>NC_056737.1:825487292-825845626 GCF_019279795.1 Protopterus annectens | reverse complement strand
ACTGAAGATGGGCACTGAAAGGTTACCGAGTAGGTGGGAAGCAAAATTAGAAACGCTGTTCTTCTGCGTCTTTTTTCTGAGAGCACCCATAAACATTCATCATGGAATGTGTGTTCTTCACTTAAGATGTGGATCCTGCTCTCCCAAATATGAAGGAATCTGTTTGACAAGGATTATACATAATACCCCTTCATTGTCGCTTTTGGTGGTGGGTTGCTCAGTTAACCTGGTTGTCTTGTTATTGTTTGAGGGATCAGCTTATATAGCTTTTTCATTAGTAACTTGGGACCCAGTAAAATGTATTCGATTTTCTGCCACTGATTCTTCAACAAGATGTTAAGCATCATTGTTGTTGGATGCTGATAGTGTTTTAGGGAGGTAATTGGGTCTGTTATTAGTGAAGGCTGTCTTTGTTTTGGGGGGGGGGCATATGCAGGCTAATGGTGTGTGCGTGTGTTGTTGATGTGGATGAAAACATTGAATGACTGTCTTTTGAACCAAGAATTGTCCGTTTTCCGTCACTTGAGCTTTTCAAACTGTCATGGGAAGAGTTGCCCACAAATGAAGCTGCATTCAGCATAAATCCATCTTTCCTGCCAGCACCCTGCACAAATACTGGCTTGTTGACTGAAAGACTTTACTGAGCAATTAAGAAGTGGAGAATGGATGAAAATACCTCCTCTCTGGAGTCATTGATGCTGTTTTCAGTGCCTGCAGGGTGTTGGGAGGTCACCTTCCTGCCTGGGTGTTATTTTCTTTTGATGTTGGGGGATATTTCAAGTCAGACCCCACACATTGGTGAAAAGTACTGTCAGCCTTTCAAAAGTGTATTTTCTGTGACAGATGTATTCTAGCAGTTTAATGCTAAGGCTGTGACCTGCTAAAAGACTTCATCCTATAATCCTAGGTATGATTCCTTCAGTCTACATTTAACATAGTATACAAGTCCATGCAAGTCATTTAAGTAGTCAGTGCTTAAGAGCTTGCACTGAAAATGGGACTTAATTTAGTTGAAAAAAGCATTAGTAAATCAAATTGTTGCTAGCTATATGCAGTTAAATAACTTCAATCACTTGACTTGCAAAAGCTTTTAAAGGTGCAGCACAATGAAGAATGAAATAACATTTGAGTATGTGAGAATAAATTGCTGGAATGTTAAGCGTTTAATACATAATGACAGTTTTTTTATCCTTAAAATTTGTATTATAGTTAGTACCCGGATTGTCGGGCATTTCGTATAACCTGCCATTGATGCTGTCTATAATCCGATAAGTTGTCCACATCTTCACCCCAGAGAATACTGCACGTTGTGATCACTTAGTGTAAAACTTTCCTAGAATCTCTACAAACTTTGGCATATCTCTACAGTGCATTATTTTTATATGTATGGACTGAACTCGGAGTATCCTTGCAATTTTACTATTCAGCATTTATAGAATGCAGAATAGTTAGTACACTTTGCCACAAAGACAGCTTTTTTGATAGATGTTTAAAAAGACTAAAATACTGTTTACCATTTATATCACTATTTTCCTGATGTACCGATATTAGTAGCAATATCTGTGTATAAACATAGCCCTTCTTTGAACATTAACTTGTTTTTGATTCTGTGACTAAAATCTCCTTAAAATGTATTTGAGGAATTTCTCATGTCTTATTTACTATTATGCTATAGCCACTTAAAATTCTCCAGTTATTGTCTACTGTCTTTTGACACTGAAGAATTGATGCATTCATATTCTGAATATCTGATGATGTCAGTTTTCATTCATCTTCAACTTATGGGTCTGGATCCGATCCTCGAATCCACCTGTGCCTTTACATTAGCTCGTGGCCTCCAACAAACTCTCGATCTTCTTCCCTACCCATAATGCACCATCCCTCTCATTCCTCAGATTTCATTTGCCACTGAGGTATCAGGATCTTCATTCAGCTCTCGAGCATCACCATGACAGATAAGTACTTTATCATAATCGTGATCCTTCCTAATCTTGATATATTTAAAAAAAAAAGTATTTTCTCCTTCCCTTCCTTAATTCTTTTTAGTATAGAAACTAGTTTCTTTCCTTTTTCTATTGGCAGTTTATTTCTTTTCTTTCCCACTGCAGTATATGTTAGAGGCTTTTACTTTCCACATTGCACTTTTGTATTTATGGACCATTTGTTTTCATATTGCCTTTCTGTTATGGAAACTTTCTTTGTTCTCTACCAGACCAAAAAAAAAATTTTGAACAAATTAAATTAAAATACCATTAAAGTTTTTGTCTGTGGCATAATTGGGGCTTCAGTCCCCCAATATACAAACTAGACCTATCAAAAAAGAGAATAAAAACATTAATTTTTATGCTGTTGCACCTTATCGGATCCTAAGTCTTTTGTGTTCTACCCGCTTCACTGAAATGCCTCAGATTATAAATCACATGTGCCAGGCTCTTTGCCAGAGATTACTTGCTCTTGTTTTCATTGAAAACACAAAGGTTGAAATCTTCCAATTTTTTTGTCCTGCATATAAGAGCAGTCTGATCCAATGTGCATTGCTTCCGAGGAGCCAAAGTATGTTGACATCTTTCCCTCTTTGGATCCAATAGAGGTGTGGTAGGATGCTCTACCACTGCATTCAGTGCCTCAGACGTTGTGGTCAGTTTTTCTGTTCTGTCCTAGTGGACTCTAGATTTCAAGGCTATCTGATTTGAATCAAGGGTCAGTTTTATCTTCCATTCTGATCTCTTGCTATCGGCTCCGATAGTTGTTGCTGAGGTTCTAGTTCTACCTTGGATCCAATGACTCTGGTTCTTTCTAGGATCTGATGCCTTGAGATCCTTTAGCATCTTCTTTTGTGTCTTTTATTGGATTATGAGTCCTCGGATCTTGGAAATATAGGTTCTAGACACTTGAAACTACATCTGCTGTCCAGTTCTTCACAGAATGTCTAGATTTTTGCCTCATACAATCTAATACTGAAGTACAGATTTAGATGTTTTTGTAGTTTTGTAACTTTGTCCAGTTTTCTTGTGTTTAGAGGTTGAGAACTAGGTTGAGGTTTTTCAGATCTGGTCTCTTCAGATCCAGAGTTTTTGTCCTGCATTTCCTTTGTATCAGAGGGATTATGGATGTTGCCGTATCAGAGGGTTTTCACTATTGCATCTTCATCTGTAAACATCTGACGAATAGTAATTTAAAAAAAAAAAGAGAGAGAGAATATTGAATTTGACTACTGCGAATCTGCAACTATTTGGAACCTCCTTTGCATCCTAGAGATTTGTGGTGCATGTTTATGCTTTGGCGATAGTCACATTCGGATAGTTAAGTTGTCTTGCACACTTGTAATGCTGCAAGGGGATCAGGTCTGGGAATTGTCCAGCTCTCTGGCTAGTTTGATTCCACTGAGGCTCAACCTTCATGCTATATTAACTTCATCTGTGACACCCTGAAGAGTTTTTTTTTTTAGCTGTCTCTAGCAGAAGACATGCCAAGGTATGAGGGTGTTTCTGTTTTCCTGGAGCCCATACACACTTTGTTGTCAAGGGTCTCTTCCAAAGGTCTTGCTCATTACCTGTAATCTACTGATGAGCCATCAAACCTTTTCCGTCCCCAATTTTTGAGAAAAAAATTTAAATGTTTTACCAGGTCAAATGAAATAGCAGCACTAATCAGTGCAAAGGCTGCCATGAAAAATAATTCCTCCAGAAGGTCTCACCAGACCATTTGTAAACTGGAACATTGGCTCCTGGGATTGCACAGGGCCAAAGACCTAATTTGGTTCTCTGTGTTTTGTTCAAGTCAGTTTGTCACACTGTTTTTCTGTATGTTTGCTAGTATTCCCTTTCCAAACAAGGACTGCGTGTGATCCATGGTTTATTTTTCAAGATATGAACGGTCATATACAAGCAGACGGATGATCCAAGGATGACTTCTGCTTATGCCTAGAAACATTTTTGTCAGTTAGGACTGCTTCCCTGTGATCTATCCACAGCCCTAGGATGTTCACTAAAATATGGTAGTAGTAACAGTTCACTTGTATGTTCAACGAAAGTTCTGTGATAGTGTCTCTTCAAAAATAGTCAGGTAACTAGCAAGTCAGCAAAATGATTTGCAGTACCAAAAATGTAATTGTTTCTGCAAACATGACGATTATGGTTACTTGCAATGACTGTAGTTCCTTTTGCCAGTATCCATGAAGGAATTTCTCATTGGATGCTAGCTTTTCAGTGGTCAGTACTTTCCTTCAGTGTGTGAAGGATAACCCAGATATGTAAACAGTTCCTTTCCTAGCATATGTGGTTACATTAATTTTTACTGGATTGTCCTTTCATCTTTCCTCAGCCCAAGACCTTAGTGCCCTAAGAATGCTTCCCACTTTTTGTGAGGAGATCCCCTTTTATGTAGTAAATAATATGATATGAGTGTTCCCAATGAGTCAGTTTTGTATATCAGTGTCTTGACAATGAGACCAGTGCCTTTGGTGTGTCAGTAGTTTGGTACATCAACAAACCGGAGGAAACCAAACTTATCCCCTGTGTTAATAGCCCTAATTGAGTGTGTGACAGATCTCAGGAGAGCTGATCAATTATGTTTCATTTGTGCATGTAGAGTTGGGTAAATCGGTAACCAAAGTAACTTTAGCCATATGGCTTACTGGCTGCATCTCACTTATTTACATCAAACTGACTGTCACTCTACCAAATCAATTACCGGCTCACTCAACCAGATCCATGGCAACTTCCTTAGTCTTTTCTTTTCTAGTAAGAATGCCCATGTGCAGCAGCTACTTGGGCTTCTCCCCATACCTTTATTACTAGTTACAAATTGAATTTGGTCTCTAGAGGTAGAACCAGACATCTGGAGCAGGTCTTTTTTTTATTTTTTTAGCTCACAAATAGTCTCTCTCCAACAAGATGGGCAATGCAGTGGTTAGCGAAGAGGTTTTCTGGTTCAATACTCAGCTGTGGTACTTTGTGTGGGTCTGTTTGTCCTCTCTGCATTCACATGGATTTCCACCCCATGCTCCGTTGTCATCCCACATTCCAAAGACATGCGTCTAGAGATAGTCTCACCGGGCCTCTACTGAAAATGGACAGGGGGGATTCACCAAGACTCTACTCCATGCCCTCCCCCCAGTCTTCCCGATGATCTCGTATGACTTCCTTAATTCCCAAATTTCTTTAGTACAAAGCTTGCTAGAATAACATGATAATTCTCTTTGGAATCCTACTGGATTTGTCAGACTGTTCTTCCCTTTCGGTCTATGGGCAAAGTTGTTCTCATCTCACCTGACCGACCTTCCCAAATATAGTTCTCCTTCCTTTAGTGTCAGGCATAGTTCACCCACATATCTCAAAACTTCAATTGGTAGTGTGATTTCTCCATTTCTTTTCCTTCCAGTCCTTTATCTTCCCTTTAATATTTTACTAGGAAACTCCACAGAAGTTAAGGGTGAAAGCCTTTTTATGGGTAGATCAGATTCAGACAGATTCTGTCTCAAATCCAGCGTATTCTTTTTGTTGGAATTTTTAGTGAACTGTATGAAAGTGTTGCTTCATTTTTGTAAGAGGGCAACTAGAAGCAATTTCTACTTTTAGATAGAATTTCAGAATTCTTTCTTGGTCTCCACAAACTGAGAATTATTTTTAGAACATATCCATTTTCTGAGATTTTCCCTACACAGATCTCTTTACACCATGGGATCAAAATTTGTTATTGCAATTTTTGATATATTTTCCTTTTATACTGCATTCAGATATGACCAAAAAAAAAAATACTTTTCTTACATCCTTCCATATTTCCATTTTTCCTTTTCAGGAAAGATAGGATCACTTTGGGGACAGCCTTTCTTTCCTGCCTAAAGTACTGCAATATTTTATAATAGGGGAGAATACATTTTGCTTTCATTAATTGTTCATATACGCAGTACATAAGACTGAAGTCTGATCTATTATTCATCTTCATTGAACAGAATAGGTTTGGCTAATAGGTCATTAAGGTGGCCCTAGCCAGTTGGTGTGACAGTTTACATTTCACTATTTTTGCAGTCAAAAATTTCTGTGGCCGATATATGTACAGTTGCTACTTGGTGAAATCCTTAGCCTTCATCTTTCTTTACAACTGGACCTGATATCCAGTAGTAGTACAGTCTGGCTCAATTGTGCTCAGGAATATCTTTCCTTGGAATCCGCCGTAGGGTTCAGAAAGATGGGGATTCTGACCCATAAGTTGATGATGAATGAAAATTGGCAACATCAGATAAAGAAGTTATGTACTTAGCATAACGTTCCATCTGTGTTGTTCATTTTCGTTCAACTACCCACCCACCAACTCCCATCCCTTTCTAATATCTGACCTTTGACGAAGTGAGACACTTCAAGGACACTACTGTCCTTCATGTGAGTGTTAAATATGGTATTCCTCTCTATATGTTTGTTTTAACATTTGCCTTCTGGAGAAATACAGTTCCCATTTCTAGGTAAACTATGTCCTTTGTATTGAACTTAATAGTTATTCATTTATGGTCTTCCTATCAAGCTGCAAACAAGATCTGAGGAATGAGAGGGGTGGTGCATCATGGGTAAGGAATGAGCTTGAGAGTTTGTTGGAGGTCATGAGCTAGTGTAATGACCGAGTTGGATCCAAGGATCGGATCTGGACCCGTAAGTTGAGGATAAATGAAAATGGACAACACAGATGGAATGTTCTAGTAAGCACATAACCTCTTTGTAGTGTTCGCTTACCTTTGACAGTTAACTTTTTTGAATGCATGTTAAATGTACCAGTTTTAACAGGTGTAACAGAGTCTTTATTTTGGGTATTACTGTCCTTTAACTTTAATTCAGTATTCTTGATAATAAAAAACAGTGCTACTTTCCAGTTGTGACTGCATCTGAAATGTGAAATCTAGTCAAAATGCTAGTTGTGACAAATGAAAAACAAAATTCCAAATGCGTTTTTGCAATAAATTCTGTAAAAGTATATATTACCTATGGTAGCCAGGAAGTATAGTGACCCATAAATGATTATAAACGTCCAGAAATATTTCTTACAGCCCAAATGTAGCAGAGCATTTCTTATGGGCTTGCACAACAGATAACCTGAGTTGCTGTTTTGATGATTGTACATTTGGATGGTCCAAGTTTAATAAGGCTCCATAAGCATCTTGACAGTAAGGTTATGGTAAGACTGCATCTCCATGAACAAAAGTACTAGTGATTTATTTATTTTATTTATTTATTGACGATTGTATGAATCAATAATTTTTTTAGTATCCATTGTTTTGATTATTTGCGGTGCATTGTTTTGCTTTTTTAGTTTGTGTTACTGCTTACCTTACAAAAGAGTATTAACTGTCTAGATGCATTGAACTTCCAATGAGAGTACATCTGAACTAAAAAAAAAAAGTTGATTTAAACGTCCAAATTGTTCACGTCTTCATTTTTTATCTGCAGAAATAAAATAGCCTACGCTGGAGAAACACTGAGCGACAGTATTGCACTTGTAAATGCTTTTAAGGTCAGCTTTCCATAATTTTTTTGCTTGTCTGTTTATTGGAAGTCTTTGTAACTGCACAATATAATAATGTTCTAAATTGCTGTTTGTATATTAGAAATTTGTTTTAAAATTGGCTGATTCTTTTTGAAAATTATTCTGCTGACTATTAAGGGATCTGACTTTTTGTGTTTGTTCTAAGAGTGTCACAGTTTATCTCGCTCTTTTTCTGAAAAGAAGCAGATTTTTCTTTAATGAGTGCATTATCATACTTAGATAAACTTGCCTAGTGGGTCTTTGTCATAACACATCCCACTATCAGGTGTATCCCATAACAATTGTTGTTAGAACTGACCTTTCTGTATACATTTTTATAGGTCTAGGAGCTGCACACCTTCATCTTCTCAGTGCTTTCATGCCCCACCAATGCTGTCAACCTGAATGTGAGATCAAGTTCCACATCCCTTGAAATTTGTTGTTTTGCACAGTAAAAGTGCAATCATTTGTTATTACTGTGGCAGAAAAATCAGTGGAGTTTTTGATCCGACATCGGAGGCCTTTTGCAGTAAGTGCTGGGAGTTTAGAGATCCCAAGATTAGCACCGAATTTTTACATTTTCTTTCATTTGCTTCATTGATTTTTTTTCTGTATATTTTGTCTTCCCAGCCTTAGCTGCCAACAGTCATTCTGTAACAATCAGTTGGTCTTTTGTGCTCTTATCCTGCTGATTGCAGCACTTCACATCAGCGTACAGTGTGAAAAGGGGTTCCCTTTCCCCATTGAAGAGGTATGGGTTTGCTAGCTGGAGCTCTCTCCTTGCAAGTCAGTGATGAGGATGAGAACTAGCTATTATGGAAACCATCATTGGGGTATTTTGAGTATTTTATAGCCCAGTTCCACTTGGTCTCTGTAGCTGTATACCACTTATGAAGTAGAGACCTACACTACTGGAGTGTGAGTTATGTGCATCTACACACTGGGATCAGCTACAGTGAGAAACACTGCATGGTTGTACAGCTGTACCCATGTGTGGTCAGCTGCAAGTTTGCTTGTTCTCCAGTATGTGGATCTTGTGCATTAAGGCTGTACCACAACTGCTCAAGTGGGATGGGCAAGCTTTCACTGGCCCCTCACTTCCTGATCAGGACTTTACTTTTCTCTGCTACAAATCCACCCTCTACACAGTACATTTGGGGATATGGGTGCCTCACCGTGGCATATCATATTACCTACTGTGACTAAGCAAGTGAACAGTCCTTACGCCCCATGGTTCGTTTTGCCATTCATATAGGTAGGATCTTAATTTTAGTGTGTTTCATAGGAAAGTTTCCTGCATTTGTTGCTTAAACTTGGCCTTTAAGTGTTCCTGCATTTTTATATCAGAAGCTAGAACCACGTTAGCATGTCCTTGTATCAGAATGGTGTGCAGTAAAACGGAGTGCTTCTTTTGTTGGCTTTTCATCCTTGTAGTTGAAGATGGTACAGTAAGCCGGAGGGCCCACCTCACCTTTAGTATATGAGAGTATTTGAGATTGTATAGCATTGGCATCTACGAGAGGATCCTTGCCTGATCCCTGGTAGCAACCATAACAAAGGGAGAAGTTAAAGAATCAGAAGCCAGGCAAGGATCCCAGCCTTCTCCATCTTACTGGGTCCTTGCACGACCTGTGCCTCCTTATTTTATTTATGCATTTACATTTGATGACTGGGATAGTCCATCTGGGCATAGTAGCTCCTTTTCAGCAAAGGCCCAGGAGGAAACCTCCATATAACAATATAATTAGAGTAGTCCGCTTCAAGATAAAAAATGTAAATTATTAGTAAAAAATTTGGAATGTACAAGGTCTTTGTCAGTTATATTAGAAGGAATATTTAAGGTACATGAATGGACAACTTATCTTTCAAGAATATGTACATAGTGCATACAGTTAATATGTGTATTGTAGTCAGAGTTGAAGTAAGTCAGAGTTGAAGTAGTTTGGATACAAGGGGCTTTACTGGGTCCTTGCAACTACCTATGCCTCCTTGCATGCTGTCTTCTCTCCCTTGATTTGTAGAAAACCAAACTTGTGCTTGTCATTTGTTGATGACACTGACAAGATTCAGAGTTGTTCCCATGGGAAGTGACTCTGGAGTGAATCATAAGTCTTAGTTAAGTCTAGTGCTTGAGCATCCTGAAGAACAGAGCAACTGACTTGCTTACATGGAGTGAGTTGAATCAGGTTTACTGGACATACTTGAAGAAAACTCGTGTCTGCTATTACATCTGATAGGTCTCATGACCCACCAGTCATATTGTACATTCATATATTTACTTGGTAGAAGATATCCTCATGGATGCAGGGGATGTACACTTCAAGAATGCAGTTTGACTTCAGTGGAGGGACTTGCTGGGGTATCACCTCTGCCTGCATGACCTTTACCCTTTGTTATGGAGGTGGATAAGGAGATATCCAGTCTGCCAGTTAAGGAGTCAAGGAGCTTTCGACTGGGTGGACAAGGAGGTTGTTTTTGCTGCTACCACCTGTATTCTAAGAGGCCATGGTTCCTTTTCACCTTCTCCAAAAGTCTGTTTTGTTGCAGCCTACAGTTTTGTCTCACCTGCCTCATTTCTTGTCTTCCTTTGTGAACCAGGCTGTGGAGAAGCTGGCAGAGCTTCCTTATTTAAGGAGTCTAGAGAAGACCTTTTTGATGGCTTTATCAGTAAAGTTGCACATAGCCATGTTGTGAGTTTTCTGCTGATGTGGCCTAGGTAGCAGCATCTGAGATGTGCCTACAGCAGATGAGTGGCTGAGGTCATTCTTCAAAAATGAGCTAAAAGAGGTCACTCTGAACCCTCCTCTTTGGAGAAGAGGCATTTTTTCACAATCTTCTCAGGACTGATAAGACTTACAGAAATGCAAGTTGGTATTGAGAGTAGAGTTTTAATGATGCCTCCTTACTTTAATAGTTTTTGAGCCATCTCCTTTCCCCCAAGAAGGAAGAGTTCTGTCGTTGAATGAGAAAATTAAGCAGCAAGTGCCATAGAGTTCTACGTCCTGGCTAAATTCCTTAACAATACTCATAGTAGACGTGTTTTTACAGGGAATACCAGAGCAGCTCTTGCCCCTCAGAATTACCCTTGATCTAGATCTTTCTCAAATTTGTCCTGTTTGAAGAACCACAGCAGAAGACTGATGTGTTTTGGAGGTGATCTCAGACAGCCACATCTTAGAGTGCTTAAGTCGTTCTGCATCAAAAGATCCATTAAAAGGCATGCCCTTCTAGGGCAGGGTACTGCCTGTGCTGATGTTTATGTAGTCATTTGTTAGCCTGGTTGTATTGTACCAGACCTTGTATTTAACTGTTGATAACACTGTGTGTTTTTTAATTTTGTGAGCCAAGAAGATGCATATGTACTTGGAAGTTTGTGTTAACAACACAGTCCATCCTTGCAAAGGACTTGAGACTGACAGACTCTATTTGCAAAAGGGGATCTGTAGTGAGATTTTTACTCTGGAAAAAGGCACTTCTACCAATTCTTCCACATTCTATGTCAAATGCCTTTGTTAAGTTAAGCCATAAACGCACAGTAACTGAAAAAAAAAACATATTAATATCTGTCGTATTCATGGAACCAACAAACAAAAAGATTTGCTCCTCAAGTAAAGACGAGTCCACAAACAAGTATAATTAAACAAAAAAACAAATGGGGGGCCTTAGTCATTATGGAATGAAAAGTGCCACCCTGTTGAAACGAACAAGACCGCCACTTTATTAAAATGTATGAGCTAAACAAAGCTTTTACAGAAAGTTTCTTCAGGTAAAACCTGGAAAATCCAAGAGGCTATATTTAAAAATGCATATACTTCACATGACAGAAACCGTGAAGAACCATTATTGTAAATAGCTAATCAGTACAGACGATTAATCAGTTAATAGAAGAATTCAGCTAAAAATGTTATTTTATACCAAACTCCATGTAAAAAAATTGTGTTTATAAGAAACCTAAGTTGCTTCCTCTAGTGGAGATAAGAATGAGCTGATCCAGGGCATTGGAATTGATGAAGCGTTGGGCCATTGCATTGGTGCTTGAGTAATTTTCCCAGTTGATGGAGAGTTATTTGAAGTCTCCTAGTATGAGAGTGTTGGGTTGGATATTGATAGATTTTCTATCAAGGTCCAACCCAACACTTACATACTAGGAGACTTCAAGTAACCCTCCATCAACTGGGAAAACCACTCAAGCACCAGTGCACTGGCCCAATGCTTCCTGGAATTCATCAGTTCCAATGCCTTGGACCAGCTCATTCTTACCCCCACTAGAGGAATAAACGTCCTTGGTGTGGTTATTACTAACATGGGCAACCTTTGCTCTACACCAGTAATCACTTCTTCCCTGGTTAGATCTGACCACAAACTAATCACCATAGAAATCCACATCTCATCCACACCCCTCGCAAAGGTATCCACCATGAAAAACTTCTCCAAAGCTGCCTTTGGACTCCTAAAAACAGAGGTGGCTAACTTCACAGCACCCATGCCAATGGAAAATAGATGCATGACTGCAGAATCATAAACCAATACAGTATACGAACACGTACATAAATGCATGGAACTAGCCATACCCAACAGAACCAAGATGCTCTCCTCCAAAAAAAAGGTAGCCAGTCTGGTGGTCCCCTACCATTAATAAAATCTACAACAGAATGAAAAAACGTTTGCAGAAAAAGGTGAAATCCCAAGACTGGAAAAATTCCCCGATTTGCCTCAACAAAAAGTTGAGATCCCTCATCAAAACCTCCTAAGCCAGCTATGAAGACAGAATTGCGGCAGATACTAAAAACATCCCCAAAGGTTTCTTTAGTTATATCAAGAATCTTCATGACAATACCCAGATTTTCTCTGAGTTACTGCACAATGGCACCTCCTATACTCAGCCAACAGCTCGGAGGGATTGGGATTTCTTTAGGTGCAGCATGTCCAACAGCTCTGGGTTCGACATAGCTTTATGTTAGGCAGAGATCACCTCGGAGTAGGCGATATGCTACGGAGTAAAGCTGGAGTTTTTTGAGACGGTCAGTATAGGGTATCTGAGGCCAGTAATCCTCTTTGTGAGGTACTTCTGTGGCCTTTCCAGCTGCTGATGTCTTGTGAGGTACGTTCCAAAAGGGGCGTTGTACTCTATAATGGGTCTAATGAGTGTCGAGTAGAGGGGAACATGACCTCTCTTTTCCTGGATGAGAACCCTTTTATGATGAGGTGTGCCATGTAGAAGGACTTACTGACTACTGAGGTGATGTGACTATCAAAGGACAGACTACTGTCCACCTGGGTCCCAAGGTCTCTTATCACACATTCGGTGTTAAGCAGACTGCTGTCTATGTAGTAACTCATGGGTACAGACTTTTTACCAAAGGGGATGACAGTGCACTTTTTGGCATTGAGCTTGAGGCCATGGCTCTGACACCAGGCATCTGTCTCAGCGAGGCCCTTCTGTAGGATTTCCACATCATTTGGAGACTCTACTATGGCTCTTGGTTTGCAGTCATCTGCTAACTTCATTAGCCAGAGGCCTTCTGTGTTAGCCTGAACTTCAGAGAAGTAGATACCAAGTAGGAGAGGTCCCAGGACTGAACCCTGTGGTACTCAACTTGTCACTGGTTTGAGGACAGATTTGGAGTGTGCAACTTTTACAGTTTGGGTTCTGTCAGTGAGCCAGTTGGCAACCCATCTTGTGACATAGGGATTTATACCTAGTTTAGTGAGTTTAGCTATAATTCCAGAATGGGGGATGGTGTTGAAAGCATTGGCGAGATCAAGATAGGCTGTGTGAACCACCTCACTGTCATCTACGGCTTTGGTGACTGCCTCAAAGAAGTCGATCAGGTTCAGGAGGCATGATCTGCCTTTCACAAACCCGAACTGGGTGGGATCCAGAGTTTGGAGATTACCAATGTCTTTGAGTTCCATGATGATATGTTCCATGGCCTTGCAGACTAGGCTCATCAGGCTAATAGAGTGATAGTTCCCGGGATCAGTGGTGGCTCCCCCTTTGTGTAGTAGGATAACTGTTGATGTACGCCATTCAGTGGGCACAAAGCCTGATTTTATTTAATATATTGCCTCCTCTATTTAAATGAATCAAGCAGAGTACCGTAAATTTAAATGTATGCAATGAGTCATTATTAAATATATGTTTATACAAGGCATTTTGTTAAAACTTCGATAAATGGTTGCAAATATATTCTTTCAATTTGCTGTTTGGGTTGCCTGTATTATAGATAGTACAGCTTTGAACACTAGAGAAGGTAAACAAGATATACTGAGTCACAATCTGCAAAATGGTTTAATATATATGTTTTATAAGCTAAAGGATGAATGTGTATATATTGGTACTAGAAATACATGTACAGTAAATGCATTTCATACAGGAAAAGTACCTCGTCCTTGGCTGTAACTGGTGACTACTTGATTATTCAACAGTTATTTATAAACTAATAGTTTCAAATTGCTTATATCCAAAACTGAGATGATCAGGAATAAATTTTTTAGTTGTGTTTAATATTTTTTTAAATATGCCAGTTTTTGTTAATGGTGTTTTTTAAAACTACTACTAAATTTATTATGTGGAATGATAAATTGATCTCTCTCTTACTTTCCTTTTTATTCCGTGTGTAAAGATTACTTGAAAAAGCTGGGGAGCTGTGGTGGTGATTGAGTCACTATCTCCTGTTCATTTGTTAATAGATAATTGCTATAACCCCTTAAAGAAAAGTCCTTGGTTAAGATGTCAAGTTGCTGTGTGAAATCATTGTCATCAGTAATCAGCCTTGAGGTTCATAGCAGCAGACCTTTAACAGTATTATAAAATATATGAGGCAAATGCACGTTCTTCAAAATTTCTCTCTTTTTAACAGTAAGCAGAAAAGAGCCGATGTCTCATTTTTACTTCATTAACCCTGCATCTTTATCTTAATTTTTATCCATTCATTATCTGAAATAGATTTTTGATCTGCATCTATGCTTTCAATTAAATGTACGTGCTCCTGTGAAATATAAATTCTGTCCAGTGTAGCTCAGTTATTACACCTCTGGGAATAATATGTTAATTGTGTCTGATATCCTACTACTGAATTCACATTTGCTTTAGCAAATATTTTCATATACTTTTTAAGAAATGTATCCTCTTTGTTTCCCTTTTAGGTTCCCCCGATATATCATCACTAATGCAGATCTGAGTCTACCCTCCATTGTTCAGTAATATTCCCTACTGGAAGCTGCTTTCTCCCAATTTTTTTTAAACTTCATAACAGCAGTTTTTGGTGGAATACTTTTTACTTGTTTTGAAGAAAACTGGACAATTCTGTCTCTTCCTGAACCACTGTGACTTCAGTGAGAACTTCCACTTCATCAGATTTGGATGGTGACTCTCCAAGCTGTTGTGCCATTGCTTTTTCATGAATTCTGAAAGGTATTATCGAACATAGTGAACAGTTATTTTCCCCATCAGCTTCTAGATTCTTCTCTGGATGCTTTTTCATTTCGCTCTGGGTAGGCAGTACTTTATAAAGAATGTTGAGGATATCTCCTGTCCCTTGAGGATTTACTAAAGTCTTGGTGTGGTTGCAGAGGTTTGGCAGGAGATGATAGTTCTGAAGCTTCTTTAACTGACTCCTAGTGGCCATGTCAAGGTATTCCCTAGTATTAACCCTGGCATAGTTGTTGCCACAGCTGCAGGCATGGAAAATTACCATAAACTATATAGACGTTCCCTCTCAGAAGCATGCACCAAGGATTGTCTTTGTTAGGATGTAGTGTGTGGTGTTTTAGTTTTTGCATTACTGCCCGCTGAGGGGGCTCAAGAGCTTATGGCCAGACCTTCTGGGTGAAGTTGCAGATGAGGTAGGGGCTTGAATCCTTTAGCATCTTTTCATCATCTTGTTGGCCGATGTTTTGATTGTGTTTTTCCACCTTTGAATGAGTGATTTACTTGTCTCACTAATATAACTATCCAGTCTAGCATTCTTTTTCTGTGTTCATTATTCCGATGCTGCCGTGTTTCCTGAGACTTTGTGGCTTACACGTCTTGTATTCCATCTCAGTGGTCCTCAGTTTCAGCCTCTGCATTAACAGCATTTAATATGTTGCCCACAGGCAATTCTGACAGTAACACCAGTCATTCTTTTATTGATGTATTTTTCATATTTCTTCTCGGTACCAGGCATCAGTAGTGGTGTAGTCCACCAAACCTCACTGTTAAGTTGACTTCAGAAGGGATAACTTGGTTTATGGAAAAGGTGTCGGGAATGTCCAGGCAACATGTCTGGTCTCCACACCATCCATCACAGGAAGTCCCCGAAATGAGGTCTAGGCCTAAAAATTACAGTAGGCAACCAGCATCTTTAAACATACAAGGAATATAAGAATTGATGATTAGCTCAAGAGCTTAGAAGGAAAAAAATCAAAGTAGTTTCCCATCTGTAAAGGGCCTTCTCACAGATTAGCTGCTATGGTGGGTATGGAACTTATAATAGTATTGATGTACAGGATGGACATCCCATGTGCCTCTTCTGCTTAGGCTCTCACCATGAAATGTATGACTTAGAGTTTGTAGAGAGTTCAGTGGCATTGCTCTTCTCCATCGTTGCAGGAGTCTTGTGTTTAAGAAAAAACAAAGAGAAATGCCTGCAAAGAGGAAGTACTACTGCTCTTTGACCTGCTTCTCATATAATAATTTGCTGGTGCTCATTTTGTTGAGAAGAATTTGCATGTTCACTGGAGGTGCAATCACTGAATACCATTAGTGATGCTTAGTTAGATGGTACCAAAGGCATTCTTGCCTTATCCTGATCCTTTTCCTTCCTAGATTGAGGGTGCAGTTCCTTTCTTTGTGATTCACTACACAGAGGGAAGCTGATCAATGTTCCTATAACATTATGCCGCAACTCTACATCTGGTGACATCATTGGCTGATGTTAACATGTCTGCCATGTTGTAACATGATGACAGCTATTATCTATGGGAATCTGAGGTGAGCCCATTAATGACACAATCAGTGTGAACTTTGATAATGCCTTTAGTGAATGGTCTTGTATTTTGAGAGCTTAGTTCCTTGAGTAGCTCTTTCAGTTTCTGTGGTCCATGCTGGAAGAGCAACCTTGAGAATGAGGTCTACCTATGTTGCTTTCCTTCTAGCTTTTTTGAGTTGGAGCACCTTGTGAAAACTCTTAGTGGACCAGGAGGGAGTAATTATATAGATTGGGGAGCATGTTATTTTAGTTCATGGCATTTTGTCTAGTTTTCCAGCATTAGATCAAAGCAATGTCATCTCAACTCCTGGAGGTAGGAGTTTCCCTCTGCTTTCTGAGTTCTCTGACTTTGATCTTATCTGGTAACTCAAGAGAAGTCATATGGTTCCAGGGGTTTTGCCGGGGCAAGGTCTTTTTTATTGCATGCCTGAGTTTCATCCTAGGGTTAAGAGGGTGCGGAAAATCTTTAAAAAGTCATTCTGACTTCCCCAAAATTTTCACTACAAATATCTGATTCCAACAGAGTTTTGTGGCCAAATAACCTTCACCTGTCTCCTTAGTGCTGCTAAGATACCCAGTGGATTTGAAGGTTTCCTGAGCATCCTGAATCATTCTGTCTTCTGATAAAGTGCCCAGGAGTTTGTATCAGCCAGCTTACAAATAAATAAATACAGAAATAAAATACTGTGCTGTACTGTGCATTTTGTTTCTTAAAATAACATAGGCACCTGGTGTGCATGTCTGATCTTTTGTTGAATTTTCATCTGACAGCAAAGTAATGGACAATAATATACTCTGCGATTCATTTGAGCTTTATAATTAGTTGTCACAAGGAAATTAGAGTGTATTTTATACTGATGATTTGAAGGTGCTTTTCATGGCCTTTGGGGTTCCTCCCTGGCAGGAGTAGGGAAGACTCCAGCAGGTTTTTCTTGCCCAGGTTAGCTTATTGGGATTTGGCATTGTATATGTTGTATGCTCTATTTTGACATGTGGTGGAACTTTCTCTGTGAGTGCAACAGGGCATACTAATGTAGCACAGTTTTTCACCAGTGCAAAGCTATGTGCTGGCCTCTGCTGACCTGGAATTTAATGGCTTAGAATACTAAGATCCCTTTGCTTTGTGTCCACTGCCTACCTGCTGTTCATTGGATTAGGTGTCAGGTGAGTGCAGAATGTTGACAATGTTTGAGAAAGTGTACTATCTACCCTTCCCTTAGTCTTTCCTGGGATTGAGTTTGTGAGGTCCTTGTCTTCAGCAAAAAGGAAATGAGACTACAACCTGCCAGTGAACCTTGTTTTGTGGGCATAGACTCATGAGATCCTGTGTGAAATTAATTTTACCATTTATGCCATTTCCCAAAATATGTCAGAATTAATGTTTGGGAAATATGTATAAGGATCTCTGAGTTCTCTCCCTTGAACCTCTTCTGAAAGATTAACGTTATGTGGTTTGGAAAAAGAAATTAGAGTTAACTTCTTTTCTTTCCAAGGAGTGTGATACTGTCTAGAAACCATTCATGTTTTTTAATGTTATCTTTATAAGTCATCTAATGTTAGACTCCTTTCTGTCTATTTGATCTACATTGGGTCCTAAAAAACACAGCTTTTCTCTACTTTACAGGCACATAATGAGTTTAAAGTTTGTAGCAGGGCAGGGTAGAGGGTATTCTTATTTTCATCTTCAAATGTTAGCTCCCAGATGTTTCTCACATCTCCTAGTTTTTACCTGTTCTAGTTCCAATCTTTCATTGTGGCCCAAGCTTCAGAAAGCTGCTAGAGCAATGGTTCCATGTTCTAATGAAAGACCTGTAAAAGAGGAAATGGGCAATAACTTGTGTGGATGTTTTTTGTGATGGGTCCACAAGCTCTTCTTTAAAGCCAAGAAAAATTAAGCACATCAGTAAAGTTGAGAAGCAAGCCAGATGTCATCATTATCCCTCCTTTTCAGCCCTCAAAGCTGTGCTTCCTATGATAATGACTTCAAAGGGAGCACCATATTAGTCCTCACTAGACATCAAGACTGCTTGTGGTTGGATAGTTCTTTTAATTTTTTTTCTTTAGTTTAGAAAACTATAACAGGAATAATATCTAAATAACAGTGTCAGGGATGGTGTTTTCAGATGTCTATGTCTTGGAGCAGTCTGGTCATTCCTCATAAGGAGCTCTTCTGATGGAACAGGCAGTCTCCAGTCATCTGTTGAAAAAAAGACTGGACCATATTAATTGAAGTACTTGCAAAGCCCCCCCCCCCTTAGAGAGAGGCAGACTAAGTTCTATTCTTCTGAGTTCCTCATGCCAAAGGACATAAAATATTTCAATCCCCACCTTGGACCTCAGTGCCGGCAATGAACACATCTCTCTCAGATTTTGTGTTGAGTTTCCAAGGTGTAATGTCCCAGCTACTGAAGGGCAGCTGAGATGGTGTCTTTGAAGGCAGCAAGTCTTTACAAACATGAGTGTCTGGGTTTCTAGTAGGAGGTTTGTGCTGTTTGCTGTGGGTGGACTTCAGTGCTGCTATTTAGTTGCTTCTCAGTGCCCATAATGTGGTAGAAGGGGTTTTGATGGCCTTTATTTTCCTTTCATAGATTACTTCTGCTGGCTTTGGTTAGAAACGTCTGGATAACAGTCCTTGCTTTGGGAATGTCTTTAAAGGGAGAGTCATAGGTAACTACAGTTTAGGAGGTGTTTTCCAACTCAACTTGGGATTTCCACCATTTCAGCAGAGGTGTAGCTGTCTTGCCCACAGAGAGGACTGTGGATTTCATGACCTTGACAGCCTGAGTGAGGACAGAGGAGGGTGGTGGAAGCATGGAGACTCCTGCACCTCTTTGCTTTCATGGTAATCCGTGTTGGGTGTCATTTACCTACCTACAGATATAATGGCCTCATTGGTTAATACGGTGCCAGTGGCTGCACAGTCGTCATACCTACACACTGACATTCTCAGTTTGATGACTGATATTTTGGTAATGGACAGGAAAACCACTCACTGTGGAAAAAAATGGAGCCCCTGAAAGGAAGATTTCAGATAACCTTGTTTGACCTTGAGGACATTGTTTTTTGCTCTTTTGTGCTTGGAAGGAGTTGTTGGATCAGAATCCATCCTGCTTCCCCTAAGGAGAAAGGTTCTAGTGGCCTGGTAGTAGACCATAGGCTTTGAAATCTCTTTCCTAACTACTCACATTATAGATGATGTGAATGTGCTGTGGAACCTCTCAGCTACAGATGTAGTCCTCTTATGGACTTGGAGATTGTACAGGCCTAATTCAGGTCTTAAGACCAGACACCTCCTTATGGGTTGATGCATTCATGACACAAGGGAGAATGTTGTCCTCCACAGTTTTGCTTTTACAGTGGTAAGAAAGAGGTGACGGTAGACCCATTTTCCCTTTCATCATAGGGTAAGTTCCTGATGTGTTATCCTTTGTATAGTATTGTAGATTCCTGTATACTTTTCTGTCTTTTATGCCTTTCAACAAAATTCTGAGAAGAAAGCCCAAAAGCTTTTCTTCCCTTTGGTTGCTGAAAAATGTGTTTCAGGCTGTCATGTTAATGGCAGTGCAGGAGTCGTCATCCTGTAGGCTGATATTCATCTTCTTTTGGGACAACCATCATCTTTGCCTCCAAGTATGGTGTTCTTTTAGATTTTTTACTCCCACCTGACCTTCAGATGAAGGTTACACAGGTGAGTGGTCTTAGCAGAAAGCTTTCTACCTGTCTCTCTACTGTACAGGTGAAAGAAATGGTGCCTTACCACACACTGATTATCAGTTGTTTTCGGCACTTTTAAAGCCTTCAGTTCCATAACAGCTGTTCAGAGTACTTTGTGTTGATAATATACTAAACCGGAGTTGAGCAATTCACGTCTTCCTAATAACATATTAAATGTGCACAGTCTGGATCTTTGTTCATCTGGCTTTATCTTCCATAAACTTTGGCTTACATATACCTTTGAAAACAACTTGGTACTATGCATTCTGGAGACTGTTTCTTCAGCTTTAAGTAATGGATTATACCCTCCTTAATCACTTTATTCATATCTTGCTGATCAATACAAGTATGAACAGTGCCATTTTCACAACCATGACCATACTTGTTAACCATTCAGTGGGCTGTAATTTTCTTAATGGCATTTATATTCATTGTCTGCATATGCAAATTTTAAATTAAAAAAAAAAAAAAATTGCAGGGGGTTGAGCCCTCCTCACCCCTGCTAAATATGTATATTAACTCTGAGACAGCACAATCCCTGTTATTGTGATATGTGGTATTAGGAGGTCTGAGAAGAGTTTCACACTCGTGTGCTCACGCACATGCACACAGCTTCTCTTATCAGACATCCATGATGATGTTTTATTACCCACACAGCAACATCGGCATCAGGTATCCAAAAAATGCTGCTCTTTGACTGTGAAAAGCTCCAAGAAGCCACTTTCATTGGCTGTATGTTAGAGCCATTGAGAGAGAGCTTTATGGAGCTTTTCAATAGCTGGGTTATAATTAGGGTTGTGGGTGAGAATAAGTAATGTTTATAGAGCCTCCCAACCAACAGTGTGCTCTAAGCAGCTGCTTAGGTTACCTTGTGCTAGATCTGGCTGTGATTGTACTGGTAAGTTTACATTTTAATGTAGAATATTTGCTGGCAGAAATTTTTCCTTTAACCCACCATTCCAAAGTGCAAAGAAAATTTGGAGGGATTTGCTTAATAATCTGGCATACTCGCAGCTAGACACAAACTTCTCTTTTAGCAGCCATACTTTGGTTTAGCCTCTTTGCTAAGCTAGCACCTATCCATTGCATGACTACAGACCTCAAGTACACATCAGTTTAGAGTTCCGAACACATACACTAAAGCTGGAGATTGTGTATTACCTATTACAAAGAGAATTATCTGCCTATAGAAGCTGTTGCCTTTAAAAATGCCTCCGGCTTTTCTTAGTAATGTATTGATCTGAAGTAGGAGATTCATTTGTCTGCAACCTGTGGGTTATGGATCCGATATCGGATCCGAACCGGCATGGTTTACCAGCTATGGATCCGAGCTCTCAGCCCCTCCCCTCACCCATAATGCCCTGCTCTCCCTTCATGACCCTAGATCTAGTTTGCCGCGCTGGTGACCAGATTTGTGTTCCTTGAGCTCTGCAGCTAAGTGTATTTTTCAAGTATTTAGAAAGTTTAAAATTGAATTTTTGTATGAAAGTTGTATGAAAGTATAGGATTCCCTTTTACTTAATTATACTTTTTTAGTGTTATATATTATTTTTACTTAATTTCCCTCCCCTCGCTGGTAGCGTAGTGTGTGTTTGGGCCTGTTGTGTGTTTTAGTTGCTTTTACTTTTTACCTTTAGTTTAAGTGACTGTAGCTCTTTGGGATGTCTGAACAACCCAAAGCTGTGTTCTCTAAGTGCTCCGAGTGTGGCCATAAGCTTTCCCCTGCTGATGGCCACACTCGGTGCGTGAGATGCCTTGGGGTTGAACACCTCACTTCTGGATGTTCCATTTGTGCAGGGTTCAACCCCAGGGCATTGAAGGAGCGGAGGTCCAAGCTTGTCTTGGCGGGAACTTTGCCCCCAGACTCGGCTCTGGCCTCCGCTCCTTCGGGGGTAACCGTTTCTTCGGTGGCCTCCTCTCCGGCTCCCCCTCCTCCTCCTGGGACTCAACCTCCCTGTAGTGGTTTGGAGGAGAGGGAAGCTAGAAAGAAGGACCGGAGGGTTGCCCGGCTGCTCTACTCTGGAGGCAGTCAGGGGACGTTTTTCGGAGCACCTAGCAGCATGGGAGTCCATAACATCAGACCACTGCGTCCTCCAGATCATATCCAGAGGTTACCGTATACCTTTCCTTCACTTGCCAAAATTGAAGTCCCTCCCCGACGTTCCACCCGGTCAGTGGGAGGCCGCTTTGGCAGAAATTGGCCATCTGCTAAAGAAAAGAGCCATCCAGCCCGTCCCCCCAGACCAGATCGGATCAGGGTTATACTCCAGGTTCTTTTTAGTGCCAAAAAAGACGGGGGATCTAAGACCAATTTTAGACCTTTCACTCTTGAACCTGGCAGTTCCCAAGGAGAAGTTCCGAATGGTCACGTTGCAGTCTATTCTCCCCCTTCTGGGAGAAAATCACTGGATGTGCTCCATAGACCTCAAGGATGCGTACTACCACATACTTATGGACAGGCGCTCCAGGAGGTTTCTCCGCTTCCGGCTGGGAGCCAGTCACTACCAATTCCGGGTCCTTCCCTTTGGTCTCACCACAGCCCCCAGGGTGTTCACCAAGGTATTAGCAGTTGTAGCGGCCCACCTGAGGCTTCAGGGGGTGCAGGTCTTTCCCTACCTGGACGACTGGCTTCTCACCGCCCCAACAAGGCATCTACTACTTTTGGCGCGAGACTCCTTCCTCCATCTTGCTCCCCGTCTGGGCATCACAATAAACACGGAAAAATCCAACCTAGCACCCACGCAGTTCATAGATTTTATAGGTGCCAGGTTAGACACAAAGAGATTAAGAGCCTTCCTCACTGCGGACAGAGTTCAAAATCTGCAATTCCAGGTGCGGGCCATTCTCCACTCATGCTCAGTTCCGGCGGAGTTGGTCCTGAGGGCCCTAGGGTCCATGGCGGCAGCAATAGCGCTTCTTCCTCTCGCCAGGTTCAACATGCGCATCCTTCAATGGATACTCCTAGTTCAGTGGTCGTATCTTGCTCTTCCTATGCATCATCCCATTGCGATCAGCAAGGCTTACAAGCGGTCCCTCCTGTGGTGGCTACACTCTCCAGATCTCCACGGAGGCCGCCCATTTTGTGCTTCTCCCCCTCTCGCCACGGTGACCACGGACGCCTCCCGCCTCTGGTGGGGGGGGGGGGCATTTTGCAGGCCGGACGGTCCAAGGCACGTGGAACGAATCAGAGACCTTACTGCATATCAACATTCTAGAGATGAGAGCAGTGCTCTTAGCGTTGCTAGCACTTCAGGCCTTTCTTCCCTTGGGAACAATTGCGATTCAATCGGACAACATGTCAGTTGTCTGGTATATCAACAAACAAGGAGGAACCAGGTCTTACCCTCTTTGTCGAGAAGCCATGAGAGTGTGGGAATGGGCAATCTCCACCAACCGCTTTCTCATAGCAACGCATATTCTGGGTTGGTCCAACATCCTGGCGGACAAACTCAGTCGCACCATTCTCACCCCTTACGAGTGGTCTCTCAATACTCAGGTAGCGGAACGCATCTTCGCACGGTGGGGAACTCCTTGTTGCGATCTTTTTGCCTCTCCCTCAAACACCAAGTGCGACAGTTTTTTCGCTCTGATACCTCCTCCCGGAGGTGCCCCAAGAGATGCTCTGGTGCATGCTTGGCCACCCAGTCTTCTTTATGCTTATCCCCCCTTGCCTCTGATGCTCCAAGTTCTTCAGAAAGCCTCTCGGTTGGGGTGCAGAATGATTCTCATTGCTCTGTTTTGGCCTCGACAGATCTGGTTCCCCTTCCTAAGGTCTCACTCAGTGAATCCTCCTTGGATTCTAGATCCCATTCCGGATCTGATATCTCATCCATCCCACTTATCTCCTCCGAACCTGGACAACCTGAAGCTGACCGCTTGGCTGCTCCAGTTCCACTCTTGATCAGGACTCCCGGTATTTCGTCCCCTGTAAAGGCCATCCTGGTGGCGGCTCATAAGCCATCCACTAGGAAAGTCTACCGTAGCAAGTGGAAACGGTTCTCTTTGTGGGCGGAGCGGCAAGGCCTAAACCTCTTCACAGTTCCTCTCCCTTTGGTGCTTGATTTTTTAACCACTCTTTTTAATGATGGTGCCAGCAGTTCCACGGTCAAAGTACAACTTGCGGCAATTTCTCATTATCACATTGGCCATGACTCCAATCCACTGATGTCTGCCAAATTGTGTAAGATTTTCCTTAAAGGTACTTTTCTTCTCAGGCCCCCTATAAAGCAAGCGGTTCCTCCTTGGGACCTTTCCCTAGTTCTCCAGGCCTTGACCGCCCCCCCCCTTCGAACCGGCGGCTACGGTAGATCTGAAATTCTTATCTTTCAAGACCGCCTTCTTAGTAGCCATTACTTCGGCCAAGAGAGTCTCTGAGCTTCAAGCATTATCAGCTAAACCTCCTTACTTGGTCTTTCATCCGGACCGTGTTTACCTCAGGACCAACCCGTCCTTTCTTCCTAAGGTAGCGTCTGAAGCAAACATTAATCAATCTATTAACCTCCCTGTTTTCTTCCCTAAATACCAAAACAAGGGTGAATACAAGCTTCACTCCTTAGATGTTCACAGGCAACTTAGATTTTATCTAAACAGGACGGCTGGTCATAGGCAATCCGACCAGTTGTTCATTTCCTTTGCTAAATTTAATTTGGGCAAGCCAATTTCTAAAGTCTCATTATCTCGCTGGATTTCACAGTGTATCTTGTTGGCTTATCAAGCTTCGGGAAGGCCCGCACCGGAGGGTGTACATGCCCATTCAACCCGGTCAGTCTCTACCTCGGCAGCCTTTAAGGCTAGGATTCCTCTAGATGATATTTGTGCAGCAGCCACGTGGGCTTCATCTCATACTTTTATTTCCCACTACAAGTTGGATCTTACATCTAGGGGTAGAGCATCCTTTGGCTCCGCGGTGCTCCGGAATATCCTTCCATGATGGCCGCCCAAGATTCAGGTAGCTGGGGACTCTGTCCCACAGGTTGCAGACAAATGAATCTCCTACTTCAGATTTAGGAGTTATGTACTCACCATAACGTTCCAACTGAGTAGGTGTATTCATTTGTCTGCAACCATCCCGCCCTCCTATCCCCCTGGCCTGTCAGTTTCCTGCATATGATGTGTTACCCTTTTCAGGGTGTTCTTGCTGTTGGCAAACTCGATCTGAGGTCATGAAGGGAGAGCAGGGCATTATGGGTGAGGGGAGGGGCTGAGAGCTCGGATCCATAGCTGGTAAACCATGCCGGTTCGGATCCGATATCGGATCCATAACCTACAGGTTGCAGACAAATGAATACACCTACTCAGATGGAACGTTATGGTGAGTACATAACTTCTAATTTTGTGAGCATCTGTAAATATCTAAACTGTGCTATTGCTTATGTTTTGTAGGCTAATTTCTGAATTTACTAGATATGGGGGGGGGGGGCGCATGTAATTCATCGTCTTCCTTTGTAACTGCATTTTACTGTAAGGTCATAAATCTTTTATGCAGAAACCCGAGTACGTTTTTTTTTTTGAAAATAGTCATTTGGTAGCATTTCTGTAGCTATTTTCTGTTATGTAGCTTGTGCAAAAAATGTTGCTTCAAATTGTCATTTGTTTTCTTTCCAACAGAATAATACTGCCATAATTTTAACTGTTAAATATAGCTACAGCTGAATTTAATGACTTGTCTGTGCAAATTACTGTTTCTTTTATAGTGTATATATATATATATATATATATATATATATATATATGGATCTATCTTAGTACATCGACATTTCACAATACCGAAAACGAATTAACCGACACCAAAACATCGAAAGTCATTTAACCGACGCCAGAAGATCGACAGTTCACAAACACGACATCGCATACACCCGACACAACATACCAACAAACAAAACACATCCCCTATCCAACACTCACACACACAACACAAGCACACTAAAATCCTTATAAACAAACACTAACCCATACATACACAACTATCCACAACCCTGACCCAAACCCTTACCCTAAGGTCCGTCACTATCGCACACTCACCTAACCCGCGCCCTAACCCTAACTCACTTAACCCACCCCTACCCCTACAAAACACCAACATCGCACACTTACCTTACTCGCACACTCACCTAACCCACGCCCTAACCCTAACTCACTTATCCCACCCCTACCCCTACAAAACACCAACATCGCACACTTACCTTACTCGCACACTCACCTAAACCGCGCCCTAACCCTAACTCACTTATCCCACCCCTACCCCTACTAAACACCAGCATCGCACACTTACCTTACTCGCACCCTATCGTCCGTCACTACCGCAGACTTACATATCCTTTCCCCATCGCAGCTTCTCAGCGTCGGTGTCTTCCTCCGTCGGTCTTCTGCCTTGTCGATCTTCTGGCGTCGGTAACGTGACTTTCGATATTATGGTGTCGGTGAATCCGTTTTCGGTATTGTGAAATGTCGATGTACTAAGATAGACCCATATATATATATATATATATATATATATATATATATATATATATATATATATATATATATATGTGTGTGTATATGTGTGTATGTATTGAATGCTTAGGTTAAACTGTTCTTGGCATCTGTGATTTGTGATTGTTTACTGTCTAAACATAAGTAACAAAGTTTTGATAAGTTCATGAAATTTTTAAGGTACTTGCTGACTCTTCAGTTTACTGGTTCTTTAGAATTCTCTTCAGTTAACCTTCATTATATTATTTCGTGGAGTACTTTCTTCAGTTTCCATTCCATAACTGAATTATCTGTCCTCAAAGTATTAAAAAAAAAACTCCATTCTATATAAAATATATTTTCTTTTAGGAAGCACTGGCCAATTTGGTGAAGGCATTAACCAGGAAAGAGTTTTTTACTCTTTTGGGGAAAAAAGCCTCCAAATTATCATCTTGGATTTAAGATTATTCTTGTAAGGAGTTACATTATTATTTTCAAGGTGACTTGAGATTTCTTCCAGTTGAGATTATAAACTGCATATCTTCTAACTGGCATAGAAGGTTAAACCCTAGCTGCAGTCTGTTTGGCATTGTTCATTGAACAGCTCAGCTGCTAGAGGAGGCAGTTCAGTGGTGGGAAAGGAGTCGTCGTCTTCTTCTTTCGGCTTTTCCCGGTTAGGGGTCACCACAGCGGATCACCTGTCCGCTCATGATTGGCAGTGGAGTTTTACAATGTTGAGTTGCCAGCCGGCGCCCAACCTTCAGAGTAATGATACAGTACCTGCTTGCCTTTCTCAGGATGGGGGAGGGGGTGACATGTTAGGTGCATGCCTGCTGTCAACTTCTGGTGGAGCGTAGGAGTCAAGCAGTTTGGCTCGTATGATGGGTAGAGTACTGAGAAGCGTGTCTGCATAATTCCTCTTTACATGGCCATCCAAACACTTCACCTGTATGCCCAGTTTACGGTGTTACTTAGCAAGACAATATTCCAGCCAGCTGCTGTATTTCAGCTGCCTACACACCCTTTGCTGTTTTCTGTTGTGGGATGGTGTATAGCTCAATAACTGAAGTTTTCAAGTATGGAAAGAGAGAACCCACCAAAAAAGGGTTATGTTGGGATATACCCCAATTGTTGTCCCAGAAAGGATAGAACAGTAGGGACTATTGGAGGAGCTTCTGAAAGTTAGTGGTGGCTGACTCCCTCTTTCAGTCCAGCAAAAGAGAATAGGTGCAAGACAAATAACATGTTCAGGATCTGCTGTAGAATCTACCAGCATGTTGCATTAAATAATGGAATACCTAGAAAACCATCAATGTCTTTGATTCATCAGTTAATGTTTTCATTTTCTTTCTTTTTAGGCATGGGAAACTTCCAGAGAACGAGGGGAATTTCGACATCCCAAGGTTGTTTTGCCGTTTTTTTCTTTAAAGTGTATTCTTTAGTAAATTACTGTTACCAGTTTACTTGATATGGAAAAGGAAATCTTCTTTGACAAGTGTAGACTAGTTAGTAAAATGTGTGTAACAACAAGTAATTGAAAAAAACAAAATAAGAAACAAAATGTGATTAAAAGCTACTGGAGCAATCAATGCATAAAATCTCCTATTGCCTTGACAAAGTCTTCCAGGAAGTAACAAGAAAAAAAAAACTCATAAGGTGAATTCCTTGGAAGATCTATTACAGAATTGGCTTATGTTTTAAGTATGAGGTGGGCCTTTTAGATGATACTGTTGAGGTAGCAGTTAATGAAATTATGTCACCCTCTTTATAGACTACTTGTTGACAAACTCGATTGTTTTCATGGGAGAAGTCTTTGTCTCTAACAAACTAACATGCAATAAAACCTTTACCGCATGAAGGATTTATAAGAGCAAAGAAGGCTTGTTGTGAACATTTAGATTACTTACAGAAAACCAGAAAAAGATTATAAACTGGGAAAACATTTCACAGTAGAGCCAGTTGTAGGCATTGTGTATTGATGTTTAGAAGGGATTTTTTCTAATATTAGAATAATATTACAAAAAGATGTAAAGATTAATGTAGGTATTACTGCGTTACAGTACCTTGATTGATGAAGTAGTTACTGATAAATAAGTGGGGTTATGTTGCAAAGAGCTACTTATTTACATGAACTTCTAATTTTATACAATAAGGGTGTAATTGTACAGACTTGTTGGTTGTTAGTTATTTCAAGAAACCAGTGTAACCATATTATTGCTTACTGAATAAAACCACAGGGGTACTTATCCTATGGTGGTAGTCCTATTTAAGATTTTTCAAGATTTGTTTAAAACATTTTGATGTTTTAAACTTCTCTTTGTAATGAAAAGGAAGTGATTTGTGCCCCGACATGTTCCTGTTAACTACCGTGGCAGGGTTAGCTACCTGGAAATGTGAACACTGGCTTGAGATTATCATAACTGTTGTGATACCTGACCCCATATGCACAAAACAGACGGGAGAGGAGGATATGGCTGGCTGGCTAGATGGGTGGGTGTTTCCTGCTAACTCTTATATTGATCACACATCTAGAAAATGTAATAGTGCAGGAGTATTGACAGGAGCAATAAGAATAATACATAAGAGAACTTTGTAGCATCTCATTTTAATAGCGTGTGGGAAATATTCTGTAGGTTTAAAACTTTTGTTTTGGAACAGTTTGTAAACAATCAAAGGAATAGGAGAATACTATCAAATATATCTTTTCTTAAGGAAGTATAAAATGTAAATGTTTCAGATCTTTAAGTTCTGATGCACTTAGCAAAGAAAGTGAACGGGAAGCCTTACTTGGTGGTGGTTCATGACTATGCCATGTTAAGTGATGTTATTTCTGTAGTTTCTGTTTCTGTAGTTACTTGGCCAGCATTAGAAAATGTTCCCAAATCCCCCATTGTAATGCAGTCTCAGAGTTGGTATAAGTAGGGAGTGCAGCCCCCCCCCCCACCTTTGTGGGTTTGATGTACTGCGGTGTGTGACAGTCCGCATGTTTGCCAAGTAACTCACTGCCCTGTGAAACACGTTTGCTGATGTGAACGTTCGATGAGCGGCCATTCGCTGATTTATGTTCGATGAATATCTGTTCTCTGAAGTTAGTTTTCGACAAAATAATATAGACCAGCCCACAACACCCTTCCCACACAAGTTGGGGCTCCTGCTTTCTCGCTAATAAGAACTACCTCCATATGATGGCTAGGTTGGCCAAATGCCTACCATCTAAACACCTCTTCCACCTTGTCATTTTTTGTAGGGGACACACAGATGGTGCATGCTACACTCCCCACTGATTACCATACCCGTTCTCCTCAGCCTGTGCTTTCAAGTGCTCAAGCCGCTAAGGGCAGTAGTTGTGTATCTGTCTCTACCCCACCGGTGCTCCCATTTTCCTTAGTTGTTGCTTCATCACTGTACTTGTTTTCTAGAATAACTGAGAGATGTATAATGGAGCTTATGAAAAAAAAAAAAAAACAAGAGAAGTTAGAATCTTAGGACCTTCTCTTATGAAGCTTAGAATAAACTGAAAGTTACTTTTTATTTAAATTATTATGCACTGAAAGACACGCAACTACAGATGAGTTTTTTTTTAATGTTGAGTAAATGGCAAGTACAGCACTGGTTATATAGTGTTAACCCTTTGCCTAGTTGTTGTTATAGGTTTGTATTTGAAATATATCGATACAACTTTGCCTCAAAGTTGTTTAATGTACATAAAAGGTTACTAGGCTAGTGACCCTAGAGCATTTGTAGGTCTAGCCATGTTCTAGTCCAGGTTGCCCCAATTGTCCTTGGTTAGATAGACATACTTTACAGATCAGCACAAACTATCCCTCTCCATGAAAGGACATGGCTGCCAACCCCAGGGTGAATTTCCGGTCACCCATCTACTTGTCCAGGTTGCGCTTGAATGCAGTTATTGAGGAGCTCTGCTTCACATGAATTGGAAGTTTATTTCAGAGCGGCAGCAATCTCTGGGAGACGTACCTGTCTGTCCATCATGTTCTGTTAATGTCACTGGCAAGGTCGAGATCCCTACAGCAAGTGACTCTAGTGCCATTTGATTTGCGGATGTGCAGCATTTCCATCAGGTTGGGGTCAGAGACTGCCCTGTAGGCCAGACACAAGTAATCTCTCAGTAGCCTATATGATAGAGTACAGTGACAGGGCTTTCAGTCTATCCACATAGGTCATCGTTTGGAGGCCCTTTGTCTTAGTGAGCAACTTCTGTGGTTCCTCTCATTGCAGCAGTTGTCTGGAGAGATACATGTAGAAGGGAGCATTGTACTCTTATCAATGGTCTGATTAGGGTTAAGTAAAGTGGGTTTATGGCATCCTTAAACCTGAATGCGATACCTTTACTTATGAGATGTGCATCATAGAAGGCCTTCCTTACCACCATGGAAACCTGATGGTCAAAGTTCAGATTATTGTCGACCTGTATTCCCAGATCTCACACCACTGGGTTTGAACTTAGAGGGGTGTTGTCAATATTGTAATTAGGGGAAAATTCCACTTTCAAACAACAAAGGTGGGAAAAACAGAAGGCACACAGTTCTTACCTGAAAATGTTTAAAATTGAGCGCTTTCGTGTGTATCAACAAGACTTCTTCAGAATACAAAAAGTGAAAAAAAAAATCAAGCTATTTAAGTACCTCTCCCAATCACATGACCTTGATGAACCAATAAACATGTAAAAAATAAAACATGTGGCAAGTCATTGCTTAAATAACAAAAACAATTTCCATTAATAAATTATCATGGTTACACTAAATAAGAACGCAATTGTAATACACTGATAATAGACATATTGACATTAAGACCAGGGGATGTAAAAGAAATCGAGAATTTGCCATTTTAACTGATTCGAATTCAGTCAAATCCCTCCCACAGCCCACCACCAATATCTCTGTGAACAATGTCCAAACCAAAACTTGTAAGTAAGATATTCAGAGCATTGTTTATATTTTTATTTCTAATATCCAAAGTGTGTTCGTATATCCAGTTCCTGAACCTCCTCTGCGTTTTACCCACATAGAAGAAACAACATTCAGTGCATGAAACAACGTATATAACATTCCTTGTGTTACAATTGCAATAATAGACGGACCCATGATGATGATGAATACAGATCCCATCAGTCTCATACACAAACTTACACACAGAACAAGCACCACACCTAAAAGTCCCATTTTTCGTATTTGTGTGGGACATGGAGGAAGTATCATCACTTTCCAAAAACTGTTTATGGTACTTTCCCCATCTAAGTACTAACTGGGGTACATTACCAATAATTCCTGTGTACTTTTCAAAACAAGAGTGAAGTACCTCAGTTTCTCTTTAGTATCTGAAAAATCTGTGTGATCTACTGTGTATTTCATGACAAAAGAGGTGGTGTATGTAGATGTAACCCTTCTATTGGGAACAAACATTTCCTTGGGACCTTCTTGTCACAAAATAGGGCAAAAAAATGCCATTTTCCCTTTTGGACTTGACTTCATCAAATATCTTAAGAACCAAGTCTAAGGAAGTTTGTCACATTCAAGAGGAAGTGTCATCTTCAGTAAACAACCTAGTCCGTCTAACTGCCTGACCTTTAACATTCCCACTTTTGAAAACCAGGATGATGACAACTACACTGTAATAAACTGTTCGAATATGTAGGTTTTCAAACTATATTACTAGTAAATCCTCTATTAATGTCATCCTTGCTGATAGTAACATCCAGATAACTAATAAAAATACACAAATAAGAAAAACAGTGCTGTGTTTAAGCATACCTCTGAATATTCTACTTACAAGTTTTTGTTTTTTGGTTTGGACATTGTTCACAGAGATATTCTTGGTGGACCGTGGGAGGATTTGATTGAATTCAATGAGTTAAAATGACATTTGTGTACATCTCTGCATAGGAGTCATTATTTCCTGCGATTGCAGGGGTATAACACTTTTTGTACCATCACTTAGTAGGCTGTGGTTTGCTTTGGAGAAGTTCCTTAGATTTTTTGCCCCTTTGGGATCCAGTACTTGCTCTGAATGAGACTGATTTATGGTCCGACCTTACTAGGGAGGGCATCACATGGGGCAGTGTGGTGACCACCAGTGGACATTAGAGCCCCTTGTGGAATCGTAGACTATCTGTTCCAGAGCATTTGCATTGACAAAGTCCAGGAACCTCTTGGTGAGCTACTGCCTGTTGGACTCGGAGGGAAACAGGTGGATTATGGCGGCAGATGCGCATAAAGTTTTGCGCTCCAGCCAGGTAAGAATAAAAGTACACTCTTAATGGCCCCATAATGCTGCTGCAAGTCCTGTGTGCATTGCTGCAAGAAGGGGATGTGTGCATTTGTGCTGCGGCTGTCAGCATTTTATATCTGCTAATCTGCCTGCCTGTAAGTAAGTCCGTTGTGCCTTAAAAACAGGTTACAGAATACAAAGAAGTTGAAACAACCACACTGTATGAACTAGAAAGTACCATTTTAATATATTGTTGCCACAAACAAAGTTTGTGTTTCTGTGTTTTAACCTTGACGAAAGAGCTTAAACTTTGTTTGTGACAACAATATATTAAAACGGTACTTTCTAGTTTGTACAGTGTGGTTGTTTCCGCTCTTTTGTTTTCCACAACCTGTTTTTAAAGTTGGCTGTTTGGTTCTTGGTTTTTATTGTGGTTAAGTCCGTTGTGCTGCTGCAAGTCGGGATTAACTGTGTGCATATTTTATTTATTTATTTATTTTTATCTGCTGTGTCCAATTAACTGCGTGTTTAAGTCCATAAGCCAGGAGTCTGTTGTTTGTGCTGCATTTTATTTAAATACTGTAGCCTGCCTCACTGCCTGATCTGTAATTAAGTCAGTTAGTCCTGGCCGAAAGTCAGTCAGATGGCCGATTTAACAGATATATGCATCTTATCTGTAAGTAAGTCAGTTATGCTGCAAGTCAGATGTGAGTGGCCTGTATGGAGATTGGAGAAGTCAATTGTGCTGCATTTTTTTATGGCCGATTAACAACTGTATGGAGATTGGAGAAGGGAAGTCTATTTGTGCTGCATTTTTTTTTTATCTATTTGCTTCTGCTGCTGTTAGTGCTGTACTATCAGAGAAGTCCCTTGTGCTTTTATCTGCTAGCTATTTCAGAAGCCAGCCCCATTGTGCTTAACTGTAAGTAGAAGTCCATTCTGCTAGTTATTTCAGAAGTCCGTTGTGCTGTGCTGCATTTTATATACTTGATTGTGTACTGTCTGGGCCAAAGGGTGTATCTGTTGTGTATTTTATTTGCTAGTATAGAGATGGAGAAGTCCTTGTTGTGCTGCATTTTATTTAATTGCTAATATGGAGAGATTCATCTGCTGCTGAAAAAAAAAACATGGAAATTCAGGAACTTTAGACAACAGATCCGCACAAAGCTGCAGAGAGGCAATTCCATATTAAATGTCAGCAAATTGATATTAGTGAGAGCTGATCAAGAAAATTCAGCTGCAGAGAAGGTTATACAGGCGCTAAAATATGAATAAAATGCAGTAAAATATGTGAAGCGTTTGTTATTAATTCTTGTTTATATGCAAATCTTAATCATATATCTCTTCATTAAGTATCGTTATTCAGGAAAGGATTATGAAGGATTATAAAATATCTTCCGTTTCTATTGCATACAGAAGATACAGAAGAGTTGTTTCATAATCAACCTTCCATAGAAGGTCATAAAGTTAAGAACACAAAGTCGTTGTGAACACTGTCTGATTCCCCTATAGAAGCTATTCAGCATTAACCTCAAAACAAAATCTATGCTTGAAGAATGGAGGATAGCAAGTCATTTTTTTGCATAAAGGTGAGGCTATGATAGACCTGGATAATTATATACCCATAAGCCTGACCAGGCTCATTTGTATGGTTATGTAAAGGATCATAATGAAACTAATAAATAGAGCTATAGGTGACCTGTGGACCCTCAACCCAGTCTAGTTTTGATTAATCAAAAGCAGGTACTGCCTACTTAACCTAGTTAACATCTTTGAATAGGTCATTGAGGCAGTAGATGAGGGCAAGTCAGTGTACACTGTGTATCTAGACCTTGTAAAGGTGTTTTACACAATCCACATTCAGGCATCATAGATAAATTCTGCCAAAATCCATAACCTCTTCCAGCTGCACAGAAGCACTTTTGTCAGCAATCTTGTTGAGCAGAAAAGTAACAACATACCTTAAAGAAAGAAGTTAGAAGTTTCCCTGTTGGCACTGATGTGTAAAAATTACACCATAGTTTTGTTTTCAAAACAAGCCATAGACCTGCTGTGGCAAATGCCATCAATGCAGAGGAGGTGCATGTTTGAGAGGGGGCTGGTGTGACTGAAGGATGGATGCAGAATTTGCATATACATTTCCAGCTAGATGGATGAGGTTAAATAAAGATACATAAAAGAGTAGCAGGTACATTATCTGTAGCCAGGTGAAATATAGGCACTGGTCATTTTCTATATTTTTTGAGTATTTGAATGAAAGATAAATTGCTTGAATCACACTAGAAACTTGGCTTTTTGTTTATGCTGCCTCCTCATTTTACTTCCCTTTAGCTCTACTGTTTTTGTAAGATACTTTCTCCTAGCTTATTTTTTTTTTATGTAACATAGGCAGTTTATTCCTTGAGGGCAACAGGCACTTTGTTTGTAGATAAAAACAATGAAATATAAAGTTGTTTGCTAATAGCAACCTCTTCATTAGTTACAGATCACTGTAATGTGGAATTATTTTACTTCTGCAGAGTTGGTGCATATTTACTGATACTGGTGGATTGTAGAAGTTTAAGTAGAGTTTAATGATGGAAATATTCTGAAGTGGGCATTTTTGTCATTATTGGTTCATGCATTTTGTTTCACTGCTTTCTGAAAAATGTTCAAAACAATAGATTTAAAATGTGCTCTAACAAGTGTGCTGTTTTGTACAAGGAATATAATTTAATACAAGCAGGAAGGTGCATCAAAGAACATATGTATGTTTTATGTGCAAAGGGCCTATGGTTTGAAAACAGCCCAAAAATAATCTTTATCCACCATTGGCCAGATGCATTTTCTTTGAATGTGGATTTCAATGCTGTTTCGATGAATGGAAGTTTCAAGGCCAGATAAGTTTTAATGCCAAGTCTGTTTTCATTCTGAGACGGTATTGTTTTATTTAGCAGATGTGTTAGTGTTTGTGCTATAAAATGTAAAATAAAAGTTTTAAATGAAATCCAGATAATCATTGTAGAAGTAAAGCAGTATGCGCATTGCAGTGTTTATGGTAAATGGGGTGAAATAGCCAAGTAATGGGACATTGGAATGGCTGTGGGGGACTCTGGGGTCATATTTTGGTTGTCTGTTCTTCAGATTGCATTTGAAAGTTGGTATCCCACAATTCCATTGGGGTGGGCGTGGTTACATATTTATGTAAATTTTGTTAATTGGCATACAGATTTGTACCTGCTTTTCATGGGCCTTTGTCCAGATTTTTGATGTTTCCAGGTTGAAAAGTATGGCATTATGCTTTTCTTGGTTCATGGAGGCAGACCTACAGGTAACATTGATGTGGTAAGGTATTTTGCCTATAGTTAATTAGGTATGGAGTAGTTTGAAAAAGTCAATGTTTGATCAATCTGGAGGTGCACTTGGATTTATTGAAGATGGATACACCTCCATCTTTGGTTCTTTCTTACTCAGTCTGAGGTCTGAACATGTGGAAGGCATTGTAGCCTTACACAGCTGAGGTGTTGTCTGCGGCCTTGATCCATGTTTCTGTGACTAGACCGACAATCAGCATCTTCCAAGGTGTGAGGCGTGCTTCCAGGGGGTGCAGTTCCATGTTTAGACTCGGCATTAAACAGCAGAACCTTGAATTTGTCTCAAGTGGATTTTGCTGCATCGGAAATGTCATTTTGACATTGCCTAATGAAGGCACTAATGGAAATTCAAGCACCTTAGCCAGTATCCAAAAGCCTAAGGGAGACAGGTGCAGATCATCCCTGGCAAAGCAATGTGGTGGGGGTGTTGACCAGTTGATCCAGGGCGTTTGAGTTTATAAATTCTAGGAAATGTTGGGCAAGGAAGTTTGTACTTGAGTAGTTCTCCCAGTTAATGTTTGGGTAATTGAAATCACCCAATGTCAGGGTGTTTGGTAGGGCTTTTATGTTTCCAGGAATGCGGACTGGTCCGGGTTTTGTGACCAAAACGTATGGTATAGTATGGGTTGTAGTGCTGGTGTAGTGCTGGTGTAGCTCCTGCCACCCCCATAGTGCCTTTTTGAGACAAGGCTCAAAAGACAAACTCACCGCTGTAAATAGCACAAGTAACAAAAAAATGAGGGTAATGCTACTCAATGCCAGAAGTCTAAACCTCAAAATGCACGCACTCAAGGCACTCCTCAGTATGGAGAAAATCAATATATGTGCAGTAACAGAAACCTGGTTTAAGGCTCCAGAGAGCACCCCAGCACTACCAGGCTACAACTCATACCATACATTTTGGCTACAAATTCCAGACCGAAATACAAAAGGCGGGGGGAGTATCCATATTCATCAAGGACACCCACACCTCCAGGTTAGTGGCACAGCACGATGCTTCAGAGATCATCCACGTGCAACGGGCAAAACTGCTATTGAAATTATAGCTTGCTACAGATCACCCACCATGTCCCAGAACCCCCACTCCTCATTCCTGGAAACACTGGGAAACATAAAGGTCCTACCAAACACCCTGTTACTGGGTGATTTCAATTTTCCAAACATTAACTGGGAGAACTACTCCAGTACAAACTCCCTTGCCCAACATTTCCTAGAAGTTATAAACTCATATGCCCTGGATCAACTGGTCAACACCCCCATCAGAGGTGACAACATATTGGACCTAGTCATCACCAACATTGGCGACCGGTGTTCCACACCAGAGGTCAACCCCTCGCTGGTTAGATCTGACCCTAAACTAATCACTCTGGATATCCATATTCCGCCACCACTCCCGGTAAAAAAAACACCATGAAAAACTTTTCAAAAGCAAACTTGACGTTACTTAAGACCGAGGTGGGAAGTTTCAAAGCCCCCATGCTAAAGGATAACGCTGTCCAAGCTGCAAAATCCTTTACTAATGCACTCTACGGGCACCTACAAGAATGCATGGATCGTGCTATCCCAAACAAAACCAAAACTCACTCCTCTTAGAAAAGCAAACTAGTCTGGTGGACCTGTGCCATAAACAAGAAGCTATACAATAGAAGGAGGAAACTAGCACAGAAAAGAGTAAAATCCCAAGAAGGGAAGACATCCTTGATCAGTATCAGTAAGAAACTACGTTTCCTCATAAAATCATCCAAGGCTAGCTTCGAAAGAAAAATTGCCATGGACTCCAAAGATAACCACAAGGCATTCCTTAGCTGTCAAGAATCTAAGTGGCAATTCTCAGATCTGCTTGGAGTTAGTGCAGAATGGCAAAAAATACACTGAACCGACCGATATAGCCCTCATCCTGGCATACAGGTTCAGTGCAAACGTCACCCCCCCCCCTCTCACCCACAAAAGGGCCCATAACTATACCAGAAGAATTTAGTGCCCCTGAAATCACAGACACTCAGGTTAAAACAGCCCTCTCCAAGGCCAAAAGCACAGCATCAATGGGACCGGACAGTGTCCCAGGCTGCGTCCTACATGAGCTCAAAGATGAACTAACCCCTCACCTAAGCACACTGTTTAAACTCAGCCTCTGCACAGGCTACGTGCCCACAGAGTGGCACACAGCAACGGTTATTTTGCTGCACAAAGGTGGAGCCAGAACCGACCCCAGGAACTATTGCCCTATAAGCCTGACTAGCTTGGTCTGCAAAGCTATGGAGCGCATCATCATGGATCTCATTAACAGAGACATTGGAAGCCTCCAAACACTGGACCCTACCCAGTTCGGCTTTAAGAGCAGATCTTGCCTCCTAAACCTGGTGGACTTCTTTGAGACAGTTACCAAGGTTATAGACGAGGAAAAGGTGGTCCACACAGCCTACCTAGACCTTGTAAAGGCCTTCGACACCATTCCTCACTCAGGTATTATACTCAAGCTCAAAAGCCTGAATATAAACCCCTACGTCATGAGGAGGGTTGCCAACTGGCTCACGGACAAGTACCCACATGGTAAGAGTTGTGGGAGCTAGGTCTGACTCTTAACCTGTTACAAGTGGCGTTCCCCAGGGCTCAGTCCTAGGACCCCTCCTGTTCGGCATATACTTCTCAGAGGTACAGGCAAGTACAGGAGGACTGTGACTGACCAAGTTCGCAGACGACTGCAAACTAGGGGCTATAAATGACTTTCTGGCTGACACAGACATCCTCCAAAAGGGTCTTAGAGACAGATACCTGGTGTCAAAACCATGGCCTCAAGCTAAATGCCAAAAAGTGCATAGTCATCCCCTTTGGAAAAAAAACAAAGTACCCACAAACTACCACATATGTGGTAGCCCCCTAAATACGGAAGACGTAATAAGGGATCTGGGGACCCAAGTAGATAATAAACGCTGCTTTGATAATCACATTGCCAAAGTGGTTAGAAAATCCTTCTATGTGGCCCACCTAATTACAAAAAGGTTTGCATTCAGATCAAAAGAGGTCATTGGGTCCCTCTATGCATCACTCATCAGACCCATCATAGAGTACAATGCCCCATTTGGGATGTACCTTACAAGACACGTGCAACAACTGGAAAGACCACAGAAGTACTTTACCAAGAGGATCACTGGCCTCAAGCAGATGCCCTATGCAGCTTGACTGAAGAAACTCCAGCGGTACTCGGTTGCATACCGCCTACTCAGAAGTGATCTCTGCCTGACATAAGGCCCTGTCCAACCCAGATTTGATGAACATGCTCCACCTAAAGAAAACCTTATCCCCTCGAGCCACATGCTCCAGGGATCTAAACCTCACCACAACAATAAATAGGACATGCTGGAGGGATATATTCCTGTCCCAGAGACTTCCCTTGTTCTGGAACAAGATTCCAATCTAGATTAGGCAGAGCTCCTCGCTATTCAAGAGAAACCTTGATGAGTGGATGGGAAACAGAAAGTTTACCCCAGGGATCACTTCAATGGCTCTGCTGGACAGAGGCACAGGGAACTAATCTAAGAGGTCGGCGAAAGCCAACACATTCCGGCTAGGCTTATAAATGCCTTCGGGCAGATAACCTTGTACCTACCTATGGAAATGAAAGAGATAAAAATTAGCCCAAAATGGCCAGTAAACTACTAATTTCTGGGCTGAAACCACTCCTCCAGGGACAGATAGGCTGCTCAAACTCCCTCTCTCACAGTGAACAGAGAAACTTCCTTCTATCCAAGTAAGGTATGGGCAAACACAGAAACTTGTATCACCGTCCTGAATTCAGCACTAACCTGAAAACTGGACTATACTAGCTTAGAAAGGTGGGAAAACAAGTATATTTTTTTGCTTTTTTATTCTCAGAAAATAAAGGAGATACAATCAAAAAACTCTTTAAATGCACAGAAATGGCTATCACACTTGAGTGTGTAGTCTGCAACAGTTAAACAGGTAATTTAAACAAAAACGACTTTGTTAAAGTGCAGGCAGCAAAATAAGTACAATATGTAGCTGAAACAAGCTTTTTAAATCACAGAAAATCTAGAAAATCTGCGTTTTAGGCGGAATTAGCTAAAGGCAGCAAGAAAATGCAGTAAAATTACACTTAATCACTCCAAAGTGTCTCTTCATAGGTTCATAGGTTCATACTAGGCTATCTGCCCTAGGGCATTTATAAGCCTAGCCAGAGTGTGTTTGGCTTTCGCCACCCATTTTAAATTAATTTTGCTATGCCCTTTTTCGAGGTTAGTATACTGGGACCCTGTCTAACAGTGACACAGAAGTGATACCCGGGGTAAACCTATGATCTCCCATCCACTCATCAAGATTCCTCTTGAAGAGAGTCAATGAAGGACTCTGCCTAACCTGGACTGGGATTTTATTCCAGAGTGAAGGGAGCCTCTGGGTTATGAATCTGTCCCCCCAGCATGTCCTATTTATTTCAGTGCTGAGGTTCAAGTCTCTCGAGTGCGTAGCTCGATGGGATTTGGATTTTCTGAGGTGCAGCATGTCCATTAATTCCGGGTTGGACATGGCTTTATACGTCAGGCACAGATCGCCTCTGAACAGGCGGTATGCCACTGAGTAGAGCTGGAGTTTCTTTAACCGGGCAGCATATGGCATCTGTTTGAGCCCTTTGATCCTCTTGGTGAGGTACTTTTGGGGTCTTTCATTTGCTGCAGGTGTCTGGTAAGGTACATCCCAAAAGGGGCATTGTGGGCCTGATGAGGGATGAGTAAAGAGGCACGATGACCTCCCCTGATCTAGATGTGAATCCCTTCATGATTAGGTGGGCTATATAAAATGTTTTTCTAACCACTTTGGCCACGTTTCAAATGAGAGATTGCTATCAACTTGGGTCCCCAGGTCCCTATTTACTTCTTCCGTACTTAATGGATTACCACCTATGTGGCAATTTGTTTTTGCCAAAGGGGATGACTATACACTTTTTGGCGTTTAGCTTGAGGCCATGACTCTGGCACCAGTTGTCTGTTTCTGTGAGGCCCTTTTATAGGATGCTTGTGTCAGCTGGAGAGTCGATTATGGCGCCTAGTTTGCAGTCATTTGCGAACTTGGTCAGCCACAGTCCTTCCGTGTTGGCCTGTACCTCCGAGAAATATATACCGAACAAGAGAGGTCCCAGGACTGAGCCTTGTGGGACACCACTTGTAACTAGTTTGGAGTCTGACATGGCTCCAGAAATTCTAACCATGTGGGTTCTGTCCTTGAGCCAGTTTGCAACCCATCTATTGGCATAGGGGTTTATATTTAAGCTGGTGAGCTTATCTATAATGCCCGAGTGGGGTATTGTATCGAAGGCCCTTGCGAGGTCCAGGTAGGCTGTGTGGACCACCTTCCCTTCTTCAATGGCCTTGGTGACTGTTTCAAAGAAATTGACCAGGTTTAAGAGGCAGGATCTGCCCTTAAAGCCGCACTGGGTAGGATCCAGTGTCTGTAGGTCCCCAATACTTTTATTTATGAGGACCATGATGATCCTTTCCATAGTTTTGCAGACCAAGCTAGTCAGGCTTATGGGGCGATAGTTTCCAGGATCCGTTGAGGCACCACCTTTGTGGAGAGGGACCACTGTTGCTGTACGCCACTCTTTGGGTACATATCCTGTAGTAAGGCTGAGATTGAACAGTAGTTTTATGTTTGGGTTTAGCTCTTCTTGGAGTTCATGTAGGATGCAGCCCGGGACACCGTCTGGTGCCATTGATGCTGTGTTGTTTTCTTTGGAGAGGGCGGCTCTTACCTGAGCATCTGAGATGTCAGGGGGCAGCACTCTGCTGGGATAGATATTTGCCCTTTTGGTGGGGAGGGCGGGGGGGTTGCACTGAACCTGTCAGCTAGGATGTTGGCAATGTCTGTGGGTACGGTGTATTTGTTGTCATTTTGGACTAATTCTGAGCATATCTGGAAATTCCCACCCAGGTTCCTAACATAACTAAAGAAAGCCTTGTGATTATCCTTAGTGTCCTGTGCAATTTTTCTCTCGAAGCTGGCCTTAGACGATTTTATGAGTGCCCGTAGTTTTTTGCTAATACTGATCAGAGATGCCTTCCCTTTTTGGGATTTAGATCTATCATGTAGTAGCTTCCGCCTTCTATTGTATAGTTTGTTTATGGCTGGGGTCCACCAGACAGACACCTGCCTTTGGAGGGTTGGGTCTTGGTTTTATTTGGGATTGCACGATCCATGCATTCCTGAAGGTGTTCATAGAATGCGTTTATAAAGGAATTTGCAGTCTGGGCCATATTTTTCACAGGCCCGGGGGCTTTGAAGGATTCCACCTCGGTTTTGAGGAGTGTGAAATTTGCTTTAGAGAAGTTTTTCACTGTGGTTTTCTGGGCAGGGGGTGGGGTCGGAATGTGAATATCCAGTGAGATTAGTTTATGGTCTAATCTTACCAGTGAGGGATACACTTCTGGTCTGGAGCATAGAGCCCCCATGTTGGTGATGATCAGGTCCAGTATGTTTTCCCCTCTTGTGGAAGTGGTAACAAGTTGTTCCATAGCATTTGAGTTTATAAATTCTAGGAACCTTTGGACTAGGGTGTTGGAGCTAGAGTAATGCTCCCAGTCTATGTTTGTGATGTTGAAGTCACCCAATATAATGGTGTTTGGAGAGAGCTTCATATTTTCCAGTGTTCTCAGGAAGGCCGAGTGGGGTTCCTGGGTTTGGGAGGGTGGTCTGTAGCAGGCTATAAACTGGAAGGCAGTTTTACCCACTGTTCGTTGCACATGGATAGTCTCCGATGCTTTATGCTGTGCCCCACCAACCTGGAGGTGTGCGTATCTTTGACGAATATTGATACTCCCCCTCCTTTTGTGGTTCGGTCCAAGTTTTGGGACCGAAAAGCATGGTATGAGGTATAACCTGGTAGTGCTGGGGTGCTCTCGGGAGCCTTGAACCAGGTTTCTGTTACTGCACAGATATCGATGTTCTCCATGCTAAGGAGAGGAGTTTCGAGTGCGTGCATCTTGAGGTTTAGACTTCTGGCGTTGAGTAGCATTACTCTTAGTGTCTTATCCCTTGTGATACCTATGGAGGTGGGTTTGTCTTTTGAGCCTTGCCTAAAAAAGGCACTATGGGGGTGGCAAGAGCCTTTGCCAATATCCAAAAGCCCAGGGGTGACAGGTGCAAGCCGTCCCTAGCGAAGCATAGTGGCTTGTCGAGCATGCCATCCCAGGCTGACAGGCATTGGATCCCCTTTGAATGACACCAATACTTAAGCCAGTTGTTGAAATTGATCATCTTGTCTTCATATTGTGGCATCATTCTTGGTGGGGGTAAGATGCTACTCAAGGTCAGGGTCATACCGGCCTGGGCTACATGCTCAGAGAGCTCCTCTGTGTCTCTCTTCATGTAGTCCAGGGAGGTATGTCTCAGGTCATTCACACCAGCATGGATAATGACTGAGTCATATTTGTACCTGCCTTGGAGTGACCTGAGTGCTTGTGTTATGTGGTGGATCCTAGCACCTGACAGGCAGCTCACCGTGACCTTCTCCTGGTTCAGCCTGGTGAGCGGGATGTCAGTGTGCCTGACGATAGTCACCTATTACAAGTGTATCAGGTGTGTTGTTTAGCCTTAAAGGCTGTGACTGTTCGGCACACTGGCTTTGTGAGCTATGTGTTCCACGTGTTTTGTTTTGGGGTAGCGGTTGCTTGGGTGACTGCTTTGGAGGTCTCTGCTGCTTAGGCAGATTTTTATTTAGAGCCTCCGAGTATGTTTTTGTGTGTTTATGTGTTTGGTTTGCTGTCGTGGTAGGTCTATGTGAGACTGGAATTGTAGTGTGTAGTTTCTCCTCCTGACTGGTTACGCCAGTACTGAGTTGAGAGAGCTTAGCCTCCAGTTTGGCTGTATGGTTGCATCTCTCACATGTGTTGGAATTTGTTGGGAGGAGGCGAGGGTTGTCTGTGTACATGTACATGAGGCAGTTGTAATATTGCCTCAAGATTCCCAGATTCACCAGCTGGACCGGAGAGGAGATTGACAACTGACCTTTGGACATGCTAGAATAGTATTGGGAATTCCTTTATAATTGAAAAAAAGGGCCAATGGGGAACAAGGTACTCAAGGGGGGTTTGTGAGGGTGTAGTGCTTTTAATTTTTTAGTGCTGATTTATATAATTGCTTTAGTGAGCAAGTGCCAGGCTTTAAAGTAGGAATAGGGTATTTATTGTGAGAACTAGATCAGTTCTAAAGGAAAAAGTGAAGAGCAGACTTTGTGGAGCCGAGAATGGTTTAAACACAATTAAGCAGAGCTGCCCAATGCTGCACTATGCGCAAAATCGTGCCAAAGCGGGTTTTATACAGGGGGACTTGAAAGAGCTAGAAATTGGCCCAAAACGGCCAATAGACTACCAGATTCTTGTGCTGGGAACACTCCTCCAGGGATAGATAGGCTACTCTAAGCTCCCCACTGCCACTGGTGAACAAAGAAGCCTTCCTTTATCCAGGAAAGGAAATGGGCAACACAGGAACTTTCCAAAAGTCCAGAATACAGCAAAGCCTGTATTTGGACTACTCTAGGTCAGGAAAGACAGGAAACTAGGATAATTTTTTTGTTTTTTTTTTCTTTTTTGAAACAAACAGCAGGAAAATGCAATAAATATGTAACACAGGCTAGCGCACTTGAGTGTGTAGCCTCAACAGGTAAATGCAACAAGCAGGACAAACTTTAAAAGTGCAGGTGCAAAAACAACTTTAAACAGTTTAAGACAGTTCAAGAAGCAAAAATACTTACAGTTTAGCTAGATCAGACAGTCGCCAGGTAGTAGCAGGAAAAAAAACACTCATCAGGTTAGCAGTCGCTCCTTTAGCCTCTCTGCTGCTAGCACCACTCTGCAGGACCACAAGGAGCTTGGCTGAGTAGTAACACGTGCAAAAACCGCGCCAAAGCGGGTTTTATACAGGGGGACTTGAAATAGCTAGAAATCCTCCCTTTATCCAAGCTCATATCCTTAAAATAATTTATGGTAAGTCAAGACCTTTTACTCTAGCAACTTTTCTAAGTTTTAAGAGCAATATTTAAAATGTATCTCTATTTTTAGGCTTTTGTCCCCCCCCCCCAATTATTTTTGTCTTTGGCCAGAATTTTTGTGCTAAGAGGTTGAGAGCTTTGGTATCCTTTCTCCATACGGGTTTCTGTTGTGACAGGATATATCTAAAGATCTTTTCCCACTTTTTCTGCTACAGATTGTTTTTCACCAGCTTCAAACCAGTGACAAGTGGAGTACCACAGGGTTCAGTTCTGGGACCTCTCCTGTTTGGCATCTACTTCTCTGAAGTACAGGCTAACACAGAAGATCTTTGGCTAACGAAGTTCGCAGATGACTGCAAACTAGGAGCCATAGTCGAGTCCCCAAATGATGTGGCCATCCTGCAGAAGGGCCTCACTGAGACAGATGTCCATGGCCTCAAACTCACTGCCAAAAAGTGCATTGTCATCCCCTTTGGTAAAAACTCTGTACCCATGAACTACCACATAGGTGGCAGTCTACTTAACGCCGAATGTGTGATGAGACCTTGGGACCCAGTTGGACAGTAGTCTCTCCTTTGATAATCACATCGCTACAGTAGTCATGAAATCTTTCTATGTGGCACACCTCATCAAAAAAGGGTTCTCATCCAGGAAAAAAATGATCATTGTCCCCCTCTGTTTGACACTCATTAGACCCATTATAGAGTACAATGCACCTTTTGGAATGTATCTCACACGACATCTGCAGTAGCTGGAAAGGCCACAGAAGTATCTCACCAAGAGGAGTACTGGCCTTAAACAGATGCCCTACACTGACAGTTTCAAACCTCTCCAGCTTTATTTCATACCATATCGCCTACTCCGAGGTGATCGTTCCCTAACATATAAAGCTATGTCAAACCCAGAGCTGTTGGACATGCTGCACCTAAATAAATCGCAATCCCTCTGAGCTACACTCTCTAGGGACCTTGTCACCACAATAAACAGGACATGCTGGAGTGATAGATTCCTGTCCCAGAGACTTCCTGTACTCTGTAACAAGCTACCCATCTATGTCAAGCAAAGTTCCTCATTAGCACTCTTCAAGAAAAATCTTGATGAGTGTTTGGGAAATAGGAGGTACACCCTGGGAATCACTTCTGTGGCTCTGCTCAACAGGAGCACAGAAACATAGCTTTCTTTGGTTGCGTAAGCCGGGGAACCTTGTTGGCTAAGCTTACAGGCCCTTCAGCCAATAGCCTAATACCTACCTATGAACCTATAGCATTTGTACTCTAGCTTGAGTATGGATACTGTGTGATTAGTCCTTAGTTTGGCATTGGGGAAAACTCAATCTGAGGTAATGTGAGGTTTGGAGGGGATTATAATTAAAGAGAGGAGCCTGAGCTACAGAGCCTAAGTCTGAAAAAGTGGCTAAAGGCAGATCCGAAACTCAGTTGTTGAAGGATGAAAGCAGACAACAGAAATGCATCATTGTGGTGAGTATATAACTTTATTGTCTACCTGTACGAGATTAGCTGATGCTGGTGCCCCTGACTCGGGGGGCCTTCCCTTCTTGCAGAAGTCAGCTCCTCCTTAGGATATCTGCTGTTGGCAGATCCCAAACAGGTTTGCCCTGATTTGACTGCATTGTTATGCCCTGTATTGGTTTCTGCTGGTTTTGAGTCTGTATAGGCAAATCATTCATTGGATATGAGACATCTTTCTCCAGTATCCAGTGGGATCATTCTTCAGGCACCCTACTTGTACTGGATTCTAAATGTTCACCTTGCCAGATTTTGTTTCCTTTTCATTAAGAGACCAATAGTGGGTCTTGTACTTCTCTCTGATTGAAAAGCCGTAAGGAGGGTCTTTGTCTCATGTCAGCATTCCCTGTAGATTTTTCCCCAGGACCATTAATACCTAGGAGTTTGTCCTTGTTTTCTGATGGAGAATAATCCTCCGACTGTCTCCTGACACATTTCCTCACCTTTATTTAGCTTTTTTCACATAGGCAGATTGGGGTCCAAAGGCATCAGTTCTGGAGACCTTCTCTGTCAGAAAAGCTGACCTTGGTCAGTAGTTGCAGATAATGTGAGAGAGGGATTGGTGGCCCTTTAAGGATCTTTGCCTTCCCATGTTCTTTGATGGTGATTGTCTTGTGATTAGTTTTAGCTGTTTTTATTGGCTTTATCCTTTGGTTCAAGGTTAGTGTGTGTACAGGAGAACTTATTACAGCCAGACCACTTCTCAGTTGTACAGATTTCTCCACAGGGGTTGGGGGGGGGGGGCAGGCAACCCATCTTGGTCTCCCTGTGTAGCAATTAGTGATATAATTGTGTTCCTGAACTGTTGATTCTTAGGCTACTTACTGTTTTGCAGTTCTGCAAAGGACATGCTGTCGTGCCTCCCCATGTATTGCCAAATTTCAGGCATGTTACTAGTTGGGTCCGTAGTGGACATTCTGTCCAGGCCTTCCTTTACCGTACTTAGACCAGAGGTAGCAGTTGACTCTAGATTATAGAATAATTTCTCTGCTTGGTGGGTCCCTGAGGGAGCCTTCTAACTAGACTTTTGTTCAAAGCAGGGTATCAGTGCTGTAGGCCTACTTGAAGCCCATCTCTCTCTCTTTTATTTTCCTTCCTCCTTTGTCTTTCTTGAGCATAAGAGTGTTGACTTAGCATCTTCATTCTTTGACTTCCTATGAGTTACTGATCCTGATGTTTTTAAGCCATGACTGACCCAGGATAGACATGTTTGCTTTCAGTCTGGTATTCATCTCACATGGTTCTCACCTTTCTCTTATTTCAGGTGGCCCGTATGTCTATTCTTCTGAGTTTTGGAGTAGGGTAGACTCTTGGGTAGGTTACTTGTACTGACATGTCAGAAGCTGTTACATAGGCCAGCCGGAACCATTTACTTTGGTCTCCAAGGGAATGGCTCTTGCCTTAACTTTTCTTCTGCTCTTTCATCACATGTTGCTCATGTAGATATTGACCTACCTTGTTGTGGTGACATTAAACTGGTGTCTTACTCTTCCCTCTGCTTTTCTTGGGGGGTGGTCTGGCTCTGGTGTGTTGGCACATGTCTTCGTTCCTTACTTTCCTTAAGGTGGTGACAGTTGAACTTTAAGAAATACATCTGCACATTTTTTTCTGTATTTGTCCGCAAAAGTTTTTCTTTGTCTGTCTGACTCAAGAATTGTCATACCCTTCCTTAGAAGTATTATATATTTCAAGTGAAGCCTGGTTCTCTTCATGATGAGGTGGCCATCAGCAGTTGCACTGATGGATGATGGTGCTGTCCTATGAACACTGCTTGACTAGTAGCTTTCTTGAAAATTGGTTACTTTTAAGTCGTTTTTAGTAATGCAAACTGAAAGTTGGGGCTGCATGTCCCCCCCCCCCTTTTTTTTTATTTATTTATTTATTTTTGTGGATCTGTTGCTCTCACAGACCTTTGAGGTGGTGCAGGGGACATTCATACTCATTGAATCCAGTTTGCTTTCAAGTCTTTCACAAATGGTGCTGCTTATAGTTAAATTCAGAGGTTTTCAGACAGGTTTGTGACAGCTGAATTGGTCATGGGGACTTCATTTCATCTGCTCATTCCTGATCTCCTTATCAACTCAACAGACACCAGTGCCATAACAAGTAGTGGCCTGTTGCTACACTGTTGCTTTTTATGGTTCAGCCTGTTTGAACTTCTGGTTGATGCTTCTTTGTCCAGGCCCATCAGGGAGTTTATGTGGGACTATGAATAACATCCATGTGCTAGTCAGCCTGGTTGCTTGGCCAGGTTTATGGCGATGTGTTCTGCATGGCTAACATGAAACACAGACTTGTCATTTTTCAGATTTATGATGCAGGCTTCAAATTCTTATGCTAGCTTTCATGTCATTTTTGTTTTAGCTTGCATGCAGGGTCTCTGTGCCATTGTGTTTTTTTAGAATGGTTCAACGATTTCCCACACCCATGAGGACAAAGATCAGGCAGATGGTGGGAACTGATTCAGTTGGATTTCCCCATAGGTTATGGTTCTGGCTTCAGTGAAAAGGCATTCCGTGTCCTTGTTGCAGTGCTGAGTGAAGGATGGACGTGGGCGATCGCTTGTGTCTAGTTTGAATTTTGTTTGCTGACTCCATTGACATATCTCTCTCTCTCATTAAGTAGTTTCTTTTAGAACAATGGTCATTTTGTGGGAAATGTCATGACTTGTTCTTGAGCTCTTCTATCAACAGTGTGGGTTTTGGACTCTGTGTGGATTGCTTAGTAAATCACAGAGGTCTCATTCATTGTACTGAGTTGTAAACGACAGCTTCCACAGTCTTTCTTTTGCATCCTTCAGATCTTCCATCTGAAGCATAACTGCTTCATCTTCAGGTTTGCCTCCATATAGGGTCCTGGTTCTTTTCCTGGTTTAGTACCCAGTAGATGGTTGAAGGTGGTGGTTCTGACCATTCTTCTGGTTTTATTTTGGATCCTTGGAATGGGCACGTCATGAGTAAGACTATCCATGGAAGCTTTCATCAAGGATGGGATGGGATGGTATGCTGTCATGGCTTGGATATTCCTACATATCCATTAGCTGGAATCACACATGAACATTTTAATGTGTTAAGTCTTGTGACATCACTGGTTTGTCATTCTCTACTCCATGCTCTTCTGAAACAGAGAAGAAATATCTTGGAAGCTGCCTGATTTAGGTTGATGTGTTGGCCCAGATGTATTAAAGGAGGCTTCCTTCCCTTGCAGGGTATGTATGCATACATGCATTGAACCAGAACGGTGTTTACAGGACTTTGGCTCAGACTGGAGGACAGAACAAATTTATTGTGATTGGAGGTATGCTGTCCTCTTGAGTGGGTTCTGAATCTGGTTTTCCCATTTTCTGGGATTCTCTGCATGTCTACACATTCTCTGATTGGGGCAGTGTATGGCATTACATGCCATTCGTTTTGTCGAAGGTCCTTGTGTAGTACTTGCATGCCAGCTGAGTTCTTTGTCTGAGCAGTTACATTTTACTGTGGCTTTATCACTTAGCATAAATAGGTTTGTCTCCAGGGTGACACTGCTGTGGCTGTGTAGACTTAGTCTACATTTATGGTGGATAGACAGGCTAAACTTGCCCTAAAAGTGCTTCTTCCTGCTGCTTCTGTTTCATGTTTTTCTACTACTGTTGCTTTTCCCGTTAAAAGGCCATTTTGGAAAATTAAGTTGAACAGACCTAAGGAGAAAGAAGAAAAGGTGAGAGAAAGAGAATCCAGAAAGAAATTAGATTTTTCTGCTTCAGACAAGCCAGCACAGAAGACTAAATGCCTTCTGTTTCCTTGGCTTTTTCCTTGGATCCACAATTGGAACCTCTTCAGTGCCAGTCCCTGGCTTATTTGGCACTGATATCTGATCCAAATTTGTCCTGCCAACTTTTTTTTTTTTGCTGCACATTTGCTGATGCCATTCACTGACCCTAGGAGCCACCCCAGAGCTGGTGTTCTCCCCGGAGCCATCACTACCTCAACGCCAGTCTCTTAGGCATCAAGACTCAGTGTCTCAAGGCTCTCCTGTAGGTCAGCGAGGTCATCTCTGAGGATTAGAGAAGTATTCTGGGACAAGATGATGGGGACAGTTTTACAGGCACAGATTGATTTGGGAATCATTCCCTTCCCTTCTGCTCCAAGGATGGAGAGGATTGCACACACTGCCCCTTTCTGGTTGCTGTTCACCAATTTTCCCTTTGGAGAGCCAGTGGTCTTGGATCCAACTTCTTCCATTATAGTTTCCCATTGGAACCAGCAGCCTGGGTTACCTTTATGGCAATCTGTGACCTTGACATATTTGACTGATGCTGTCTTGAAGCCAAGAGGTCTGGGTCAACTCTGGGGCTTTTAGAGCTGTCCCTGCCACTTGAGATCTCAGCTCTTGACAGCTTGACGCCTGTCTCAGCCTTAGATCTAGCTAGGTGGATAGTGTGGAGGCTTCCCTTAAAGCCTCTGATTAGAGAAGGTTCTTAGTCTTCTGGGTTTGGCGTTTAAAGTCGTGAAGAGTATCCTGTCCAACTTGGGGGCTGGGGAGACCTATTCTGTCAGATCTAGCCTGATCTTTCAGTATTCCTGCTGCCTATGTATCCCATTGTCTTGAACATGGACAGCCTTTAACTTGAGGCCTTGAGCAGCACTGGATCCAGCATCTCCTGAGGCTTCTGTATTTCTTCCAGAATCCCCTCCTCTGGAGAAGCACAAGAAACATCATTGCAACAGGAGACACACAGACTACTTTCCTTAGGAGTCATTAATGGAGATATTTTTCTCTAATCAGTAGAAGGGGGAACAATTTTGTGCATTGAGTGGATGTATGTAAGCAACTGTGGTAGAACATTGAGGAAGCTTAATCTTTTAAGGCAGTCTGTTAATTTGTTTTTCCTTTTTATGAAAGAAAACCAGTGTTGCTTTTAACTAAACAGACCCTTTCTAAGTAGCTAGTGAATTATTCTACCTCTTTTGTAAGTAGGGCAAACGTTTGCCTGGGGAGATTAGGGCTCACTCTCTACTCAGCAGCTACTGTTGTGACTTTAAGAATGCTGCTGCCCAAAGCATATGTAAGGCTGTTACTTAAACATCCATTCATTCATTCTAAAAACAGTACAGACACAGTGTCATTTGTGCAGGAAGAGAAAATTTGCTTTAGCTGTCCTGTCAGGCAAGCTATAGACTATATGTTATTCACATTTGAGAGACTTGGTTGACTGTCTTGTGTGATCACTAATGTAGAAATACCAAAATTTGAACTTGGCTTATTGTATACAAGGGAGTTCTGTCCTTTCCCAGAGATGCATTGCTCTCCCAAATTTGGTATACATAAGTGGCAGGGGTGTGAGTGGTAGAGGGACTTCCTCCTGCAAAAACAATATTGTGTGTGTGCGCGTACGTGTGCGTGTTCTCGTGTGATATTTCTCATTATGACTGGGTTGAGTGCCCATAATGTTTTGTAATTGCACCTGTGAGATTCGATCATACAGTGAGCTTATCCACTCATTGCTGGTACCTGAACTTGCACAACTTCGTTACTTCCTGATAAACTTTAATGAACTGCTAATGAATGAAGTCCATTTATATAAGTACACTCAGCAGAATAGCTGTTGAATAATCAAGTGCTTCAGGGTATGTTCCCTACTCCCTTCAGCCTCACAAACCTACAAATGTAATGGATCTGATTATTTTATTTGTAGCTATTTTTGTACCAATTATGCATTTAATGACTGTTTTCGATTGTTTTAATAAATTAGTGTTAGTATGTAGTAGAATGTTGCTTTCCTTATAATAGGCTCTGTTTTCAATTTGGCTTTTCCATTTATATTCTTGTACGTTTCCTGAGAGGTACTTTTAAATTTTGAAGTCATTTTGTACGATACTTTTATTTAGATTTTTATCAGCATCATTTGTTAATTTTGAGTTTTCAGGGCTGTTTCAGCCTTCTTCAACTATAGCATAAAACTATATGCTGCCACTTGCTACTGAAGAGCAACAGAGATGTGAATGGTCTTGTTCTGTTTCTGTATTTAGTCTCCCTGTAATGATCATGCACATAGGAAAAGTTCAGGCTAGAGAACTGACATATGCTTATGATTTTACTCCGTACTTGTCTGTGAATTCCTGTAGCAGTGATTACTATCTGAATCTGCTGTCATGGAGAGTCTGTTTATACAGCCGTACTTTTAAGTGCAATGTATGTATTAAAACATACATTGTTGCATTGAAGCACCTGTTAAATATGATGTATTGTTTTCTGGCAGTTTCAGGATATTACAGTGACAGCAGTTTTCCTAAGTAAGCACAGGAGCAGAAAATTTGGACAAAGGCCCATTCAGGGAAGTTTATTTAAACCTTTTTTATTGTCTGTATGGGGAAGGGTGTTGTGCCTCTCCACACAACCCCATGTATTGGACTGTTTATCCCTTGCATCCTTTTACTTACTGTCCCTAAAGTCAGGGTCCAGAATCCACTGTGGAAGATGTTTGACGACCCCCCCCCCCCCCCCCCCCACCTTCAGCCTGTTCCAGTCTAAGACAAGCCCAGAAGAAAAGGCAGGCTCAACTCTTCACTGTAAGCCAAGTTTCTCAAGGAAAAAAAAAAACATTGATAGCCCCACAGCAGCAGTCCAGCCTCTAGTATCGGACTGCTCATGGATAAGATAGTTGGGAGGCTCTCAGAGTTCATCCTAGCTTGGAGAGTTCATCACCAAGACTCGTGTTTTTTAGATGTGATAATTCTGAGTTGTGTTCAAGCTCACAGATGCTCATCAAGAAAGAACCCTTCAGAAAGACTGGTACATCTCGGTTGATTATTTTTATTTACTTTTTTTTTTTTTTGAGCAAATCCATATCTAGGGGTTCTACTGTTGGAAAGTGTCTGATAGTGCCACTCTGTATGATGGATGCCTTTTAGCACATAACTGTGCTGGATATATGCAAGAGATTCAGCAGCAAGAATATTTACCAGGGTGTTGGTCATGACAACCAAAGTCTTGCAGAAGGATCTTTTTGTGCTGTTCTTGGATGATTGGCTGTTGGTAGCCCCATCTGGGGTCGTTAGGTAAGCATTCCTGCAGTGAGAAGTACTGTGGTTGCTGTCTCTGGAGTAATCATTAACAAAGAGAAGCTCACTTTTTCACAGAGTACAACTATCCTAGATGTTTGAGCTGTACACCTTCCAATGTTAGTCTTTTCCGCTGTTTAAAAGGGTTCAGGAGATTTTTGCACAGGCTTCTTGGCTGAGGGCACTCTGCAAGGAACATCCCGAGATAACTGCTGCATCTTCTAGGCTTGATGGTTGCCACAGTTTTTATAGAGCTGTTTAAATTCTTGAGCATGCATCTGTTTTATGAACTGGGGCATATACGGTTATACGGCTACCACATACTCGCAGATTTTTTTTTCTTGATGTCTGACACCTGTGTCTCTACCCTGAAGTGGTGAACAGTTCCCAACAAGCTTTTGGTAGGTCTTTCCTTCCTTCATCTAAACCCAGTGCATATTTTGAGAATATACTTTTCCCTAATGTTTTAAGAAGCCTATTTTACCTCCTTCATGATTCTTAAGTGTGATCCTTCCAGGCTCCACTTTAGTCAGGACACTATGGGTAATCCTTGTGGCCTTAAAGGCCTTGTAGGATGAAGCAGCTTCTGAGTCTGTCCTTATTCATTCTGACAGCTATTTTATCATGTGGTGGGGGGCTTGTTGTTGTACCTTATTTTCTGGGAAGTCTTGTTTGCTGACAGACTGATGCCCATTGTCTATGACCCAATACCTGATAGTTTGCACCCAGATTAGTTGAATATGTTGGTAGTCTTCGAGTCATTTATGCACTACTGTTCTAGAACTGTGGACTTGGAATACATCTGGCCGTTTTCTTCCAAGGAAAGGGCTGTTCAGCAATTAACCTCCTCACTTTTGGAGTGCTGTGGTCCTCCTCACTGATTTGCTTGGTATGGCAGGAATTGAAGGAGGTGACATAGACATCCCTTGATATGTGAAATTCCTGTGTACTTTAGACACCATCCATGATAATTTCATACTTCATTGTAACGATTGGGGAAGATGGACTAAATCTCAACTCTTGTCATCCGTATGGTTCAGGAGTTGGCTTTAAGTATTATGATCCTAATGATGCATGAAAACTCTCTTGTCCCTAACCAGAGATGTTCCCAGTGGCAGAGACAGAAATCAGCTTCATTTCTGGAATTGTCTCCTGCTGCATTTGCAGACATATTGATATTCCAGTTATGTCGCCCAGCTAAGAGGTTATGAAGGTTGCTAGTAAGACTTCCCGTCCACTTGACAGGCCGTTGCCCCCAGGTGGAAATGGTTCTGTATGCAGAATAAAACCCTGTACTTTTCCCAGTCTGTCAACTTTCAAGTAAATACTGACGTACTTCAGGTGCCTGTTTGGTTTGGTGTTCATTTATTCTATTGCTAGCAAGCATGTGTCAGCTGTTTCTGCATGTCATGTCTTAAAAGAGGGAAGGATGGTCTAGCATTCTGTAGTGAGACATTTCCTTAAAGGATTACATCTGCATCCTCCATTGTAGAACACCTCCTCTACTTTGGACCTGTATTTCATGATAGAGAAATTCTGTCTGACATTGTCTCTTGGCATGTTGGTGAAGGGAACAGAGGGGAAGAGGAGGTGATGGGTAGGTATAGTGTTAAGGAGAGGAATGTCGAAAGTTCGATGGTAGTGGATTTTGTGAAAAGGATGGATATGGCTGTGGTGAATTCATATTTTAAGAAGAGGGAGGAGCATAGGGTAATGTACAAAAGTGGAGGAAGATGCACACAGGTGGATTATATCCTATGTAGGAGGGCCAGTGTGAAGGAGATTGGAGACTGTAAAGCTGTGGCAGGAAAAAGTGTAGTTAACATAGTATGGTGGTCTGTAGGATGACTGTGATCAAGAAGAGGAGTGTTAGGGCAGTGCCAAGGATCAAATGGTAGAAGTTGAAAAAGGGTGATTGTGAGTTGGAGTTCAGGGAAGAATTAAGAGAGGCTCTGAATGGCAGTAAAGAGTTGCCAAATAGCTGTGTAACTACAGCAGAGCTGGTAAGGGAAACCGCTAGTAAGGTGCTTGGTATGACATCTGGACAAAGGAATGAGGACAAGGAGACCTTGTGGTAGAATAAGGAAGTACAGGAGAGTATACAGAGAAAGAGGTTGGTGAAGAAGTGGGATTGTCAGAGAGATAAAGAAAGTAGAAAGGAGTATAAGGCGTATGGTGAAGAGAGATATGGCAAAGGCTAAGGATAAGGTGTATAGAAAGTTGTATGAAAGGTTGGACTCTACGGAGGGAGAAAAGGACCTGTACCGATTGGCCCGGTAGACAGAGGAACCGAACTGGGAAAGATGTGCAGCAGGTAAGGGTGATAAAGGGTAATGGACATGTACTCACTAGCGAGGAGTTTGTGTTGAGCAGATGGAAGGAGTACTTTGAGGGGCTGATGAATGAAGAGAATGAGAGAGAAAGAAGGTTGGATGATGTGGGGCTAGTGGGTCGGGCACTGAAATAGATTAGCAAGGAAGAAGTAAGGACAGCTATGAAGAAGATGAAGAACGGAAAGAATGTTGGTCCAGATGACATACCAGTGGAAGCATGGTGGTGTTTAGGAGAGATGGCAGTGGAATTTTTAACTAGATTGTTTAATGAAATCTTGGAAAGTGAGATAATACTTGGAGTGAACTGTGTTTGTACAGAGTTTTAAAAATAAGGGTGCTGTGCAGAGCTGTAGTAACTACAGAGGGATAAAACTGATCAATCACAGCATGAAGTTATGGGAAAGAGTAGTGGAAGCGAGGTTAAGAAGGGAGGTGATAATTAGTGAGCAGCAGTATGGTTTCATGCCTGGGAGTGTTGATGGAGAAGTATAGAGAAGGTCAGAAGGAGTTGAATGGTGTCTTTGTGGACTTAGAGAAAGCATATGACAGGGTGCCTGGAGAGGAGTTGTGGTATTGTATGAGGAAGTCGGAAGTGGCAGAGAAGTATGTAAGAGTGGTACAGGATATGCACGAGGGTAATGTGACAGTGGTGAGGTCTGCGGTAGGAGTGACAGGTGTGTTTTAAGGTGGAGGTGGGATTACATCAAGGATCAGCTTTGAGCCCTTTCTTATTTGCAGTGGTGATGTACAGGTTGACAGACGAGATCAGACAGGAGTCCCCTGGGACTGTGATGTATGTGCATGAGATTGTGATCTGTAGTGAGTAGGGAACAGGTTGAGGAGACCCTGGAGAGGTGGAAATATGCACTAGAGAAGAAAGGGATGAAGGTCAGCAGGACTAAGACTGTGTGTGTGTGTGTGTGTGTGTGTGTGTGTGTGTGTGTGTGTGTGTGTGTGTGTGTGTGTGTGAGCATGTGAATGAATGAGAGGGAGGATAAAGGAATGGTGAGGATGCAGGGAGTAGAGTTGGCAAAGGTGGATGAGTTTAAATAGCTGGAATCAACAGTTCAGAGTAATGGTGAGTGTGGAAAAGAGGTGAAGAAGAGAGTACAGGCAGAGTGGAAAGGGTGGAGAAGAGTGTCAGGTTGGGTACCAACCAGTAAGAGTGAAAGGGAAGGTCTACAAGAGGGTAGATTAGTGAGACCAGCTATGTTATATGGGTTGGAGATGGTGGAATTGACAAAAAGCCAGACGTCAGAGCTGGAGGTGGCAGAGATAAAGATGTTAAGATTTGCATTGGGTGTGACGAGGATGGACAGGATTAGAAATCAGTATATTACAAGGTCGGCTCAGGTTGGAAGGTTTGGAGACAAAGAAGCCAGAGAGACGAGATTGCATTGGTTTGGACATGTGCTGAGGAGGGAGGCTGGGTATATTGGGAAAAGGATGCTAAAGATGGAGCTGCCAGGTAAGAGGAAAAGAGGAAGGCCTAAGATGAGGTTTATGGATATGATGAGAGAAGACATGCATATGGTTGGTGTGACAGAGCAAGATGCAGAGGACAGGAATAAATGGAAACAGATGATCCACTGTGACAAACCCTAATGGGAACAGCTGAAAGAAGAAGATTCCATCTGTTAGCTTAGTGACACTGAACTCTCTCTTGCAAAATGGCATTTCTTGAGACCATCACTACTGCTTACTGGATCTCAGAGCTTCAGGCCCTCACCAACAGGTAGCGGTCTAGTTTTTCATAAGAATCATACTTCCCTTAGGACTAATCATTTTCTTCTGAAAGTGTTCTCCAAATTTTCCCTTGAATCAGTCCATACATTTCCCTTATTACTTTACCAGTGCAGAAACCAGAAAAGCACTGTCAGCTTAGGTTCTTATGGAAGCATATTCAGGAGTTCATAGGTTCGTAGATATTTGATAGGCATGCAGTCCAGGAGACTGTTATGGACCCCAGCCCACATTCCCAGTTGCTCCATAGCACTTTCTGGTTAAGTGACTTGTTCAAGATCATGCATTAGGCAAATGAAGGCTGAGTTACTCAAATCCTTTGCTACAGAATGAAAGTAGCCTGGTAGTAACTCCTAGCATTAGCCCTTTGTAACTCATAGCATTAGCCCTTTGTGCCATTTGCTAGACTGAACTTTTGATGTCCTTCCATTCACGTGTTACAGTTTTCCTAACAATTGGGATTCCCTGCCTTGGCAGCCTGACATCTGGCCAGTGTACAATAGACTACTATTGCTTTAAGGTATGCCGTACATCACACACATGCTCCTCGCATAGTGTAAGCCATAAAGGTGACATCTGGACATACCATCCTCAGAACGTCTTTGCTGCCAGTCTGAACACCTTTCAGTCACTGGTCTGCATGCCTGCGTCCTGTTTGCTGTTGTCCAAGCCATTGCAAATAAGTGCCTCATTGGGGCTTTGTTTTTTCTCAACTTTTAGTTGCTTCTGGGGGTTAATGTCATCCAGGAAGGGTAAATGCAAGTGCAGGAGACAGATTCCCCATAAAGACTGCCATAGACAGTGTTTATTTTGCCTAGGTGCCTCTCATGACTGCAAGTTCTACTCCATTTGTAAGGGTTTCATACCGAAGACTCTGTGTAGTAGGCTATCTTCCCTAGCATTGTATCTAGAGAATCAGCGACTCAAGTGTCTCGCTCAGGATACTATGGAAGGAACTTTCTGCCCTGGGGGTCAGCAGTTGGGGAGGAAGAAGGTTAAGCAAAGACTGGAATCTTCTGCTGTCCAGCCTCTCCGTTGGACATTTCTTCAGAGGTCAGTGAGAATCCGGAGGTTTGCCTAGCTTTTCTTGTCAGATTCCTCTGCCACGACTGAGTTGGAGGCTGGTGGGATACAGCTTTTGGCACGTCCAATGAGGCTTTGCAGACATCCTTTTTGGATGGTCAAAAGAAACCATGGTTGATTATTTCCAAGGGGCCTAGGCTTGTTCCTCAAAGTTTAGTTAGGGAAAAAGTCCCAGCTACTGTTATTGAATGCTGTCCTGGGTCATAACCTTCTATGTTTTACAGGACAGGCATCCCATTAAATAAAAAACAAAAAAACTAAACATCTGTCCTGCTCCTAGGGATCCTCAGAGTGAGTGTCAGGCTTTCACTCAGGGTTTGTTTAATGTGATGGCATTAAAACCTGCTCATGGGGTTTATGTTCCAGTTCCCTCTTGGTCCTCTACTTCCCTTAAAAGCCCAAGGGAACAGGATTCCTCTGAGGAGAAGTGGGATTCTGGTCCTCTACTTCCCATAAAAGGCCAAGGGAACAGGATTCCTCTGAGGACAAGTGGAATTCTGATGAGGAATCCCTTGCTTACTCTTCCCAGATTCCTTCTCCTCTGAACTGTGGATCAAAGGAAGAGGAATCTAACAGTCCTGGTCCTCCTTTCAAAGAAATTTCTTTTGGGGGGACAATCTCTAGGATGATGGAATTTTTTTAATGAAATTGTGCTCAGGTCTGTGAAATCTAGAAGAGGTACTATCAGTTACTGCAGATGGAATTTCCAAAGCCTTCTGCTATTTCTCTTTGTTGGATGCATTTTACAATGCCTCTAAAGCTCCTGATTCTCTGCCCCCTGCTTCCAGGAAACCTTATAGGTTTTATAGGGTGCCTGAGGACTGTAACTTTTTGTGAAAATGTCCTGCTACTGAACCCTCATTGGTGTATTTAGCTCTGACAAGCCCTCTCATTTGTTTTCTTCGTCCAAGTTACTGCCTTGTGATAAAGATAGTAGAACCATGGAAAGGCTAGGTAAGAAAGTTTACACTTTGGCTACCTTGGCTTTTATGGCTATTAATTATCCGACCCATATGTCCAGGTATGTGTTGAGTCTTCTTTCTCAGGCTTGTCAGGTTATTTCTGATCTCTCAAACTCTGAGAGAAAAACTTCTGCTCTTTCCCTATTAGGGACTTCCTGTTAGGTGGTTCTTCATTCCATCAAGTGTAGTTATGATGCAGCAAATGCCTCTTGTAGGGCTGCTGTTTTTGGTTCAGTGTTGAGGTATTCTTGGCTTCAACTTCAACCATTGCCTGAGGATATCAAGGCTAAGTTAATGGATGCCCCTTTTGATAATAAACACTTTTTGGAGGAAGCTGCTACCGGTTTGTTTGTCCCTTCAGGATAAGAGGAAGACTTTACAGGAATATGTGCTTGTCTCTCCTGTTCCTAAATTTCAAGGAAACTACTGCAATAAACCTGCCTTTGTTTGCAGGCTATCTCACCCTCCTACTGAGGGCAAAAAGAGTGGCAAATGGGCTTCTCCTGCTAAGGCTACTCAGACTTCAGGCTCTCTGATGTCTTCCTTTCTGGATAAACCAGGTGCTGTCTGACTATCATTACTCAAGGTTTTTGGGTTCTTTCCATTATTCGCCAGGGGTATTTCATGGTGTGGAAATCCCATCCTCCTTTTTATGGAATTCCTCAGCCTCCTGGGGAACAACTCCCTTTTTTTCCCAGAGGTACTTTGAGACCTTTTGACTTAGGGTACTATTCAACAGGTGCCTTTATCCCAAAGGGGGAAGGGGGTTTACTCCAGAATGTTTCTAGTTCCCAGAAAAGAGGGTACATTGAGGCCAATTCCAAACCTTTCTCATTTAAACACTTTTCTGAAAGTGCCCACTTTTCTTGTGTTGTCCCTACAGACTCTGTTTCCTCTCTTGCTTCTTCAGGCTTATATGGTGTCTCTGGATCTCAAGGATGCTTATCTCCATATTCTGATCCATCCTATTTTCAGGAAGTTTTTGCATTTCTCTGTTGCTTCCTGGCATTTTCAGTTCTTTGTTTTGCCCTTTGGTCTTTCCACTGCCCCGAGGGTATTCACCAAATGCCTTGCTCCTATAATTGCTTTTTGCAGGCTTCAAGGAATCCAAGTATTTCCTTACTTGGATGACTTGCTAATTCATGCCTCCTCTCCAGAGATCCTGTTGCAATATCTTCATTTTACCATTTCCCTTCTTCAGAGCCTGGGGTTCACAATAAACTTCAAATAAATCCTCTTTGATCCCTTCTCAGGATCATGTTTTTCTAAGTTGCAGGATTCAGACTATGCCTATGCTGGTATCCCTGCCTCCTCCCAAGGCCTTAACTCTCATTTCCTCCTTTCAAACTGTTCTTCCTTTGGTCTCCATTACTACAACGAAGTTTCTGAGAGCTCTCGGTTTCATGGCATCCACTATTCCTATGCTCTTCTGGCCAAACTCCACATGAGAAAATGTCACTGGTTCCTGAAGGCAGTTTGGCGTCAACTTGCACATCCTGTACATTTTGTTGTTCTTCCTTGTCTCAAGAAGGAACTTCACTGGTGGATCTAGCAGTTATCTCTAAATTCAGGACTCCATTTTCATCCCTCCTCTTACCTCTCAGGAACTGTTCACAGGTGCTTCAGATGTGGGATGGGGAGCAGTTTTTGGCTCCCTAAAGGTACAGGGGGTGTGGTTGCCTCTTCAGCAGAAGGAGCACATCAGTGTCAGAGATGAGAGCTCGTCTGCTGGCTTTTCAGGCTTTTCATTCTGTCTTCTCCCCAGGGCCTCTCAAGGTATTTACAGACAATACCACTGTGATGTGGTATATAAACAAGCAGGGGGGGGGGGGGCAACATCTTGCCTTCTTTGCCGGTTGGCACTCCTGGTATGACATCTTGCTGTCCAATATCAAATGACTCTTCAGGTGGTTTACATTCCCTCGGGTCAAAAAATTGTGGCAGACACTCTGAGCAGGTCCGTAACTCAATCCCACAAATGGATGCTTCACAGGGATGTGTTTCTGGACATTGTCCACCAGTGGGGTACTGCTGTAGTAGATCTTTTTGCCTCCCCTCTGAACAGACAACTTCCTGTGTCTTGTGCCAGAGTCCCAGGTCCTGTCGTATGGAAGGTGGATGCTTTGTCTTTTTCTTGGAAGGGATGTTTCTTTGTGCATTCCCTCTCCTTCCCGTCATTCCAAAAGTCCTGTTCAGAATTCAACAGGAGACGCTCAGAATCTTGTTGATGATTCCCTAGACATCATTGCTCCCCTCTTCTGTATTTAGCCAAGGATAATCATCACACGTTACCTCACAGGGTGGACCTACTCGCACAAGATAAGGGATCTCTCATCCATCCCCACCTGTCCATTCTTCAACTGACACTGTGGGTGACAGGATTTTGATTCCACATAGACACCTTTTCTCAGAGGATATGCTTAGTGTCCTGCAGGAGGCCAGGAAACCCAATATTGGGAAATCTTACTTTTCCAAATGGAAGAGGTTTTCGGTGTGGTGTCTCTTTGTCTCTCTCTCTCATATAACCTGGATTCACTTACTGTGGATATTTCTTTGGTTCGTTCTTATTTGTGTGAATTGCTCAGTGCTGGTTTGGCTTGTTCTGTTAAGTACCACTTATCAGCTCTCTCTGCTTGTGTCTACCTTTCTCTCCTCCTTTATCTTCTGGATTTGAAGCTAAACAGTTCCTTAAAGGTGTCCTTCATATTAGACTTCACAGGAAGCCTGTTCCTCCTCCCATGGATCTTAATTTTGTTTTGGAGAAGTTGACTCAGGCTCCTTTGAGGCTGCTGCTTCCGCTTCCTTGCGACATTACTCTTGGAAGACTATTCTTTTGTTGGCCCTTACTTCTGGTAGATGGGTGTATGAGATTCAAGAAGTTATAGATTGTCCTTTTTTCATGTTTCATAAGGACAGGGTGTCCTTGCATACTAATCTAACTTTTATGCCCAAGGTGGTTAATGAGTTGTCTCTTAATCAGTCTGTTCATTTGCCTACCTTTTCGCCTCTCCACCATCGGCCAGTGAGAGGGTGCTCCATACTTGATATACATATACAACTCAGATTTTATTTGTATAAAACTAAGTGTATTAGAAAATCTGATCACTTGTTTTCTTTTCATCCTAGGTCCCTAGAATTGGCTGTATCCAAACAAACTATTTCTTCTTGGATCTCAAATGTTATTTCTTTTTTTTATACTTTTTATGGTAAGAGCCTTCATTCTTCTGTGAAGGCTCATTCTACTAGGGCTGTAGCTTCGTCAGGTGCTTTTTTAAAGGGTTCGGATACTAACTCTATACTTGAGGCAGCTACCTGGACTTCTGTGCATACTTTTACCAAGCACTAGAAGTTGGATGGAATCTCCAGAGCTAGAGATGGTTTTGCTAGGGCCATCCTTCACGGCTTCCTAGAGGGCTCTGCTGGTCCTTCCTCCTCCCAAGTTTTTTCTTGAGGTTTGGCACTCTCCCAGTCATTAGGAGTACTGCAACACATGAATGGTGGGACATAGTATAGTTGTCTTAACATAACAGTAGATGTCCTTTCCTTCACTGGTGCAGTATTCACTCCCTCCCTCCTCCCCCTGGTCCATTTCCCTCCTGCATGTAGTGGTTACCTGTTGGTTTTTCTTGGACTTGCATTCCTACTGGGGCTGTCTGTTCTGAGGATGGTACATCCGGATATCACCTTTATGCCCTACTCTATGTGAGCAGCATACATGTGACTTACGTCGTACCTTAAGCAACAGTAGTCTTTTGTATACTGGCCAGACTTTGGGCCGCTGAGTCAGGAAATCTCAATCGTTAGGAGTATTGCAACAGAGAAAGAAAGGACATCTACTGTTATGGTAAGATTTTACACAACGGTACTTTCATCTTGTTTTCTACAGTCTTGTCCTTTGCTCCAGAGAGAAAATGACACACAGATATTGGTTAAACCCTGTCTAGGTTGTTTACAAGCAGTGTCATCCTTTTTCATCAGATAGTCAACTGCCTGTTGGAGATTGATGAGACCCTACTCTCCTCCAGTAGAGGAGTACCTTTGTCTTGTTCTTGCTTCAGGAATTTTTGCTGTGGTCTTAAGCACACAGCTTTGACAAACCTGAATATCCTGGCACAGCAGCAGGAGTTCGGCTTCTTTTGATCCCACAGTACTTTTAACTCAGTCTGCTGAATGTGGTCTTTGGGATGTTTTTATATGACAGTCTCCACTGTGACAATTCCTGTTTTTTTTTTTTTTTTTGTCTGCCCTTTTGCAGGACCCCAGGGAAGATTCTTCATTCAGTAGAAGATGTGTACTTTATAATTTGATCTATAAGAGAACCTTCCTTAATGGATCAGAGATGCCCTTCCTCTGCCTCACTTATGTGTAGTCAGTTCCTCTGTACAGTCTCTGCTTTTAAGAGTTTCCTTTGCCTGGAAAATATTTCTCAAATACTAGTTAGACGTGCAGCTGTAAAACTGATGCTTTTTCTTGATTTGCAGTATTTGCAGGGAAATGTTCTGTAGTGACTGGTGTGCAAGTTGATAGACTTTTGGGATTTGGATAACCTGTTGTAGGTTGCTGAATTATTGTTGGTGGAAAAGAAAAACCCCAGTTATAGAGCCCATCAAGGAAGATCTTTGAAGATCATTTGAAGAATAGGTCTTGAATGTTTCTTCTTGTTTTTGTAGTTCCACTTTATAACTCTTGTTTGTTTCTGAAATAGGATGAATTGGACTGGGGAAGATCCCACTACATTCAGATCAAGAGGATTCGAGAGGTAGGTGGTATACTACAAGTATGAAAGTTTCTAACTGAAGTGCCACTGTGAAACTAATTTGTCTGTACTTGTCTGTAAGCTTGTATTTGGAAACAAGACTTTTTAGAGATGAAATGTATTCGTACTGAAGGGTGTCCTGGTTCATTTGGCTGTCTAAGCTGATTTCAACAAAAGTTTATTTGTGGGTTCTGTACAGTTCATTACAAAAACATGGTAGAGCCAGCAAACAGTGGACAGTAATCCATTTATTGATCAATAAACGGATTACTGTCCACTGTTTGCTGGCTCTACCACGTTTTTGTAGTCTTCTGATGTTTCTGAGCCGTGCAGTAGCCGTACGTGCAGTGGGCTGACTGATTTCTTCTGTACAATTCATAACAAACTGAACACTTACAGAATTTTTTTAAAAATCTTTAATTTCTGCTTACTCAGAGTATTCCATGGAATTCGTGCAGTTTACCTGTGTTTTTTAGACTCACTCTAGAATGAGGAGGGGAGGCAAAAAAGGGGTTTGGCTGGAAGGTGGTCCATGCTGTTATAGTCCAGATTCATAAACGTGCAAATTAAGGAAGTAGAAAACTAACCTATGACACAGATCTCTGACTCTACCATCAACTAAATCAGTTGCTTTAATGTCTGGATCCAGGTTTTCTGTGGTTTTGAGCTCACCTGCTATCAATAGGCCAGTTTGTGTCCTGTTGTCATTAAAAGGCTTCAGGCATTACTCACACCCAGAGATTGGCTACTAGTCTTGCAGCTCTTGAATCCAGGACCATGGAACAGGTTTTCATGTTTATAGACAGGTCTCCAAATATGTTTGTCACTTGTTTTCCCAAAGCAAAAAGCTCAGCAGTGAGTGTCCCGTGCTGGTCCTCCTATGCCCCTGTGGGTTTCCAGTCATGTGGACTGAGTTAAACTTCAGAGCAGTTTTATGCTTTTAGGGATATGACTGAGTAGTTAAGGGAGTGCACGGTGTGGAAGTATTTTATGCCATCTTTGGTTCTATGTTAGCTTTGGATGCTAGCATATTGATTTAGTGATTTTTGACACACAGAGTCATTCAGCCAGCCCTATTATGCGACTGTCAATTCCTGATGCACCTGTCATGCAAAGGGGCCTCTGATCTGCTCCCCTGATTATTGGTTGTCATTCCTCTAGAGTTTGAGACCTTATCTGTGTGGAAATCTGAAGTTATCAAGATCTCTTAGATGAATAAATACAATGATAGTTTTTCCACTGAATCATTTCTGAATGACTCCTTTTTTGTAGAACCTCTCTTTACTAACAGTCCTATGGCCCTAGCCATTGGTTCAATTATCCTTTCCTTCAAATGTTCTTTAAAAGTGCCTTTATTTGTAGTCTTGGAGCACCAAGATAGTATCTGTCTCCAGGAAGACTAACTCTCACTCTGCCCTTCTCCTGGAGGGGCATGCCATTCTTTGTAAGCACTTTGTAGCTCATTTCTAATACCATTGCCAAGTATATACCAAAATGTTTGGCGAGTCTTTCACTGGATGAGAACTCTTTTTGCCAAACTTAAGTATACCGCTTTTATCTCTTCTCTCTCCAACATTCTCAGTTGTCCTAATTCTTGTGTTATATTAAAGTAGTTTTGAATTTCCTGATCTTAGCATTAGGAAATTAAGAATCATGTGGGGGGAAAGCCTTGCTTCTGAGTTGTTAAAACTTTCTAGAACTGACTGAAAAAGTACCATGTCTCACTGCTTCACTCTCCAGTGCACTTTCAGCATACAAATTGCTATGCATCTTCTGTAGTTTAATTGCTGCTATTTATTAATGTAACAAATGCAGCATTCTTAGGACCATAGATGTGTACAACAAGGGCCCTTATAAGTCCAGCAGTACAACCCAAATGTGACCCATAAAATTAATTTATAAATGGGATGATTTACTTGACTGCATCTGTCCTTCAGAGACACAGGATGCAGACCAAGGGTGAGTTTGATTAGGCATTCATTGATCCAAGATGCTCTTAAATAAGGGATAAGTGAGGAACTCTGATTCACTTGGCTGGGGAGCCTGTTCCAGAGAGGGTTTTATTTTTGAGAAAATGAAGGTGGAAAGATTCAAACTCTGTATCCTTGCCACAGGACGTAATTCATTAACAAATCAGAGCTTTAGTCGTCTGTGTTAACTTCCAGAATGTATGCAATGACTAGCAATATCTGAATGTTGACAACTGCATAATTTACCGTAGAACTAGCTGCATAGATAGTCGTATAACCGAAACCGAGCAAAGGCTGAACTTGCGTAACTGAGCAAGATCTGCAAACTTAACCTGAATCTGTTGTCTTGAAAGTGTACGTATTGTATTACTCCTCTATAAAATTACTCTGTCAAGTTTCACACATCTCTTCCGTCTTGATTCAAAGGCTTTGTTCCATCCCTATAAGATTTATTATTTCAGGTTTCTATCTGTGAATGCCTGGTAACTGTCTTTCTGTATATCTGTAAGGACAATCTAACAAATAAAATGTACACTTGAGAATCTGTGAGTTCCGTGCATCTTGTCCTTATCAGTGTTTTGGCCTGAAGGTTACTAGCTCATCTTTCTACTGACGCTGGATTCAATAAAGCTGTGCATGTAAAATATGAAATATAAAACGAAGATAAAGGCCTGTTTAAAATGGCTGCATTTCAAAGCCAATGTAAAGAGAATATTGTATATATGTAGGATTTATTAAAAAATATATTTATGTAAAGTCTGTTCTAACAGAGTCGTAGTTGAATACGATTATTCTTACATAGGTACTTAAGCTTCATAATCCAGATTTATTTTGGCTGCTCTGATGCCCTAAGTGGAGAATAAGCTGCTGAAATGTGCATGCTTCAGATGGCATTGTTGAGGTTATCATCCTTTTAGAACGAGTTGTCCTGTTATCCTGGGTGTCCATTAGAAGAAAAAGGTGCTTTTGGGGGAACCCTCTCAGGAGATCATTGAGGAGCTACAGAAGAGAGAAAAGGTACAATAGGTATTTATGGGCTTCCTGTGCCCCTGCTTCAGTGCCAGAACACACTTGTTCAGGTAGCCTTGCTTTTGTTTGACCTGGGTTCTAGTTTAGGCTGAGAAATGGATGTGGTTAAAGAAGGACACTTATTAAACTTTACCAGTTTTTAGTAAGGATTTATCTTGCATCGTTTGTCAAGAGGTTTTATTATTTTTTTTTTTGCTAGTCCTGTGCCCTGAGAGCTTTACCAGCGTATGCTAATTGTGGTGACATAATTCTTGCAAGAGAAAGGTCTTCTGTATTGACATGCCTAGATGACTGACTTGACTGTTCCTTTGAGAGACCTCTTGGTGACCATGACTTGGCTGTTTGATATAACTGCAGTACTTGAAAGGGGCCATCGGGTAGGAGACATTTGTTCTTCCTGCATTGTGAAAGATTGATTTGATCGTGCTAGATCTGGACTGTCCCTGTGACAGTCCTTTGTTCTAAGAAGTAGGCGTAGAAGATCAGGGATTTGTCATTCTTGGGGCATAGTGGTGAGGAAATGCTCACACTGTTCTGTGCCTTTTTACCTAATGGCAGGCACGATTTATGTTGTTCTTTCTGGCAGACTTCCCTGTGGGTATTCCAGCAGACATTGCACTTGAATAGTAACAGCAACCATTGCTTGTTTGATCTTTTGCTAGTATTGGACTGTTGCTTGTACTTGAACTGGTGAAATCTCATACTCACCTGTAGTAGTGTTCCTTCCCTGAGTTCTCTCACTCACTGGTTCTTACATCATATGCCTGATTGACAGATTGGAGACCTCAACTTTGCCCTTCTCTAGTCCAGATGAATTGGATTAACCTCAGAAGGTGACTTCTCATCTATGTTATGTTGCACTCACCTGCAGTAGTGTTCCTTCTCTGAGTTGTCCCACTCACAGGCTCTTGCATCGTATGCCTGATGGACAGATTGGAGACCTCAACTTTGGCCTACACTAATCCAGGGGAATTAGAGTAACCTCAGAAGGTGACTTCTCATCTATGTTTTGTCATTATAGTTTTTGCTTTTCAGACACTGGAGGATGTGATGAGGCCAGTCTGTCTTTTGGCATGTTCAGATGATTGTGTAGTGGCTCAGTTGCCTGAATAAGTGTGGGTTGTGCACTGTTAAGGTTACATTCAACTTCAGCTTTATTAAGATGCTTTAAAAGCAGTGTTAAGATTTGTCAGCAAAATACGGGTTTGTTTTTATTTAACAGCTGTAAAACAATTGTTCTGTCAGAAACTTAAAATGTGAGCCACAGTTATTAAATGCTGCAAATCAGATACTGCTAACTTTATATTCTCACTGCATCGGTCTAATCAGTAAAAAAGGGCGTGTTACCATGAATATGAACTTTCTCGCTATCTCCATTATCAACTTGGTGAATATGGCCATCCTGAGCAAAATTGCATTATGTTTACTGGCAACCAGCTAATTAACATAACTTATTAGTTTGAGAAAGGTGGATTTACACAATGCCACTGGCGGCAAAATTTTCACATAAAAGCACTCCTGATGTCATTCAGGTTGTCATTAATATATACTGTGCACCCATCATACACAGCACCAACTTTATCTCTCCCCCCAAGCCTCCCTTCAGGGCCCACATAGGCTGAGGCACTTAAATATAACCTTCCTAAACCCCAAAGACCTCTTAGATGAAGCACACATAAATATCCTCAGCAGCCTCAAATGCACTATTTAAAAAACAGCACCCACATCAGTACATAGAGCCACATCTCCTGGATCTTCTAAGCCCGTAAGGCAAGCCACCACACAGCCCGATATTCTGGTCATTCGAGACTTCATTGACATTCCTCTCACCAGGCTGAGTAAGGAGAAAAATAATGGTAATTTGCTTATATGGGTCCAGGATCCAGCTTTTTGCACACACACTCAGGTTATTGGACCACACGTACTAATATAACTTGGTCATAGTCCATGTGGGTAAAAATTACTTTATGTACCTCCCTAGACAATATGAAGACAGATGACATGGAGCTCTGAATGTGTGTACCAGGCTGGTATGAGCCTAGCACTGAGCAGCATTCTACCTTCTCCAAGAATTATGCCACAATATAGAGGATATCTGACTAATAACTTGGTTTCTGGTGTCATTCTAAGGGGATGCAATATCTGTTAATATGGAAGGAGAATGGTCAACAGAGCACTCTGCTTTGCCAGACGTGGTCTGCACCTTTCCCCTCTAGGCTTTCGAATATTAGCTAAAACCTTGTCCTCCCCCAAAGTGCCTTTTTCAGGCAACTCCAAACTGATAGTACTTCCAACATAGCAAATCAAAACCAAGAAAATCTAAAGGTGCTGCTTCTCACCCTCGAAAACGTTGATGTCTGTGTAAGTCACTGAGACATGGTTTAAAACCATGGAGGGCACCTTGGCAGTGCAACGCTATAATGTCTTCCATATTTAGACCAGCTAGTACACGGGTGGGACAGTGCACTTCAGGTTCTCTATCTTCAAATAACTGTAGGCAAACTCCCATACCACTTCCGTGCATGCTACAGGTCCCCCGCTATGACTCAGGAAACCCATAACACATATTTAAGCTAACTAGAGACACTCACCATCCAGTCCAATACCATATTCATGGATGACTTTATTCCACTTTTAACTGGAAATTATATGTGACATCAAGTATACAGGTATATAGATATTCTTGGATTTTGTAAGCACAGAGTCCTTGGGCCAGCTTCAGTATGCCAACCAAGTGCACAAACATACTGGATCTGGTTCTAACTAATATGGGAAAGCACTGCACATCCCTAGTGTAATGACCTTGGTCAGAACACAAAACTGTCTCCTTTGAAGTAAAAATAGAACATGGAACGACAGCTACTTGTAGGCTAACATCCTACTGTTAAGTGATAACCTGGCAAAATTTTAAGCCGCCCTAAACCCTGACACTATTGCCTATGCAGAAATGTTCACAGAAACCCTGCACAAGCATGTTAATAGTTGCAAAGAGGCAGCTGTACCTACCAGGGATAAGTACAGAAATCACTCAAAAAGCAATCCACCCTGGTAGAATGACAACATCAGTAGCTGTATAACAAGGACGAAAATCATGGCAATAAGGAGGTGCGTTATCCAGCAGAATAAAGGCACTCTCACCGAACTAAACAGCTCATTAGACAGTCTACCAAAGCCAGATTTGAGTTAAATTTGGCTTCCCAGGCCAAGGACAAACCATAAGGCATTCTTTAGCTATGTCCGCAACGTCAGAGACCGTACACAGTTGTGTGCAGAGCTCATAGTTAATAGTTCCACCAATACTGAGCCAGAAGATGTAGCAAACCTACTGGCAGACAAATTCAGCTCCAACTTTATCCCTTTTCCTCACCCCCACCCCTGCCTCCCTTCAGGAAATACCATCAAATTATAACTCTCCATACTATCACTGGGGAGCATGTCCTCAATACTGTCTGTAAGGATATGGACACCGCATTAACGGGCACTGACTATACCAGGCAGCCTTCTAGATTATATGAAATATGACCTCTTAGGCCCTCTGGAATCACTGTTTAAACTGTAGCCTCCAAACAGGCTTCATGAATGGAGAACAGTGACTGTCATCTGTCTGCACAAAGGTGGTCTATCTGCATACCCTGGAAACTGCAGATCCATAAGTCTCTCTACTGTCATATGCAAAGCTATGGAAAGAATGATCATGGAAATGATTAATAATGACATAGGAAACATTCAGACAATGGACTCGACCCATTTTGGTTTTGACAAGGCAGGTCATGCTTATTTAACCTAGTGGACTTTTTTGAGAAAGTCACTTAAGCAATGGACAAGGGCAGAATGGTTCACAGTGCATGCCTTGCCCTGGCTAAGGCATTTGACACAATATCCAAGTGGGCCTTTTTTGGCAAGCTCAAGAGGTTAGGTATAAACCCTTATGTCACCTTGTGGATAGCCAGCTGGCTAACAGACAGGACCCAGGAATTTAGAATTGGGGAGTCTGCCTCTATAAATTGGACAATAACCAGCAAAGTTCCTCAGGGGGATCAGTCCTGGGACCACTTCTTTTTTTGACATTGACTTTTCTGAAGTCAACTGCATGGGCCTCTGGTGGACGGGATTTGCAGACTATTGAAAATTAGAAGCAGGCATAAAATCTCCCACCTACACCAGTGTTTTCCAAGAAGGACTGACACAGACAAATTACTGGTGTCAGAGCCATGGACTAAAACTAAATTTCAAGGAATGCATAATATTTTATTTTGGAAAGTCAGCTAGTCCTACTAACTGTCTTGTTGACAACACATTATTAAGAGTCAATCCAGTTGTTAGGGACTTGGGGACACATGTAGACAATTTAACCTTTGACTGTCAACTGTCTACGATAATGAGTAAATTACTGTATGTTGTGCAACTTATGGCATCTAGGTCCAAGGAGGTCATTGTTCCAGTGTATTTGCCATTCATTAGACCTGTCATTGAGGGCAGTGCTCCTTCTGGTATGTACCTAAACAGGCACATCCAACAAATTGAACATCCACATTTCTCACTAAAGAATATAGGGAGTTATTAACATGTCCCGTGCAGACTGCCTCAAAGCCCTATCTCTGTATTCTGTCTCCTAGAGGCTGTTGAAGGGAGATCTGTGTCTGGTATTTACAGGGCATTGTTGGACCCCACTCTGATGGACCTCCTGCATTGCTGCAAAACAGACAGCACCATAATTGCTGTGTCTAAAGACTTAAACCTTGCCTGTGATGAAAATGGGACCTGTTGGAGAGACCGGTATGTATCCCAGAGACTACTGCTTCTGTAGAATAGGCTCCCCATTCATGTGAAGCAGGGTTGCTCCCTAATTCAATTCAAGTGCAGCTTGGACGATTGGATGGGGAACAGGAAATTCAACCTTGGTTTGGTACCTACATCTCTAACTAATTCAATTCAAGTGCAGCTTGGACGATTGGATGGGGAACAGGAAATTCAACCTTGGTTTGGTACCTACATCTCTAATAGGCACAGGCAGCTTGTAAGTGGTTCATCTTCCAGGCCCATGCTTGTACGGTTTCACCTCTCAAGCTCCTGTTTACACTTAACAAGGATGACAAAACTTGTCAGAGATTTGTTTATCCAGCCAGCCATCCTTTGTTGACCAGGTTAGTCCCACTGGGCTAATAGACTCTTTTCAGGAGAGACCCATGGTGGTATACTACTAGGTGAAGTTTGGCCAGGGCATTGGGGGGCTTCCCCTACTCATCATTGTGAGCAGGACCCTTTTTACAGGAACACTTCCTTTTTCCATTCCAGATGCAGAGGTGGCCTGGAGAAACAGGGGGGGGGGGACAGATGGAGAGAGAAGGAGATGATGGAATGATGAGAGAGATGGAGGCGAAAGCAAATATTGAGACAGGAGAATGTGTACAGGATTCTGAGGATATGTTTCAAAAGTCTGTTTGGAGATGAGTCAGCAAATGATGGATATATAATTACAACCCTCCAGTCGGGAGGGTTGTGGGATGATTTACTTGGAGAAATGATGGTGCAGAGTGAGCCAGAAAATGAAGGAGATGTTTCCTGGGATGTACATTACGGACGAAATACAAAAGGAGTATGCAGAGACCATTTTTGAATAGTGTTGAGATGGAAAATATGACATATGCAGTGAAAGTAAAAGTAGGCAAAAATGGAGTAGCACAAAGATGGCAGAAGATGAAAAACAGAAGTACATGGTAAGGATTCAAAGTAAAAAAAAAAAAAAAAAACACCAAAGAAACCTACCTTTTGCTATCTTCCCTTTGAGATCCAGTTCCCCTTTGGACTTATAATCTTCTGCAAGTTTTGACAAGACCCCCTTTCAAGCCTACAGCTGCAGTAGACTTGAAATGCTTATGGTAGCTAGAGACACTGTCCTATCCGTTGAACAGATGGAATAGACATCTGATACTAAAGTATTGTACTTACCATAATGATGGATCCATGTTGTCTGCTTCCATCTTTCCTCAACTTCCCTCCCTCCTTCCTCCTTCCAATTATTTTTTTTCCCTCTTGATTCTGGAATGACTGCAATGACATTCCCTATGGCTTAGTAATGTACTCTTCAGCTCTGGAATGATTACTTTTGGGATGCCGTTCGTTTCATGATAATGTGGTACTAGTTTTATTAAATGGAATGGGTAAATTCGACCTGAGGTAACTTTTCCAACCGCAGAGGATTACAGGTAAGGGGAAGAGTCTGTGCTGTGGATTCAAGTCTGAAACTGGCTAAAGTAGATTCTTAGATCGATCCAATAACTCATCCATTGAGGAAGGACGTAAGCAAACAACATGGATCTACCATCAAGGTAAGTACATAACTTCCATTTCCAAACTCTGTTGTGCAACCACCAGCATCCCCCTGGGAAGCAGAGTGCAATACCTGGGAAGGGCAGCATGGCTATGTAAACTGTTTCAGGGAGATGGGATCCATGTTGTTTATGGACAGGTAAACCAACATCATGATTTTAATTATGATACAGTATCAGACTGGAAACTAATGCGGACCTGGAAGATGAAGGTATTGTATTGGTACTGGACTGCTTAGTTTTGCAGTAGAGATGGGTTCTCTCAACCTAAGGAAGTTCCAGGTGAAGGACATTCCAGTAGTTAATGCAAGGCAAAACTGCTGAGAGATCCTTCTGAGGTATAATTTACTTAATCTGGAACTATTCTGAAGATTAAAACAGGAAGATGTAACCATGGTTAACACCTGGTCGCTAAATGTCAGTTATCTGGGATTACATATAGGTCAGACAAATTAAATTGTTCATAAACTCAGGAATGTTGCTACAATAAAAAATAAAAGTTGGAAGAGAGAGAGCAAATGGATTTCCCAAAGCAACATGGGCTGTCACGGTTTCATCTTTAGCAGAATTAAATTGCACCCAGTTGGTAATAAATCATTTGGAATGGCCTCCAGCTCATCTGCAAGAGAATACACACATACCATGTTATTGAGAGGGAACGAGAGATATCACTGGCATATTAATAGCTTGCTAGACTCTCACCCCCTATCCTTTGTGATACACTAATGAAAGCATTAACAAGATAATGGGTCCATGATTGAGGCCTGGGATGCTCCACAATGTATATCATATCCAGAAGAGGTGTTTTGAGGCCTGGGATGCTCCACACTGTATTTCATATCCAGAAGAGGTGTTTAAGCTCAAAGCCATTGGGTGTAGCCTGGGAGAGAAGATGGAAATCATTTGGACCATGTGGGATAAACCACAACACGATCTTGGCTAGATGCTTTGCTAAGGTGATGTGCTTAGCAGTGTCAGATGCATCGTAGAAATCCAGCAGAAACAGAACAAGTAGTTAATGCCATTCTCTGGCCACCAGGAGGTCATAGTACCTCTCTGTTGAACATTTTTATTGTGGTGGTGAGAGCAAAAGGCAGACTGGTATGGATTTATGCATCTATTCATGGTTATGGAACTGAAGCTGCCCATAGAACACACTTTTTTATAATGACGCTACTTGAAATTGAAAGGTTTGAGATTGGGTGGTAATTGTCAAAAACATTAGCATCCAGGGATAATTTCTTCAGACTGGATTAACCAAAAAGCCGCATTGAAGACAGTTGGGGAAAAATCCATTACTCGTTGAGGGTTACAATATCTGATACACCACCGGGTCCATCACATCTTGACTAGTTAAAGCTAGCCTAGATGGACACGAGTCCAACCTGCAGATCATGGAGCACATTTGAAATATCTTGCCATAATCAGGAATATCAGGCACTGAACAAGTTGTGAGGAACAATCCACCAGAGACTAGTTTAGTGCCAGTGAAGAGTGAGAGAAAGAAAAGCAAATCAGACATTGACAGCCTTCAGCAGCAATTCTAGTAGACTTTTCACATTGATGGACAGGTAAAGCTCATTGGACAGGGATGCAAGTTAGGAGGTACAATCTATCCACCTCCTGTAAGAACATGGGTGGTCATTTTGCTGCTGCTGAAATCTCTCTGGATGGGTAAGTAGATCTGTCCAGTAGAGATGATATAATATTCACCCAGATCAGGTTTGTCACTTCAAAGACCTGCATACCTCCAACAACATTCCAACCTCTGCACTTCTCACTGTAATTAACAAGGGATCTAAGCTGTACACTACTCATGCTGTTTTATCAAGGCAGGTTGTAGATGATTTGTCTAGCTTGTGAGGGGAAAAAAATAGGGATCAGTTAGTCACTCATCAAGGCATTATGATTGCCAGTACCATTCCCCAAAAGGAAACAAGGGGTTGTAAGGGATAATAACGAACACGTATTGTGGCATTTCCACATTTCAAGATCAGGGATATAAAAGGCAGTAACTGCAGGCTCCCAGCTGGTTCCTCCCACATCAGAGTGTCCTTTTACCATATCCTGTGGTCCAGAGTGGATTCTAATCTCCATGACAGGACAGTGAGCACCAAACCTTCAAGTTACGCCTACACATGACTCCTCATTTTCAGAATCTTCCTCAGAGATCCTACTGAGAAACCCCTCATAAGAAGACGTGCCAGAGGAAGCACCTAGATTCCCTAGAAGAATCTGTAACCGAAGACACTGATTTCGATGAAGGGGAAAGTTCCCCTCAGTCACCCCCAGATGTCTCCTTTGGCGACATTCTGGAGATCCTCAAGCAGAGGGGTAACTAGAAGCCCTAAGACCCAACCAAAGAGGAATCCATGTACTTGCAAGAGTTTGGTTCTCGACCATCTATTTCCTGGGTGACCTTGCCCACTAACAATCTTATTAAGCTGATCACACAACAGGCTTGGAAGGCCCTTGATTACATAGAGCCTATTCTCCGGACGCCAGACAAACTTCTTTCTCCGGATGGCCACCAGTATTGGGTAAAGAGTTTAGCAGTAGATGCCATGGTGGTGGCGGCTGCCACCAAGAAGGAACTCGCCAATGAGAGTCCTGCTGTACATCCTTGTAACCAGGAGTCTAGGATGATGGACAAGTTTGCAAAGTGGGTCTGTGTTTTATCACCCTTCACTGTGAGGTCTTTGAACTTTATGGCACATTTAACTGGACTCCAGAGAGATCTGATTAAGGAGTTATTGGAGAGACTTGATGGAGCTGTGGTTAAAGAGGTGCAGGATAAAGTCACTTCTGAGCTAGCTACTCAGGAGTCTATATCCAACTCGTCCATGTGGCTTACTGCACATGCAGCCGAAGGCATGACCAGAGCAGCGGGTTCTGGCATTGCCATAAGGCACCACACCTGGATGGATGTTCTTGTGTGAATTCATGGAGCTCTTCAAGTCTTCCTTCATCAAGTCTCCTTTTGTCGGATCATCTTTGTTCGGCCCCAGGGTGAAGGACACACCAGCCAGGTGTGAAAAGGATAGGAAGACCTTGTCTCCTGTGGGCATTCATTTTTCTACTCCTCAATGACTCTATTCCAGGAATCAGAGGAGTGGGAAGATGTGGTTCAAAAAGTCCCAGGTGCCTTTCCAGGACACATGTGGTGGCAGCTTCCCACGAAGCAGAGGGGGGAACTCGGACGGAAGAAGCTATCTATGAGGCAGAGGTGGTCCATGAAACCATGGTTCCAGAGACTCCTTTTCTGGACAACCGTACCAGCGCTCCTGAAAGGAGGGCCAATTGCTTACATCTGGAAGCAGTTAGGGGGAGACTTTGACTGCACTCAACAGCCTGGCTACAAATAGCGCCCAATACTTGGGTGCGGAAAATCATTACCAGAGGTTATCATATTCCTTTCACTCTTCTCCCAAGATTCCTGAGGAAAATCCACTCTGGAATCCACTTAATAAATCTCCGAACTAGTAACACTGAGTATTTCAACTCCCCCAGAGTTTGATGGTAATTTACTAATTAGGAATGGCTTTTAAGATATTCAATTATAGTCAGTTTGGTGTCACACTGGTCTTTTTCTCCCTTTTTGAAAAAAAGATGTACATTTGTTCTTGTTATGTTGTCCCTATCTCGCCTTCCTTCTTGTTGGTTGGGTTCGTAGCCGATCCTCTGCTCCGACTCTGCCATATTCTAAAGCTCGAGAGCTTCCACTGGCTCGAGGCTAGACCCTATCCCATCATGCCGCTAGCGCTAGTTATCCAGATCTCGTTTGCCGTTTGAAGCTTCGAGATTGCTGGAAACTGGCTTGGGTTGTTTTTGATTTTTCTTCTTATATTTTGTACTAAAATCTTAAAATCTTTAATGAAGTTTTTTCTATAGATTAGTAGTAGTAGTTCTAGAATCCCTATCACCATTTTGGTTGTTGTTCAGGTAGTCGTTTTTTCCTTCAGGCCTATCCCCGTCCCTTAGAAATCTGTTTTTAGTTACAGAATTCACCCTTGCTTTTGGCCCGCTTTCAGTTAGAGGGTTTCTCCTTATTCCCTCCTCCTCCCTTTCCTGCCCAAGGAGTTAGCCGTTTAAGTTACAGGCTCTCCTCGGTTGTTGGGGGAGTTGTTGTTTAACTTAGAGGCTCTCCCCCTTTTGTTACCTTCGTTAATTGCTATAAAAAAAAAAAAATATATATATATATATATATATATATATATATATCTTCTTCTTTCAGCTGCTCCCGTTAGGGGTCGCCACAGCAAATCAACTGTTTCCATTTCTTCCTGTCCTCTGCATCTTGCTCTGTCACACCAACCAACCTGCATGTCCTCTCTCACCACATCCATAAACCTTGTCTTAGGCCTTCCTTTTTTCCTGCTACCTGGCAGCTTCATCCTTAGCATCTTTTTCCCCAATGTACTCTGCATCCCTCCTCAGCACATGTCCAAACCAACGTAATCTTGCCTCTCTGGCTTTGTCTCCAAACCTTCCAACCTGGGCTGACCCTCTAATACACTTATTCCTAATCCTGTCCATCCTCATCACACCCAGTGCAAATCTTAACATCTTCAACTCTGCCACGTCAAGCTCTGACTCCGGCCTTTTTGTCAGTGCCACTGTCTCCAACCCATATAACATAGCTGGTCTCACTACCCTCTTGTAGACCTTTCCTTTCACTCTTACTGGTACTAGTTTGTCACAAATCACTCCTGACACTGTTCTCCACCCACTCCATCCTGCCTGTACACTCTTCTTCACCTCTCTTCCGCACTCACCATATATATAATAATTTATACTGTTGTTGCTGTTATTGTAGAGTGGTAGACTTCTCTTTTTCTTGATACCTATAGCTATAGTTTATTGTGATTATTGCTGTTTGCGCTTTCAACAATGTCAAAAGAAGCAGCCAAAGAATCCAAACCTGGATTCAAAAAGTGTGACTCATGCTCCCAAAAAATGTCCCTGACATACGAGCTGTGTTTATTGCCTGGGAATGGTGCACCTGCAGGATTCGTGTTACATTTGTCATGCCTTTTGCGCCAGAGTCCTGCAGAAGCTCAAAAACACACTTATATTGAGAGGCTTATTAAAAGGGCCCTTTGAAACACTAGTGGAAGGGAATTCGGCAAGAAAACTAGAAAAACCCTCCAAACAGACATCTCTGTCGGTTCCTTCCTTGGAGCCGTTGAAGCAGAAAGAAAAATCTTCCAGTTCGTCGGATTCGAAACCTTTCGGGTCTGACAAGACTTTATCTCCTGCGGTTCCATCAGTGTCCTCGGAACCGTGTAAGAGTCACAAAAGGACTAGGTCTGCTCCACAGTTACCGCTTCTCTAGTCTGTGGTGGGCAGTCACCGATCGTCCACCCACTCCTTTCAGTCATCCATGAGCCTTTCAGATGATGATGTGGAGAAGGTGGTGAAGAGGCTACTCAAGACACCGCCTCTTGCCAGAATCTTATCGAGCCCATCCCATATGGATGTGGAGCCAACTATTCAAACCCCCCCCCCCCCGGATTGTCTATTCCTCCTTCGACTCACATGAGCTCCATCTGATCTCCTCGATACCACCTTCTATTGAGGGATCTGGGAGCCAACACTCTCTCGTCCGCTCCGAGGGGGGAGCAGCATCAGACCTTTGTTCGACCCCACTTTCGCTCTTGGAGCTTCGGCGCAGGTGAGCTCAGCTCCTACACTGGCTTCGGAGCCATCGCCGTTGGTACGGGAGAGGGATCTCGACTCTTCGGAGCCTGGGGACCCTGTCAGGCAAGGATCATGGTGCCTTCGAGGTGATGAGTGTGCTGTCCTCTGACAGGTCCTCCCTTGGATTCAGCGACTCCGTCCCCTACGGATCCAGTGTCTTCCCTCTCACCACCCTTCCATTCTAAGTGTAGGGAACCATTGCCCTCGGACACCCCATTGGGTGACCCCCCCCACATCTGAAACCTCCCCGAGCATCCCCCTAAGGAGGTCTCTCGGAAGAGGACATGTAAGAGAAGGTATGTGGACTCCCCTGAGTCCCTGACTTCGGACACAGACTTGGAGGACTCGTAAGGGTCCCCACGGTCCCCCTCTGAGGATGTCTCATTCTCGAACATCATGGAAATCGTCAAACAGAGGGGTGGCTGGAAGTCGCTTTCCCCTTCTGAAGATGAGTCCGTGTACCTGGACACATTCGGTTCCTGACCCTCCACTTCTTAGGTGTCTCCGCCCTTCGATCTGCTGCTATGGGTAGTAAGTCAAAAGGCATGGAGCTCTCTGGAATCGATGGAACCAGTTCCGCGGAGGCCCAATAACTTGATAACTGCTCCAGATGACAAATCTTTCCTGACCAAGGGGGTGCCAGTTGATGCTATGGTTGTGGCAGCAGCCACTAAGAAGGAATTGGCAGAGACCTCTACTTCTGTCCATCCGCCGTACAGAGTCCCATATAATGGACAGATATGAGAAGCATGTGTTTTCTTCAGCGGCCTTTATTCATAGGTCACTGAATTTATCCCACTTCACCCATCTTCAGAGGAATCTCCAGAAGGAGCTAGGAGATACCCTACAGGATCCTACAGCTGCGGGAGCTGCAGAAAGAACTGCTTCTCAGCTTGCGACCTTATCTTCGGTAGTTAACTCCTCCATTCGGCTCATTTCCTATGCACCCGATGGAGTGAGCAGGGCTGCAGGCACAGGAGTCGCCTTACAGAAACATTCTTGGATGCACCTTTGTCAATTTGTGGAGCCCTTCGAGTCTTCCTTTACTAAGGCCCCTTTTGATGGTTCGTCGTTGTTTGGGCCTAAAGTAAAAGGGACTCTAACCAGGTGCGAGCAGGATGGCAAGACTCTCTTTGCCATGGGAGTAAGTTTTTCCACTCCTTTCTAGACCTTATCCCAAAGGTAAGAAAGGCAGAAAAATGTGGTTCTGGAAACCCCAGGGAGCTTCGCCTGATGCACGTGGTGATTTTTTCCCCCCAGGGCAGAGGGGGGAATAATAATGGGAAGCACTACCCTCACGGCAGAGGGAGTCTGCAGAGTCAGGGTGACAGAGATACGCTCTCTGGTAGGCCCTTCCAGCGCTCCAGAAAGGAGGCCTGCCTGTCCACCTCTGGAGGCAGTCGGGGGAAGATTGTCACTGTACCCAGAAGCCTGGCAAAATATCACAGAAGGCACATGGGTACAGTCAGTAATATCCAGGGGATACAGTAACCCTTTCTCCATGCCACCTCTTCCCAGGAAACAAAAATCCTTCCCAGATGTATCACCCATCTGTGGGAACAAGCAACTCTAGAAGTTCAAAGGTTGCTAAGTAAATGAGTCATCCAAGAAGTCCCCGCAGACCAAATTGGGTCCGGAACTTACTCAAGGTTTTTTTTAGTACCAAAGAAAACAGGGGACTGGAGGCCCATTTTGGACCTCAGTAGACTCATCAAGTCTGTCAAGATGACAAAGTTCCGGATGGTGACACTGCAGTCCATACTTCCCTTCCTGGGAAAGGACAATTGGATGTGCTCTATCGATCTCCAGGATGCGTACTACCATATCAAAATGGACAGGCTATCCAGGAGATTTCTACGCTTCTGGGAGCCAGTCACTATCATTTCAGAGCTCTCCCCTTTGGCCTCACTACAGCCCCCAGGGTGTTGACCAAACATTTGGACGACTGGCTCCTTACCGCCACCACAGAGAATCGACTAACCGAGACAAGGGACACCACAGTCCACCTCTGCTCTCTGCTAGGCATCACTATAAACTACAAAAAGTCTGCCTTGTTGCCCTGCCAATATATTACATTTATAGGGACAGATCTAGATACCAAAGACATGATAGCAAAATTGCCTCAGGAGAGAGTGTTGACCATTCAACACCAGGTTGCAGTTTTAATCAGGAGGAAGAAGACTTGAGCAAGATTTGTTCTGAAAGTTCTAGACTCAATGGCGGCAGCAGTAACACTAGTTCCTTTAGCACGCTTCCACACGAGGTTATTGCAGTGGCTCCTGTTTGCTCAATGGTCCATGCAAGATATACCCATGTCCTATGAAATTCTCATCACGGAGACCTGCAAGAAGGACCTAAAATGGTGGTTTCAATCCACGCAGCTGACAATAGACAGACGGTTCGTCCTCCCCCAACCAGTGGCCACAGTGACCACGGACGCTTCCCAGATATGTTGGGGGGGGGGGCATTATTTGGGACAGAGTGTTCATGGGACTTGGCAATAACATGAGTGCCACTTGCACATAAACGTCCTCGAGATGAGAGCAGTGTTCCTGGCATTGCATGCACTTCACAGCTCTCTCCCCATGGGGACGATTGCAATTCAGATGGACAACATGTCAGTGTTATGGTACATCAACAAACGAGACAGAACCAGATCCTACCCCTTGTGTCGAGAGGCTCTGAGTATGGCAATGGGCGATGTCTTCCTAACGCTTTCTGATTGCGACGCACATTCTGGGGATATCCAACGTGATAGTGGACAAGCTAAGAAGGGCTATCCTTATGCCTCATGAGTGGTCCCTGAAACAGAATATTGCAAACCAGATTTTTCGCAAGTGGGGCCAGCCTTGCTGCGATCTTTTTGCCACATCCATCAATGCCAAATGCAGCAGCTATTTTGTCCTAGTCCCCCCACCGGGACAATCACCCAGGGATGCACTTGTTCACGATCGGCCCCCAGGGCTTTTGTATGCCTTTCCCCTGTTCCCTCTGATACCCAAGGTTCTTCAGAAATCAAAATTAGTGGGTTCCAAGCTAATACTCATTGCCCCTTACTGGCCTCGTCAAATCGGGTTCCCGTTTCTATGGCCCCGACTTCAGGAGGAGCCTTGGATTCTGGACCCAGTTCCAGATCTGCTGATGCATCAGTCAGGCACACTCCACCCTTCCTTACAGACCCTCAAGCTGACAGCTTGGTTCCTCCATTTCCCGTCTTAGCCAGGCTCCCTGACATTTCCCTGGCAGTACAACATATTCTAATTTCCTCTCACAAATCTACGAGAAAACTGTATACTAGCAAATGGAAACTGTTCTTTTGTTGGGCAGCCAAAAATAATATTGATCCTTTTACTGCACCCATTTCAAAGATCCTAGAATTTCTCACTGAAACTTTTAAGCAGGCAGCAGCAGTAGCAGCAACTATCCAAGTTCAGCTGGCTGCTATTTCCAACTTTCTTGTGGGAGAAATGGGTTCCAACGTTATGTCCCACAGGCTATGCAAAGTTTTTCTGAGGGGTACTATTCTTTTGAGACCCCCAATAAGAGAACCACTTCCTCCTTGGAATCTAAATTTAGTCCCAGCTGCCTTGATTCTTCCTCCGTTCGAACCGGCTAGTTCTTGTTCTCTAAATTTTTGACTTGGAAAACAATTTTTTGATAGCCGTAATGGCTATCAGAATTACAAGCCATTACCTCTATCCATTCCGTCCCCCCAATATTTTTCACAAAGATTGGGTTTCTCTCAGAACCATCCCCCCTTTCTACCAGAAGTTTGCTCAAAATTCAATCTGAATCAATCAATAGAACTACTTGTATTCTTTTCGAACAACGGCAATAAGGCAGAGTATAAACTCCACCAACTGGATGTTCATAGACAATTACGTTTTTACTTGCAAAGGACACAGGAATTCTGGCAATCTGACCAATTGTTTGTATCCTTTGCAGGAAATAAAAAGGGAACTTCAGTCTCAAAAGTAACTTTATCAAAATGGTTGTCAGACACCATTACTTAGTTCTATAACTCACAGAACAGACAACTGCCAGGAAAAATTCGAGGACACTCGACCAGGGCCTTGTCTACCGTTACTGCCTTTAGACTTAATTTGTGCGGCAGCTGTGTGAGTTAATCCCCATACCTTAATCACTCATGACAAAGTAGATGTGGCCTCCCAGAACAGGGCATCCTTTGGTTCCACAGTTCTAAAGAGTCTATTCCATTGAGCCACCCAAGAAGAGGGTGCTGGGGACGTGGTCCCAACCAACAATTAGGAAGGCGAGATAGGGACAACATAAAATAAAGAAGATATGTACTCACCATAACGTTCCATGTTTGTTGTTATTGATCTCACCTTCCTTTTTGCATCCGAGCCTCCATCCCCCTCCTGGAGAATCGAGAGGAATTATCCTTCTTTGGCTACTTAGGCGTTGATTCCCTTCCTGCCTTATGAGTTGGGTAGTTTTCTACTTATGGCTTGTTGGTTTTCTTATATATATATGTGTGTGTGTGTGCGTGTGTGTGTCTGTATATATATATATATATATATATATATATATATATATATTTATTTATTTATTTATAGATCTATATATATATATATCTATATATATATATATATATATATATATATATATATATATATATTTATAGATCTATATATATATATATATATATATATATATATATATATATATATATGCCTATAGTTTATATATCTGCATATTGTAGTCTAGTGTTTTTGGATTATCACAAATGAGATCTGGGTAGCTAGCGCTAGGCATGATGGGATAGGGTCGAGCGTCGAGCCAGTGGAAGCTCTCGAGCTTTAGAATATGGCCGAGTCTGCTCTAAACCCAACCAACAAGAAGGAAGGCGAGATCAAGGACAACAGACATGGAACATTATGGTGAGTATATAACTTCTTTTTTAACAAACTGTCTAGTGGAGTTAAAATTATTTATTAGAAAACTTAATTTGGTGACAGTTCAATTCAATGAAGAAAAATCACATTTACCAACTTCCCCAGGGGTATGCAAAAAATGTTTTGTGTGTGTAAAAAAAATATATATATATATATATATATATATATATATATATATATATATATATATATAATAGACACACACAGGTAATGAATCCTGCTGTACATGCATTTGCAACCTCTTATGAGAAAAAGAATTCTGTTAAGTATTATTTCATGAAAGGCCAACTTAAGTACAGTAATCTGACAAAACAGGAGAAAAAATTGTTGCCAAGTCTAAAGGCCAGTAACGTCCTTAGGATCATGAAAACTGATATGGGGGATGCATAGTCTTATATGATTCTGTAAAGTATACAAGCAATATGTTAATGTTATTACAAAATGAAGATACTTGTACTGGGGCCTCTAGGAACATAGTAAGTGTAGCTGACAAAAATACTGATCTCTGTATGGAAGATGGGGTTATGCAAGGGCTAATTTTACCCTTATTATATACATTTTTGATCCGCATGAATCCCATTATTCTTGCAATATTTGGGATCCCCAAAGTTCATGAAAATATTTTAACCCCCCCCCCCCTTTTGACCTTTAGTGGGGACCCAATTCTCAAAAACTTACCCTTCCTCAGTTTGTAGTAGGGTATTAAAACCTGTATACACTGTGGATTCTGAAATGTTGAAGGACTCATTGGATTTTCTGGGTAGATCAAAGCCTGAGCTTTGGGACAGAAATTTGAGATGTTCTTCATCTCACATTGCTGCAGTCCTTACACTTGGGTAGTCCGCTGTCCTCGGTCGGCCCGAATATCAAAGTATAAGGCTGACGTCGGTCAAGGCGCATTTGACTGACATCAGGACGTCAGGGTACAAATGCGCATGACCGACGTCATATCCTCAGTCTTTTTTGCCGCATGGTCCGATGCAGAAGCAGCATTGCAAGTGCCGGTTGGCGTTCTGAGATTTTTCGATTTCGAAGTTTCAGACCGAGTTCAAAGTTGGCTAAGTACCCCGTTGGGGAATATTTTAGTTTTTCTTGCCTCAGTGATTTACCGGATGTCAGAAAAAGTCAATAATTGCATTTCTTGTGGGAAACAGATACCGCATAGAGATTATCATACTTTGTGTATTCCTTGCTTAGGGCCTGAGCACGACGTTGTTGGCTGTCGCTCTTGTGCTAGATTCAATAAACGCACTATAAAGAGAAGGTTGGATTGTGCCAGGTTAGTCTTTGGGAAGCGGTGCAATTATAAAATGCCGTCGGATGCTCCGACGCCCGCTTCGAAGAAGCGCAAGGACAAAGCAGTTAAGCCTAGGCTAGAAGAACCATCTGTACCGGACGCCGGTTCTTTAGAGGTGTCGGTGGAGCCGGTGGCTCCACCGGAGGTTTCTTTGTGTTCCCAGGGTGAGACTTTATTATTGCAAGATGTGGCCTCTCAGGAGGCAGGTCAGGCTGAGGGGCTTCTCAGGTTACTATACTCCCTCCCTTCCTAGGGTGGCTAGGCCCTCTCCTTCTGTTTCAAAGGCTTCTCCCAGGGGCAGGCCAGGTTCAGTTTCAGTTGGTGTCACCCCTAGTTCTTCTGGAACTGTGCCCAAGAAGCATATGCTTAAAATGGCAGAAGATTTGATTACTTTGATTAGGGGTTCTATGCCCCCTCCTGATAAGAGACCTAGGGTGGAGCCTGAGCTAGGGAGTTTTGAGCAGGCTTCAGATGTTTCAGAGTCTTCGCTGAAGACTTGCAGGAGTACTCTCCTTATTCTGATTCTGATGTGGATGATTCTACTCCTTCTGCTTCTCCTCCTGAGGATTTTTCTTTTTCAGAAACTCTTCATTCCATGAGGGAGCATTTTAAGTGGGAAGGTCAGGACTTCTCTGATTCCAGGAAAAGGCTTAGGGAATTTTTGTTTTTACCCCAGCATAGGCCTTTGGCTATACCTCCTGTTTTGGATGTAGTGGAAGATGTTTTTACTGAGGCTTCTCTTAATCCTGATTCTTTGCCTCCTGCTCCTGTTAAACCGGATATGTATTACAGGGTGCCTGAAGCTCATAAGTTTCTTATTAAGAGTCCTAGGGCAGACCCAGAAACTGTTAGCCAGGGGCCTAAAGGTGTTAAGGCTTCTGTTGTAAAGAATCCGGTTCCTGCAGACAAAGAAGCCAGGGCCTTGGATAGATGGGGAAAGAAAGTTTATACTTCTTCCACTCTTGCTATGAGGGCTTTGAATTGCCAGTTTCACATGTTGAAATACCAAAACTATCTCCTTTCACAATTGAAGGCTAAGGTTGATGCTCTGGCAGAAGGTATTGATTGTAAAGAGTTGCAAGATTTAGTACATGTTTCTGAACAGGTGGGTAAGCATTCTTTGCAATGTGGTTTTGATGCTGTACAGGCCTCGTCTAGGGTGGCTGCCACTGGGTCAGTTCTTCGCAGGCATGCCTGGCTGAGGGATCAGAATTTGTCTGACCATGTTAAGACAAGGATTTTAGATGCTCCTTTGCAATCTGACGTGTTGTTTGGTTCTCCTGTTGAGGCAGTTTTAAAGAAAATGGAAGACAAGGCTAAGTCTATGCAGACTGTTAAAGATTTTTTGCAGGTCCAGTCTCCAAAGTTTAGTAGAAATTGGCCTACTAAGGGGTGGACGTATCCTTCTTATGATTCCCAGTCTAGGGGTAGATCTAGACATGGTAGGGGCAGAGCTCAGGGCTCTTTCAGGCCTAGAACAGGGAGTTCTCCTGCACAGTCTTCGGGTGAGTGCGCAGGGGTCAGTCCTTTCGTAAACAGACCCAATGACCTCCCTTTTCAGCTGCCAGAGCCTTCTCGTCTGGCAGCACCTTTGGGAGGAAGGTTGGCACTTTTCAAAGAAAATTGGAGTTTAATTACCCAAGACAGATGGGTATTGGATATCATACACCACGGCTACAGGTTTTATTTCCATACCTTGCCTCCTTTCAAAGGCATGCCAGACGTTCCTCCTCAACAAAGAATAGAGGCTCACAAGCAAGTTTCTCTGTTGCTCCAAATAGGGGCCATACAGCCGGTCCCTATGCCAGAAGTGGGCCTAGGATTTTATTCTCGCCTGTTCCTAGTACCAAAGAAGGGGAACACGTGGAGACCAATTTTGGATTTATCTATCCTCAACACTTATCTGGACATTCCCAAGTTCAAAATGTTGACGTTGCAGCAGCTTTTACCTCTGCTGGGCAAAGATCATTGGATGGTAACTTTGGATCTCAAGGAGGCTTACCTTCATGTTCCTATCAGACTAAGTTGCAGGAAGTATCTGCGTTTTCGAGCTGGGACTTCTCACTATCAGTTCTCTGCATTGCCCTTTGGCTTATCTACTGCGCCCAGAGTGTTCACGAAAGTTCTGGCTCCAGTGATAGCTTTCTTCAGGCTAAAAGGAATACAGATCTATCCTTATTTGGACGACTGCCTGATTCTGGCTCAAGGAAGGAAGAGCTTCTTCATCATTTGGAATATGTGATAGCAGTGCTAAGATGCCTGGGGTATTCTGTGAACGAAATAAAGTCCAGTCTAGTACCCTCTCAGGACATGTGCTTTCTGGGTGTGAGACTGAATACAGCATCCCAGATGGCCTTTTAACCCCGGACAAACAAAAGAGTCTATCCCTTTACTTCCATCAACTATCTCATCAGTCCGGGCTGACTGCAAGGACAGTCCTTCAAGCCTTAGGGTTCATGGCATCTTGTATTCTGGTGCTTCCCAATGCCAAACTGCATATGAGGAAGCTACAATGGTATCTCAAAATGTATGGACACAGCACTGCCAGGATCTGGACACTGTCATTCAAATAATACCTTGCATTCAAAAGGAATTTTTGTGGTGGGCTCAGGAATGTCACCTAACCAAGGGACTCTCTGTGACCCGGCCAGAGGCGAGTCAGATTTTAACGACAGATGCCTCAGACAAAGCTTGGGGAGCTCATCTAAATGGAAAGTGGATACAAGACAAGTGGCCTGCCAGACTACAACATCTACATATCAACAGGAAGGAGATGTTAGCAGTCCAGTTTGCATTAATAGCTTTCAAGGAATTACTTCTTCCAGGGCAGGTGTTGATTCTAACAGACAACACAACTGTCATGTGGTACATCAACAAGCAAGGGGGAACGCATTCTTATCCTCTATGCAGGCAAGCAATGATTTTGTGGGAGACGGCTCTCAGTTTACAGCTCAATCTTCAGGCAAGGTTTCTGCCAGGAGCACAGAACTCCTTAGCAGATGTGTTGAGGAGACGAATTATGGATCCCCACGAGTGGAAATTGGATCCTCATGTATTTCAGAAATTGACAGTGTCATGGGGAACTCCAGACATAGATCTGTTCGCTTCTCCACTAAACCATCAGCTGCCAAAGTTTTGCACAAAAAGGTTTCATCCCACAGCTTGGAGAGTGGATGCTCTTTCTTTCAATTGGAGCAATCTTCATGTGTATGCCTTTCCACCTCTGCCTCTCCTCCCAAAGGTACTTCTAAAGGTCAGACAGGACAAGCCAAGGATGATTTTAATAGCTCCGGATTGGCCTCGACAGCACTGGTACCCATTACTGAGAAGTCTGGTACGGAAGCCTCCATGGCCTTTGCCTTCGATTCCACACCTGTTGTCACAGGACAGCCATTTGCTCAATGTCAAGCTTCACTCTCTGCACCTAACAACCTGGCATATTCTGTTTTGAACCATAGTGGGCCTCCACTTCCTCAGCACGTGTTGAATGTTATTTTGGAAGCTAGAAGGCCTAGTACAAGGAAAGTGTAGGCAGACAAATGGAAGAGATTTTTATTTTGGAGTGCAGCAAAAGATTTTGATGTTTCTGAGCCTAATTTGTGTGTGGCTCTTCAATATCTTACTGAGTTACTAGACAAAGGTTTGTCTTTCTCTTCTATTAAAGTTCATGCTGCAGCAATTTCGGCTCACTATGATTGCGACCCACCATTGTTTTCTCATCCTTTGTTCAAGCAATTTCTTAGAGGGGCAAAGAATATAAGACCCCCACGAAGAGCTCCTACTCCTGCTTGGGATCTCAATTTTGTGTTGGAGAAACTCACTCTACAACCTTTTGAGCCTGCAGCTACTTCTGAGTTGAAATATTTGTCATGGAAGACTGCTTTTTGGTTGGCCATTACCTCTGCAAGAAGGGTTTCTGAATTGCAGGCCCTTATGGCGGTTGAGCCTTTCTTGATTTTCCATAAGGATAGGGTATCATTACGTACTAATCCTTCCTTTATGCCTAAGGTGGTTTCTAGTGTGGCTTTAAACCAAACTATTCATTTGCCTACTTTTTATGCAAATCCCCAAAATAAAGGGGAAAAGATTTTGCACACTTTAGATGTACACAGGCAGTTGCGTTATTATTTGGACAGAACTAAAGGGTTCAGGCAGTCTCAGCAGTTGTTTGTTTCTTTTGCTTTGAGTTCTCAGGCCAAGCCTGTGTCAAAACAAACTATTTCTAAGTGGATTGTGTTTTGCATTGCTTTCTGTTATTCCCATCATGGCAAGGAGATTCCAGCTGGGATTAGGCCTCATTCCACTAGGGCTACTGCCACTTCAACAGCTTTTTTGAGGGGAGTGGCAACCAAGGATATTTTGGAGGCAGCTACTTGGAGTTCAGTGCATACTTTCTCTAGGCATTATCACCTGCCACTTTACTCTAAATCCAGGGCTGGTTTTGCCACTGCTGTTTTGCAGGGCATTTTGGCAGCTCCTGCTTCCTTGTAGTTAGCCATCCTCCCTTACCTCTGCTTTGGGATTCTACCCAAGTGTAAGGACTGCAGCAATGTGAGATGAAGAACATAGTACAGTTTTGTACCTACCATAAATGTAGATGTTCAAGATCCACATTGCTGCAGTCCAATTTACCCTCCCTCCTTCCCCTCTGTAGTTAGAGGTGGTTGTGTGGGTTGGGTTGTACATATTGTGTATATTGTATATATTGTACATATAATTAGTGCAAGGGTGGTTGGTTGGTTGTTTGCTGTCTTTTGGTTTTGACCTTTATTTTTAGGGTCTTCTGACATCTGGGGCAAGAAAAGACTGAGGATATGACGTCGGTCATGCGCATTTGTACCCTGACGTCCTGATGTCAGTCAAATGCGCCTTGACCGACGTCAGCCTTATACTTTGATATTCGGGCCGACCGAGGACAGCGGACTACCCAAGTGTAAGGACTGCAGCAATGTGGATCTTCGAACATCTACATTTATGGTAGGTACAAAACTGTACTTTTTTTACAGTAGACTTAGTTGTCCTCTTCACATGCATCTCACAAGAGGGAGGGGCTTGAATATTTTAATTATTACTCTGTTATGAATTTTATGTACTAATTAAGTCAAAATGTTCAAGGAATTTATGGAAATTGTAGTAATTATATTTATTTTGAGGGCCAGATTTATAATGAAGTTACTGGCAGTGGGAGCAACACATGATTGTTTTTCTAATGTGGTTATGCTAGCATGGAAAGGAAATTTGTGTTTAATTCTGAGTTTTTTTAAATGGTGTAGGTTATATTTGCAGTTTCTGGACAACATTTTTTAGTACTATGGACTGGACTGGAGAGTTAAATCAAATTGGTTATACAATATGTCTTTGGGATGATATTTTTTTTTTAAAGTTCACCTATCAGGAAGACAGTCATGAAATGAATTATTTGGGCACGTAATATCAGTAGTGTTGAGGGTTTTCTTTCTGCTGTTTACAGACAACCCACATTTTTCCAGTATATACCAACACTTTGAGTTTCCATCCACCTTCCCAGAAAAACAACTCTAGTCAAAGGATAATTTGTAAGATTAGCACTAATGATTTCTAGAAAAAAATATCGCTATGGGAAAGGAAAACTTGAATGTATGTGTTTTAAACAGGAGTTATCCCAATTCTTTGATTAAAGGTATAAGTACAAATATACTAGAAGGGTAGGATATTAAAACAAACCCCCTATTGGATGTGGTTTGATACCAAACATAAGAGAAGACTCAACATTTTTAGAGCCCCCCCCCCCCAAAAAAAAAAAAAAAAAAAAAAAAAAAAAACCAATCTGGATGGGCTTAACAAATTTGAAAGTGTTTTATTGATTGAATACAACACCAATTCTAAAATGGTTAGAAATATAGTTAGAAAAGATTTTAACATTTTAATTGGTATGGACAATATTTCAAAAGTGGTAGGAGAAGACCCACACTTTATGTTCAAAAGAGCAGGCAACATGGATGGTATTGTGGAAAATTTGCACAAAACAAAAAATCTTCAGGTGTTAAATTAGACCCGTGTATATATATGAGGTACATTTGCTTAAGTTAGATAATGGAATGAACACAATTATTTTTCCTCAGTCTGGTAATTGTGGTAAAGTAGGTTTAGTTAATTTAGCGAAGTGTTCAGACTGTCCGGCAATTTGTTTGCAAAACAGAGAGGAAGGAGCCTTACAAAGCATATTTACGAACACAGCTATATCAAGGAAAAATTCAGCAATGCCTTATTAAACATTCTGTTGAATGTACACAATTCAATAATGTTTATTTTGGACAAAATTGAGAGAAATCCCAGAAGTGGCTCATGGGGGAACATCTTTTGAGTAGAACTAACTTTTATGGCAGTTAAAATTAAATGCAACAAAGTTTCCTGCGTATTAATCGATTTCAATAGTTCCCATACTTAAAAAGAGAGAAGCAAAGTTACAAAATGATTTAAGTACGATTTGTTGTTTTGTCTTAGTTATGTTTTAATGTTTTTAAACTGAGTTGTTTTGTGTTTTAAACTTATGGTCACTTATATTTCCGTATAAAAATTAACACAGGATTTCGTTGGATATTCAACCTATGTAAATACTTTCAAGTTTTTATTGCTTTATGTTTGATTGTTTTCAAATCTTGTTTAATACTTTAAAACTCTTTAATGTCATGTAGACACATTAAAGAGGGCAAGGCTTATTGTCCCCAAGGCATCTGATTACACCTAGCTGTTTTGTTAGAATGTTTTTTACTAAGTGAAGTTGATGATTCTGCCCCAGACTTGCATGCTGAAAGGGCTAATAATAAACATAAATATGAAGACTTAAAAAACAACGTAGTATTCCTGTAGGCAGAAAAAACAAAATGTACTAAAAGTAAAAAAAAAAAAAGTTTAATGGTAAGCGCTTTCACTTTTAACAGCTTCATCAGACATCTCCATCAAAGAAAGCCATCCATTTATATTCAAAATGACCAACATCAAGAAACAATCAACAAATTAAAACATAAAACTCATTCTTAAAGTGCCAACACTTAAAACAACCATCTGTATACATAGTACAAAAACCCATTTCAACCATAATTTAAATGTATAAATACATGTATAAAAAAATATAAAAAAACACATACAAAAAACTCAAAAACTTTAATGTTTCAAGGTTTTCTGTGTTAAAAAAGGTTTTAATGAAACCATATCATTAGTACCAGGGTGGTGATCTGCCCTAAAGAACAGAATCCATTTCTGTTCACGGACCTCTGTCTTATTCTTAATATCGCCTCCCTTTACACTCTCAGCTAAAATGTCTAGTACAAAGAAAACTTAAATTGATGTTGATCACTATTAGACCACACATGCTTAACCAGAACATTCATTTCTTTGTTGTTCCTGATGTCTTAAATGCTCAAGCACCCGTTCTCTAAAGGAACGTTTAGTCTTCCCAATATAGTATGCACTACAGCATGTACAGATGGCATAGTACACTATGTTCTTAGTAGTGCAATCAACATAAAACGAAAAATCTACAGTACACCTCTGTGTAGGATGTACAAAACTACTAATGACATACACATATTTATACCATACTGCATTTCCTACAAGGAAACGTCCCTTTCCTTTGGGAAGCTATCATATGTGGGGTCTCATCTTTCCTGTAGCAAAGCTGCCTTTTAATTGATAAATTATGTTTGAAAGCAAAACTCGGTGTTTCAGTATCAGTCTCCCTTAAGTCATTGTTCGCATACAAAATATTCCAGTTTCTTTTCAAAATATCACAAAATGAAAACTCTACCAAAGCTAGAACTTCCACTGAGTGATCTCCCAAACCTCTTGTATCAGAGGCACATGGGATATATGCACATGATCCTTATGAACATCAGGCGTTCAGCTCATTGGCAATTCTGAATGCCCTTGCCTTGTTTCGTTGTTTTACTGGATAATTTCAGGCCAATAAATCCAAACCCCACTAGCTGTGGATATGCATATTTTGGCCTTGTTATGACTTCATCAGCACTGACGAGAGGGAATTTAGGAAGTCTGAGCAATTATTTGTTGTTTCCTTTTCACCCAATCAGGTCACCCAGTGTCAAAAGTAATGCTAGTGAAATGGATCACCAATTGTATCTCAATCATTTATTCCATGAACTGCAATTACCTTGTCCACCGAAGGCCTACTGTATCAGATCAGTGTCTATTTCTTCAGCCTTTGTAGCTAGAACTTCTGTTGATAACATATGTGCTGCGGCGACATGGTCCAAGCCACATACCTTCATTTTGCATTACAAACTGGACATAATTTCCAGAAACAGGGCATCCTTTGGCTTTGCGGTGCTCAGGCAATAGCCTTCCATAGGTGCCACCCTAGGTAATTATGTAGCTAGGGACTCTGACCCAGTTGTTAGGAATAATTCAATGGACAACATCAGATTTAAGAGTTATGTACTTACCATAACTTGGTACCTGTGTTGTCTTATTTCATTATTCCTCACATCCCACCCAAACTTGCCCCTAACAAGAAGTGTTGGGGCTGTTAGAAGAGTTCCGAGTTCTTTGGTTTTCTGTCTTGAACTTCAACCGAGAGCTTGATTATTGTTGTTGTGGTTGTTATAGTTGTTGCTGTTATAGTTGTTATACTCTTATCTTTTCTTCACTTCGTTGTGAGGAAGTGCACTTGATCTGAGGGTTTGTGGAAGCTGCAGGGCATTATGGGAGTGGGAGGAGTTCGAGATGGCTGCAATTGTCTTTTGGAATGGCCGGTTCGTATCTGATGTCAGATCCAAGGACCCAGTCATGAGGAATAATGAGTTAGGACAACACAGATACCAAGTTATGCTAAGTACATAACTCCTAATTCTTCTCTGCCTATCTGTTAAATTGAATTACCAGCATGTACACAGACAAACTGTACAACTGTATATTTGCATGCTGAAGAGTTTAATGAAACAAGCTGACCAAGCACTACTGTGAGATTAAAAACATTTTCTGTATAACACAAATCACTGTCAGATGCACTGCACTTCCTCAGCTGACTCAGATTATAAAAGTGGTTGTAGGTGGACATTTTGTAAGTTGAAAACTTTGTCTTTGATGAAAGCTGTTCTTTTCCTTTATTTCCTGTATTGAAGCCTTCTTTGTCTGCATCCTTATCTCAATCCAGAGAAAACCAGTTCTCCCCAGGCCGAAATGTTCTTTCAAAAATGTTTTTTCATTGATAGGATAGTGTGTAACTTTTCCTGCTGTGTTAGCCATTTCCCTTTTCACTTGAATATCTGTGTACATTCAGCTGTTTAAGATATTTCAAGGAGCCTCTATTGTTAATGCAATTTGTTACAAAAACGTTCAGAAGTATAATACTTTTTGCTGCATGCAAGCACATTGTATTAAGCTAATCATATTTGTTTACCGCATATTTCTTTTGTGTACTTAGAGTTGTGTTCTAAAAATATCACACTGTTACTATGATTATGAAACCTCTGTTACTGTGGAAAGGAAAAACAATTTTATATATATATATATATATATATATATATATATATATATATATATATATATATATATATATATATATATATATATATACACACACATATATATATATATATATATATATATATATATATATATACATACATACATAACAGTGGGTATTAAAAGGATACAGACCCCTGTTAAAATGCCAGTGTTTTGGGATATAAAACAGTGCGACCACAGTAAATCATTTCAAAACTTTTCCCATCTTTAATGTGAATTATAACCTGTACAATTCAATTGAAAAACAAATATGTTAGGGGAAAAATATAAAAAATAAATAACGTACAATAAGCTGGTTGCATAAGTGTGCACACCCTTAAACAAATACATTGTTGAAGCAACTTTTGCTTTAATTACAGCATTCAGTCTTCTTGGGTACACACCTGCCATCAATTAAAGAGACTCTGATTAACTCCAAATAAAATTCATCTGTCCTAGTAGGATTTTCCTGACATTTACTCAGTTGCCTGCAACAACAAAAGCCATGGTTCGCAGAGAGCTTACAAAGCAAAGGGATCTCATTGTTGAAAGGTATCAGTCAGGGCAAGGTTACAAAAAATTTCCACAGCTTTGGATACACCATGGAACACAATATTTAATGAAATATTGTGATTTGTATTGGTTATTTTTATACATGATATATATATTTATTTCACATATGATATATAAATTTTATGTTCGTATTTTAACTTTTTATATATGGTCACAGGGTTAGAATGGCTATTTTTACAATGTAATTTCCTTTTTATGATGTCATTTCCTTTTTATGATGTCATTTCCTTTTTATGATGTCATTTCCTTTTCCTACACTTTAAACAGGGCATGAACAAGTTCTTTTGTTGTCTGATGAAGCGGGTGTGTTAATTCTTCCCGCGAAAGCGCTAACCTTTTAAAAATATTTCAATAAAGAAGTCTTCATATTTTAAAAAACGGCTGAGCACTACTTGTTCATATGGAATAACAGCATATTATCTTTTGGATTATAGCAACAATGAACTTTGGCGTCTACTATTGAAAATTCTGTGGTGGTTTTTTTCTTCAATGCTCTAACCATTTTGCGTACAGCAACTACAAGGTATTTCTTTATCCAGCCAGTTTCTTTTTATTAAGAGTGTTTGCGTTACTTAACACTTGTTTATTTTTGGACTTATAACGACGCTACACACTACGCTTGGTTTTTTGGGTTCGTTTACATAATGTATATATATATATATATATATATATATATATACATATATATATATATATATATATATATACATATATATATATATATATATATATATATATATATATATACATATATATATATATATATATATATATATATATATATATATATATATATATATATAAAATATAGGTTCATAGGTATGTACTAGGCTAATTGCCCCGGAGCCTTTACAAGCCTAGCCCATAGTAGCATCATGCCACCCAACATTAGTTCCCATTGCCTTGTTCGAATAGAGCCACTGGAGTGATCCCTGGGGTGAATTTTCTATTTCCCATCCACTCATCAAGATTTCTCTTGAAGAGGGCCAGTGAAGTGTTCTGTTTGACATGTATGGGAAGTTTATTTCATAACATGGGCAGTCTCTGGGTTATGAACCTGGCCCTCCAGCATGTTCTGTTGATTGTGGTAATGAGGTTGAGGTCTCTGGAGCGTGTGGTGTGGAGGGATTGGGATTTCTTTAGATGTAACATTTCTAAGAGAGCTGGGTCAGACATTGCTTTTTAAGTCAAGCAGAGATCACCTCTAAGTAGGCGATATGAGACAGAGAGTAGTTGGAGATTTTTTGAGTCTGTCCATATAGGACAAGTGTTTAAGGCCTAGGATCATCTTTGTGAGGTACTTTTGCAGCCTCTCCAGTTGTTGCAGGTGTCTAGTGAGGTACATGCCAAAGATTGCCCTAATGGGGGTAGAGTAGAGGGAGACAATGACCTCTTTCTTCCTGGATGACAAACCTTTAGTAATGATATATGCCACATAGAAGGACTTTCTTACCGCAGTGGCAATGTGGTAGTCAAAAAAGAGGTTACTGTCAACCTGTGTTCCCAGATCTTTAATAACGCTTTCTGTGTTCAGTGGACTACCATCAATGTGCTAATTCATGGGAACTCAGTTTTTCTCAGTGGGGATGATGACACATTTTTGGCATTGAGCTTAAGGCCATGGTTCTGACATGAATCTTTGGTCTTAATGAGGCCGTTCTGCAGGATGTCAACATAATTTGGGAAGTTAATAATGGCTCCTAACTTGCAATCATCTGCAAGCTTTGGCAGCCAGAGTCCCTTCGTGTTGGCTTGGACTTTAAGTAGATACCAAACAGAAGAGGACCCAGGACCGAACCCTGTGGGACTCCAGTCATGACTGGTCGGCAGTCTGGCTTAAAGTTGGCAACTATCACACTGTGGGTTCTATCTGTGAGCCAGTTTGCAACCCATCTAGTGATATAGGGGTTGACCCCTAGTGAGTTTTTCTGTGATTCCTGAGTGGGAAATAGAATCAACGGCCTTTGCTAGATCAAGGTATGCTGTATGAACCAACTTGCCTTCATCTACAGCTCTGGTGAGTAACTCAAAGAAGTCGACCAGGTTGAACAGGCATGATCTACCTTCACAAAACCAGACTGTGTGGGATCTAGAGTTTGAAGATTCCCTATATTGTTGTTTATTAGGTCCATGGTGATGCATTCCATAGCTTTGCATATCAGACTAGTCTAGTCAAGCTAATGGGGCGATAGTTCCCAGAGTTTTTCAGCGCACCTTGAATGAGCGCAAAAACAAGCTGATTCTGAAGGGCCTCCTTAGGTCGCCCTTTTCAGAGCCCCTTTCATCAACAGAGGTCTCATCCCCTCCAACCAAGGATAAGAAAAGGTCCCGCTCTGTCCCCTCTTCATCTGGTGACTAGGGAAAACCTGTAAAGCCTAAGGTACTTAAGTTATCTTTGGAGCATAAGTCCGCCTCATTGGCACTGACGTCTTCCGCTCTGGCTACTACTGTTCCTATATCGGCACCAGCTTCGGCTCTGATATTGTATCCGGCATCAACTATTTACTTTAGAAAGACTACTACGACTTTGGCACCAAGCACCGCTTCAGCACAATGCACGCCTTCGATGCCTGTCTCTGCAATTTCAATTGCTACTGATCCTTCCTTGTCTCCGACACCAACTATTTACTTTAGAAAGACTACTACGACTTTGGCACCAAGCACCGCTTCAGCACAATGCACGCCTTCGATGCCTATCTCTGCAATTTCACTTGCTACTGATCCTTCCGTGTCGGCTCCGAGTGCCCCTTCGGCACAGAATCCTTTCATGGTCCTGATAATGACAGTTCTGACACAACTTCTTCCGCTCTCAAAATTTGAGATATTGGTGCCGGTAGATTCCACACCATGGATCCGATACTCTCCATCTAGGGACCCATTTCTAGGACAAGTGTACAAACCATTCCTAGAATTGACCTGACTTCCCATCAGGGAGTATCCACTAGCTCCACTAGGAGCCTTTCCAAACTTAATGTCGTGTGTCTTGTGGACCAGCTGTTGACGGCCCGGGGGGATACCCACTCCGTCTAGGACCCCATCCTCCTGCAGGACTTGGGTTGGCTTCTCCACTGACTCCATCTTACTCTCCTCCTTTGACCATACCGGTTCCAAAGTCTTCAGCTCCGACTTCCTTTTCGAAATCCCACGTCCCTGCACTTGTAGTGGACCTCACTGGGGCTCCGGGACATTCCCTTTGGCCTTCGGTCCCCACTGAACTGAGCCTTCCTCAACCCCATGATTGGGCTGCAGGCTTTTCAGCTCGTGGCACGGTTCCGAGTGTGTTGACGATTCTGTCCACGGTGCCGGGAGTTCTGTCTGCACCGATCCTGCTTTGAGGCTCCATCCTTAGGAGTGCGTTCGACAGAGTGGTGTGTGACCCTGGTTCCAAGGTTGTCCTTCTCAGTTCCAAGCTCCAGTGCCTCTTCGGGCAGACCTGCTTTCGAGCTATGGACAGGGCACTTGCTTCTGGAAGCATTCCACTGACGTCAGAACCCCAGACCTCCTTTCCCCTTGAGCTACAGCTGACACAAACCACCTCCTCAGGACACTGGGCAGGAAAGTTGCAGGAGACACCATTACAGGGCACCCCCTCTTCCGAGTCCTCAGAAGCCTCCGCTGAGGAGCCCCCACAGAAGAGATCATGCAAGAGGAAGCATGTAAACTCCCCTGAAGAGTCTCTGACAGAAGATACGGATTTTGATGATGATGAAGGGTCCCTACAGTCATCCCCTGATTATGTCTCTTTTGGGTACATCCTTGAAATGTTGAAACAGAGGGGTGATTAGAAGCCCACAAACCATTCTTCTGAGGAGTCCGTGTTTCTGCAGGCTTTCCATGCCCAGCCATCTAACTCTTGGGTGACCACGCCTGCAGACAAGCTGGTACAACTCATGGTGCAGCATGCCTGGTAGAACCCTGATTCTGTTGAGTTCATCCCTCCGAGACCTGACAAGATAGTACCCCCCCCCCCCCAAGGTGAACCCACATTGGTCGAAGTTTACCAATCGATGGTGGTGGCAGCGGCAACAAAAAAAGGTCTCGTTGAAGAGTCATACTGTTATCCGCCCAACAGAGTCCCGGCCGTGGACAGACTGGGGAAGAGAGTTTTTGCTTCAGCGACTTTTGCCATATGGTCTCTAAATTACTTGGCACATTTTACGAGACTCCAAAGAGACTTTGTTTCCAAACTGTGTGGAACACTCGCAGGACAGGTGTCTGAGAAGGTGAGGGACAAATTTGCCTCGCAGTTCGCAACCCTGGACTCTGTCTCCAGTTCGTCCATGAGGTTGCTCTCACATGCAACCGAAGGGGTGGCTAGAGAGGCAGGTTCAGACAGTAGTTATGAGTCGCCATGCTTGGATGCGCCTCTGTAACTTTGTGGACCCTTTTAAGTCTTCCTTCCTGAATGCTGCTATCGAAGCATCTTCCATTTTTGACCCCAAGATGAAAGACACCCTAGGCAGGTGTGAACAGGACGGTAAGACCCTGTCTGCCATAGGTCTACATTTTTTCCAATCCTCAATGTTCCTTTTCCAGGAACCAGAGGAGCGGAAAGATGTGGCACAAAAAATCTCAGGGTCCTTTTCAGGCTGCATGTGGCGATGATACCCCCAGGGGAAGAGGGGGGAACAGTTTTGGAAGATGCCCCTTCCAAGGCAGAGGGGTCCGCTTAACCAGGGACCCAGGGATTCTTTTTCTGGGCAGCCTTACCAGTGTTCCTGAAGAGCGGCCTGATTGCTTTCCTCTGGAAGCAGTCAGGGGACGTTTCTCTCTGCACTAAGCTGCCTGGCATTTAATAACTTTGTCCGTTGGATGCAGAAGATCATAACCAGAGACTACACCATTCCTCTCATCACTTATCCAAAACTTGAGAAAAAACTTTGCGACGTTCCACCCAGTCAAATGGAAGAAGCAGCTGCAGAAATAAACAAGCTGTATCAAAAGAGTCATCCAATTAGTCTCACCAGACCAATGCAGATGCGGATTCTACTCAAAATTCTTTTTGGTGCGAAAAAAGGCAGGGGACTGGAGACCCATTCTGGATCTCAGCAATTTGAACAAGTCTATTGTCCAAACGAAATTCCAGATGGTCACAGTTCAGTCCATTCTCCCTTTTCTAAGGGAAGGCGATTGGATGTGCTCTATAGATCTCCAAAACGTGTATTATCACATCAAAATGGACAAATGCTCCAGGAGTCTACTTCACTTCTGGCTAGGAGTCCATCTCTACCAGTTTTGTGCCCTGACGTTCGGACTCTCTACAGCCCCCCCAAGTGTTCACAAAGTGTATGGCAGTGGTTACAGCTCACTTGAGACTGCAAGGATTCCAGGTGTTTCTGTATTTAGACAATTGGCTCCTTACCGCCCTCACCAACCATCTTCTGGTAACAACCCTACAATGCACTCTTTCCCTGGCGAGACTTTGGGGAATAATGATAAACTGGGAGAAATCCAACCTTGCTCCAGTTCAGAACATAGAATTCATTGGAGCAGTCTTTGACAACTGTTCTTGTCTGGTGTTGCTCCCAGCTCATAGACTTCAGAGAATGGGGCTCCAGCTCCGGGTGATACTCTGTCAAAACAAATCCTCAGTGAGGGAGGTTCTTCAGGTTTTAGGATACATGGCTGCTTCCATACCAATAGTGCCTCTGGCAAAACTGCATATGTGAATACTTCAGTGGCTTCTGCTATCTCAGTGGTCTCTGAATTACCACCCTCTATACTTTCAAATTCAGGTAACCAGTCGTTGCAAACAGGACCTTCTTTGGTGGATGAGCCAGACTTAGGCCTGTGGAGCCATCCATTCCACCCCCCAACCCAAAGCCATTGTGACCATGGATACTTCCCTGATAGGGTGGGGGTGGGGGGGGGGCATTTCCAGGGAAAGACAGTCCAAGGCGCATGGTCCACTTTGGAGGATAACCTGCATATCAGTGTTCTAGAACTGAGGGCGGTGCTCTTGGCATTGCAAGTATTCCAATCTGTTCTCCCTTCTGGAACAATCGCAGTTCAGTCAGACAACATGTCAGTAGTCTGTTATATCAACACACAAGGAGGAACCAAGTCCTATCCCCTGTGTCAAGAGGCCATGAGAATTTGGCATTGGGCGATAGCTTCCACCTGCTTTCTTATAGCAACCCATATCCCTGAGAATTCAATCGTGATTGTAGACAAGTTGAGCAGATGTATTCTGCCTCATGAGTGATCCCTCAATCCTAATGTAGCAGCAGCCATTTTCAGCCGTTGTGGTCATCCTTGCTGCGACCTATTCACCTCCCCATCAAAAAGCAAATGCAGCAGCTATTTTGCCCTATTCCCCCCACAAGGGGAATCCTTGAGGGATGCTCTGATTCAGGATTGACCCACAGGACTGCTGTATGCCTGTCTCCCATCCCTCTGATTCCCCAATTCATCAAGAAAGTTATTCGGTTGAAATGCAAAGTGATCCTCATAGCCCCCTTTTGGCCTTGACAAGTTTGGTTCCCTTTCCTTTGGCATCATCTGCTATGTCGACCGTGGATTCTGGACCCTCTTCCAGACCTGATTTCTCACCCCCAAAGGTTGAGTCATCTGAATCTGTCCAGTCTCAAGCTGACAGCTTGGTTTCTCCACTTCCGTTAATCGCCAGGCAGGATGACCTTCCCTCACCTGTACGTGACATTATCCTGGCCTCTCACAAACCATCCACCAGAAGACTGTATCTAGACAAATGGAAGAGGTTCTCTATTTGGTATAAGAAAAGGAGGCGCTAGACCCATACTCGTCTCAGGTCACAGTAGTTTTACAATATCTATCAAAATTTTTCGAAGATCGAGCTGCAGCTTCTACCATATGAGTACATCTAGAGGCTATCTCTAACTATCATAATGGGTTGGATGATTCTCCCCTCATCTCGCTTCGGTTATGCAAAACCTTTCTTAAAGGGGTCTTTCACATTAGGCCTCCAATTAGACAACTTATAGAGCCATGGAACCTCACGTTAGTTCTTCAGTCCTTAACCCAACCCCCTTTTGAACCTGCAGCGAAGTGTGACCTAAAATTCTTATCTTGGAAGTCCCTTTTCCTGGCAGCCATCATGTCAGCCATACGAATTTCTGAGCTTCAAGCATTATGCATTAAAAGACCCTTTTTAATCTTCCACAGGGACAGAGTATCACTCCGGACAAACCCATCTTTTCTCCCCAAAGTTGTTTCTGATTTTTCCATCAGTCATACCATTGACCTGCCAGTATTTTTCCCAAATTTTATTAATAAAGGGGAAATGTGGTCTACATTCTTTGGATGTACACAGACAACTGAGGTTTTATTTAGATAGAAACAAAGCAATATGTAAAACTGACCAACTGTTCATTTCCTACTCTGGGCCTAGAATGGGAAATTCTGTCTCCAAGGTCACTTTATCAAAATGGCAAAGGGACTGCATACGCTACATCTATTCACTTGCAAAACAACCTATACCGCAGGATGTTAAAGGCCACTCTACCAGATCTATGGCAACATCTGTAGCCTTCCATTCGAGAGCCTCTTTAGATGATATTTGTGCAGCAGCCACATGGGCTAACCCCCACACTTTTATTAATCATTACAAATTGGATGTGGTCTCCAGAGGGAGAGCTGCCTTCAGCTCAATGGTGCTCAGGAACGTTCTTCCATAAGGGCCGCCCAAGGAACACAAGATAGCTGATGATTCTGTCCCATCAGTGATGAATGGAAAGAAGATTAACAACATCAGATAAAGAAGTTATGCCTTACCATAACGTTCCATCTGTGTTGTTGATCTTTCATTCATCACTTCCCACCCTCCTTCCCCCTCCAAAGACTCTTGAGGGATACTTTGGGTCCAGGTGGTCAGTTAGGGCATTTGCGCAGAAATGGCCTCTGCTTTACTAGTACAAGATGGGCAAACTCGATCTGAGGTAACACAGAGAGGGGCACTATGGGTAGAAGCTTAACTTGAGAATTTTTGGCTGGCGCGAGCTTGGTATTAGGCTGACTCTGTTCCGAGGGCTCAGAACTGAACCCATCAGTGATGAATGAAAGAAGATCAACAACACAGCTGGAACATTATGTTAAGACTTAACTTCTTTTTTTGTATCTTGTTTAACTTGTTTGTTTTCCTGTGTTTAGTGATTGTATATGTTTTTCAGAGGGTTGTGAGCATGTGTGCATTATTGTATTAATAGGAGATATGCAAGAGTGGTATTCTGTGTCAATAAATCTTTCTGTATGATCTGAAGTGTAAGCATTTTGTTTTTGAATTTGCAGTCAATGTTTTTCTGTGTTTGCAGTGTAACTGATCATAAATGAAATTGCTCTACATATTATCTTGATCAATTTCATCTATAATCTTTAGTAATATACTTCTACACATATATGTGTGGATGGGTTACATTCATTTGATTGTCAGTTCTCTTTATTAAAGAAAAAGGGTGGCTCATTTGATCGACACTACATTTGAGCTTTGTCAGATCACTTTATTTAAGAAAAAGGGTGGTTCATTTGATTGACACTACATTTGATCTTAATTCATTACACTGAAAAGTGTGAAATGGTGTAGAAATTGACTGTAGTTTTGGAGGATAGGAATTACAGTGCAGATTAGTGTTGATCAGTAGTTTTACCATGATAATTCCTTGTTATGTTGCTCCACCATGTCTAAACATTTAAGTATGTGCGCCAGTAGGGAATCAGTGTGCAAGGAGCATTCTTTTTCCTCCATGGAGGTATATTTAATGTATATGAAATTGTCAATGAAATGTCCGCGGTGGTGGTGGTGCTGCGGTAGCGTTGTCGTCTCAGAGTCGGACGCTGTCCAGTTCGATTCTCAGCTAGAGCGTCTTCTGCGTGGAGACGTGCGTGAATGGGTGTACCTTCGTTGAAGGTTGTGTATCAGGGCTGGTAACTTGGCACGAAAAAATCAACTACCATTCATTAGCGGAACGGAGTTCCGCTGTGGCGACCCCTAACTGGGAAAAGCCGAAAGACACAATGAAATTGTCAATGGAATGAGTGTTTGTCAAATGTAGCATTGATCAAATGAGTTTTAGATTAAATTAACTGTTTTTCTTTGTCAGTTAAGTGAAATGCCGATGTAGTTAAATATAACCGTGCAGACATATGTTAATTTATTTGTAACATACATTTATAAGTGCATACACATGTAAATGAACATGTATAGGTGACAGTGAAGATACAGTCCAAGCTTCAGGAAGTCTTTACAGTAAACTTCCTAGAAAGAAGTATATACCACAAGACCAGCAACTAGATCATTAGAAAGTAAAGATGTGTATATATTACCATATAAAGTTGTGTGTTTATGTTTGTAACATAGTGTGATGATTTCAGTTGGATGAGACCTGTGGAAGCCATAAAGTATGATTTTTAGAGAGAGAGCTGTAAAGAAAGCAGGTGTAATATCTGGTGGAGGAAACAAAGCTATGACACAAGATAGTTTACAGTTAGGAAGGGAAGTACAGGCTGGCATGTTTAACGAATATTATCTAAGAGAAAGCTAATTTAAAGTGTGTATAGTCACTTCTTTAGGGCAACATCAGGAAAAACATAGCAGAAGTTGGTTAGGATCCAGAGGAATCTGGAGTATAAGAGAAGTGAATCAAGGCCAAGGCACTCATGTGCAAGACAGGAGTCTACCTGGAGAAACTTTAAAATCCAGTGGACGTTTTAGTGACAGAGACTCCTTTAACATGAGAACGTTATTAAAGTATATTCTGATTTAATTTATAATTTTGTGGTGCATTTAGGTTCTGTCATCACTGCAGATTTTCCATATGCACCTGAACGAAGCATTGCTGCTAGTGTGGCTAATAGATCAAACTGTTTTTAACATTTTTTTTGTCTGGGCTGCTGCTTTATTTTACCTGTTGTTACAGTTTATTTTAACTTGACAAAGTTAGTCTTATTTAGGATTTGAAAATAAAACTACTTCTTTCCAAGAAGCTGGAGTATTTGTTTCTTAGAATAAACAATGTTTAAAGTGTGTGTGCGTGTGTGTGTGTGTAGTTGGATATACAGTATATAGGTGTATGTATATATTTGTATATCTATATTGAAAGGTGAAAGTGTTGAACTCCCTGTAAACATGGGTCCTGCAGGGGAGACTAATCCTGTTCTGTACCTTTATGCAACTGTAGGTATTTTGATTTCAGCATGGCCCCTGACTTTGGATCTTGAAGTTTCCTTGGAAGTTAATTAGGCTATAAAGAAGGAATTGAAGACACTGGAAGTGGGATTGAGAAAGTAGTTCTCAAAAGGGATGTTATCTATTATGAGGATGTCTTTCTGAAGAGTACCATTTGTATTGCATAAGGCTAAAACATCATTTTTTCCAGAATACTGCTACTCTTACAGTTTTTTTGTATTTAGCTTGATAGCATTTTTGTTACACCAAGTGTATGTATTTTGTAACCTTACAGGAGCTGTTAAATATCAATAGATGAGGGGATAATATTTTTCATTTTGCAGTCATCCATGAACTTGGTCAACTGTCCTTTTGGGTTATTGACTTGGACATCTGCAAAATAAATGCCAAACATTAGAGGGCAAGCACTGGTCCCTGTAGATCCTCTGCAATTACAGTTGTGTTTAGAGCAGGTACCAGCAACTTTCATGACTTGGGATTTATTGGATAGCCAGTTTGCAATCCAGTAGACAACACAGAGGTTTACATTTTTTTTTCAGTAATACCAGCTTGAGAGAGAGGGTGTGAGAAGCTGTGGCCTGGTCAAGATAAGCAGTGTGTCCAACATGAGTGACATTTTCAAAGAAGCATGCTAAGCTCAGGATACAGGGTGTGTGCATCACAAAACCAAACTGATTGGGGTTTAGATCTGTTAAGCTGCTTGTCTGTACAGAAACAAGTTCTGCTGTAACACATTTCATGACTTTGCTTATAAGGCTATTGAAGCTGAGGTGCCTGTAATTACCCAGGTGTGTATAAGGGCTACAATTGTGCAAGGGACACACAGTGCCTGTTCTGCAGACATCAAACACAAACTCTGTGAATAGACTGAGGTTGAACAACTTAAGCAGGTATTCAAGTACTTAACACTTGGAACTGATAAGAATGTGACCTTGCTTGTTTGGTTCCATGAAAGTATTTTTATAGACTTTGCCAGGGACTTTAAGACTTGCTGCAAGATTGTTTCAGGGGAAACAGTTTTAGTGACAAGTGGGGTAAGTAGTCTGGGCTGATGGGGGTGAAGCTGACTCTAAATTTATTTGCTAATATTGGACTATATCCTTGGGTTCAGAATGTGTAATATTATATGGATGAGCTCAGTGCATTGTTGGGCATTATTACTTGATTTACTGACATAACTAAAATGATTTTAGTTTCCTTAGTGTCTTTCATTACCTTGTACCCTGCTTTATATGTTCTAATACTTATTTTTGCCATGTTTTCATATGGTCTTTGAGGTAGGGGATATGAATTCTTACAACTTTTTATTATTTTCATTTTATTGTACTGTCAGTACTGGAATTCCACCATAGGTGTCTGTTTCTAATTTTGCCATTCTGTTTAGGATGTTTGACTTTTCTATGCAGCTGTTTAGGTGCTGATAGAAGTCAGAGGTGAATGTGGCAGCCCTCTCAGTTGGGTTCATTTGTGAGGTCTTGTTGGGAAAGTTGTGTCGGTCTTCTACGAACTAAAGTGGATTTGCCCTGGAGAATTTCCTAAAAGGCTGGCTTATTTGGTGGTGGTACTGTACTACAAGGCCTCATAAGAGATGAGTGATTTATGGTCAGATTTAACCAGGGATGAGGAGCTAGATGCAGGTGGGGAATAGGTCAGTAAGGACCAAGTTGTGGGTATTAGCTAGTCTACTTGACTGTTTTACAGTTTATGCCATTTGATACAGCAAAATGTAGGAAATGCTGAGCATGTCCATTTTTAGGGGTGGAAGTGTTCCAGTCAGTGCTTGGGTGACAGACGTCTGGTAGCCAGAAGGCATTTAGTGTCTCAACATTAAGATGATTTTCATGCTGTTAAGGGGATCTGTATCTAGTACTGAAGTAACAGTTGGATTTAAGGATGATTTGGATCTGTTTGATCTCCAAGTTAGGGTTCTGGGTAGTTTGATGTGAGGTAGTGCGTTTCTGAGAATTATCATCTTTTTTTTTAGTGCCAACATGATGTCTGAATATTTTTGTTTGCTAAATTGGAATGATAAGGTGGGGGAACTGTGCCTAGAAAAAAACACTGTGGGGACAGCAAAGGCTTAAACAAGTATGCAGAAGCTCTGTTATGAGAGGTGCAAGCCATTCCTGGTTAAACAGGAGATCTCTGCCATTGCATCCCAGTTCACTACGTACTGGATCGTCTTAGAATGGCAACAATTATTTATCCAGCAATTGTTAAAAACAATTATCTTGTCTTGTAGTTGGGCATCTTTCTTAGTGAAGGCAAGATGCTGCTGAAGACCAATGTCCTTGCTGCTCCTAATACATGCATAGTATGCTCTATCACATCTTTCTGCATATTCCTCTGGGTAGAACATCTTAGGTCAGTCACTCTCACATGGACCACTATGTTATAGGCCTTCTTGGTTAAGAGACCGTGATGTCCTTGTGACTTTGTGGATTCTGGCAGGAGACAAATGGTTTAGTCGCCTATTCTTGTCCATTCTATGTAGAGTTTATATGCCTAACTATAGAGTTGTCTGCAGCTAAAACATTTCCCTGTGTGGAAGCAAACTTAATGGGACTTGTGGGCTTAAGCCTGCTTGTGTGGTGACTGTTGGGTGAGATGTATAGATTTGCAGTATGTGTGAGTGGAGAGGGAGTAGGTTTTACTTTGTGTGCTGAAGTCTGGGATCTTTTAGTGCGTGCTGTAGCATGCTTTGACAGACTTTTATTTTGTGTGTTTAACATCGCCATAAGTTAGGTACCTGGTGGTGTGTTGTGACTGATGTAGTGTGGAAGTGTGCTTCTTTTGCCTGCATTTGTCATATATATTTGCTTCTCTTGCAGGCCGTACTACCAATTACGAGAAGCAGTGAACATGTGTTCTGTGTTATTGGGGGGGGGGGGGGGGGTATAATATACATGGTATACATCCTTAAATGTCATTGAGCTGTTGAGAGGAAGTTGCATGTCATGTGGTACACATTTTTTCCAGAAAAGCCAATTTCCTTAAAAGCCACATAGAACATGAACCATATCCTTATTATCTCTTCTCCACCATATAGACACTGCATAAGCAAGTTAATTCACCTGTTTTGTTTGGGTGGGGTCAGAATGGATTAACAAGAGTTCTTGCAGTACCTTTTATTTATTTATTTATTTATTTATTTTGCTGCTTTTAAGGTTTTTATTATGGGCACCTGAATTCAAGAGGACAGACCTAGTGGGAGGAAGAGCAGACCGGTTTGAAATAAATTGCCTGCTGCAATTTTGATTCTGTGCTGTCTTGCTATTGGTCAACCTTCATCCAGTGCAGTCAGAGATTAGTTGGCCAGGAAGACCACTGTTTTTGCTTGCTTCTGGAATGTGGTAATTATAGACACCCCTGCCTCATGGCTAACTGGTCCTCCGTGCATTTCCATACCACCCAGCTATTACTACTTTTACACCTGCAGTCCAGCTTCCTTTGTCTCTCTTGTTTCATCAGGATTCGGATTTCTGAAGTCTTTGTTTCTGTGACTTCTGTCACATTAGAGAGGTTTTTGGAGAACTGCTTGAGATACTTCGTACGTGTTGGCTTACTGAAGAAAGTACTGCAAAAAAAAAACACACACACAGCTATAACAAATGTGTGAGTTGATTGCCAGTCCTCAAGAGGGCTGCTTGTATTATTTTCCCTGCCACCACACACCCAATTTGGTTGGATGACATTTCCATTTGTTTTGCTTGTATTGCCTTGCTTATACGCATTGTAAATTTACGGTTTCATATTTGAGTTTCTTTTGCCTTATACATGCAGCTTGGGCCAAGGACATTCTGACAGTCTTTTGCAGGAGCAGCATGGTACATGCTGAGTGAGGGTAGGTTTTTTTTTTTTAGAGTGGGTCTATATTATAAAGACGAATGTTCAGGTTGTCGAGCACCTAAACAGCAAAAGCTGTAAACTGTGAACGGCCACGTCTGCAAATTTTTTCACAGGAAAAAAATTTGCCAGGCCGGCAGACAGTAAAACAAACTTTCAACCCTAATTAAGCGGGAGGCTTTGCCACCAACACCCCCTGATGGGGAGGCTGTGCCCCCCCATAACTAAATATACCAACTCCGAGATCGTTCTACATTGTGGAAAAGGGCAAATTCCCATTAACAGGCAAGTAAATTTTTTCCCTCAGAAAAATTTGCAGAAGTGGCTGTTCGCCGTTGCTTTCGCTGTTTAGCTGTCGACGTTTAGGTGTTCGACAAGCTGAACGTTCGTCTTTATAGTATAGACCCTTTGTCTTACAACTGTAGTAAGAGAGCTCTGAAGAAAGGAGAGCCCAGATATTACGCACTGCAGAGGGTCTTTTCCAACAGCAATGTGATGTAGAGAGTATTCACAATATTTGTTTTATAAGCAGCTGCCATGTAAGTATGTTTCTTATGCATAGTCTGTGTTTTCAAAAATAGTACTTTTTAAATAATGCTCATCCTTGGTGTATATGATCTTTTAAAAGGTAGCTGAACTATATGAAGATCTCAGAAACAGAGTACGCCAGTTCAATATGCATATTCATCTCAGTCGACCAGCAATGGATCAACAGTATATGTACAAACAACGATTCATTTTACAGGTAAGAAAATTAGTTGTACGGACTGCTCACTTGGCATTCCTTTACAAAACTGTTTTTAGCATCTTGTACTTGTAAATTAAATAGTCTTTTTTTGAATATGCATTGAGGTGTAGTTCTGAGTCATAACACCATGTGATGAATTTCATGATGACTTTGTGCAGTAGTTCCCCATATTAGGTGCAGGCAGCGTAAAGGTGTTTAAAAGTATGACAGAAGTCATTTGCATTAACTTTTGGGAATTCTGATATCCCCAGTTCTGTATATTTGAATTCATTTATTTGTTTGCCCTGGGTAAAGTGCACCTCCCACATGATGTATGCCTGATTATGAAGGTGCTGTCATCCCTGGCATTCCTCATTTTTTGTGCTGTTACTACTGCTGCTTCAGAACCCCAGTCCATTTCTGTCATTAGAAACTTCCAGTGCTCAATGCCTAGATCAGGAGTTTGATTATTTCTGTGTTTGTCAAACAACCTACCTGAACACATTTCCACAGCCTGTATTTTTGGGAGAACTTGAAAAATGCTTTGAGGTGTGAATGCTTTTAACTTGGGCCTTTTAAATGTACACATTATTCTTGATCCCTTTCTCACAGTGGCCGAATACATTGAGCTGCTAAAAGCAAGAATTAATAAAACACCACCTTTTGTTAAATCTGTAGTTTCCTTGGGTATGAGAGCTGGGCTTCCACTGGCAAACTTATCTTTCAACCACTGTTCAGATATGGTCTGCCATTCTTGGCACATTCTTATAAATAAATTTAGTGAGAGCTATAAGCCCTCTTACAGCATATCCCTGCATCATAAATATCACTCTACCTCTCTGTCGCTTGCCGGCTGGCATCATATTTTAGGTCTCACCAACTAGTTTGCACGTCTTTAGTGTAATATATTTAAACATTTCATTGTGGCTGATCTGTCTAGAGATATTTAAGTTCTAAGAGTACTTGCATATTTATTTGGTGCCACTGAGGGCTACTCCTAATAGCCTTGTTCTTGGTCAAACTACCATTTGTATTAATAGTAACATTACACAGTATGATTGGACACCCCTTAAGAGCCTTAAAGTAGCTGATAAGGAGTGGCTGATTGCAGTCATAACTACCTTATAGTCTGGGCAGAAGGGGGCATAGCTAGTAAACCTGTGCCAGACTTTCCAAAGGAGTGTGTCAGCTACTTGGGCAGGTACACAAAACACTGGTTGGACAGAGAGGCTGCTGGATGTCTTGGTTTGGCTGAGATCTCAACCCTATAGCAGTGCCAGTGAGGAGTCTTGAGGATCTGGAGAAAGAGGGAGAAATCAGACCCTGACTGACTGTGGTCTCTGTGTGCTTTTAAGGGAAATTGTACTAGATGCAGAGAGCTGCAACTGGAAATACTGTGTGTGTGTACCTGTCATCCTCTCAGTGTATATCCCCCACTGGTGCCAGTGGTGAGAGTTGAGGCTCCTTGATTACTGTCAAGTGGTGGGGCGTCACAGTCTGTATAATAGTATTCCATTTTTGGCAAATAAGTAACAGTAGAGGCAGTTTCCAATAGATTTTTGAGGTCTGTCGATGGAGAGGAGCTTTTAAGAATGAGGGGTGTCTGTTTGGGTGACAGGTAATTAGAATAGGGCTTAATACTGGGCAGATAAGGAGTTTGCATCTGGTATTGTGGTTGTTTGCTAATTAGATGAAGTCTAGATGCTGAGGTAGCTCAAATAAGTTCAAGATTTTGAGGGCATGACTGATGCATGTAATACTGTTTATTGGTGGCAAATTTAGCAATTTTTGTTATAGCATGTTTCAAGTTTGGATTTAACTGGGGCTTGCTGGTTGGTTAGGAATCAGAAGCCTTATAAGAGTGAATGAAAGAGGTATTGTGTGGCTTTGGTGGAGTTTAAGAAAAATTTGGGGCGGTAGAACATACAAAGTTTCTTATCAGCTTTTTAATGTTTTGCTTATGGAATTAGTTTAAGATTGTCGGGAATTAGTTTGAGATTGTCGGTTGTAACTCCAAGCAGTTTTCTATGGGATTCAACTTTGGTCTCTGTGTTGTTTAGGAAACAGATTTTAAAGTAAGATTTGTCCTTCAGATGAGCTTTGGGGAGGAATAAAAGTTTGTTTCGTTTTGTTAGGGTTAAGCAATCACGTGAAGTCAGTTTTCATAAGGGTTCTTGCTTGATTTGAATGGAGATGTGTCAAATTGTCCAAACATACTAATATTGAGTCATCAGCATTCTATATAAGGGATGCCTGTCCAGAAGAAGTGTGAAGATCATTAATGAAAATGTTAAAGAAGTGGTATAAGAATCGAGCCTTGTGGCTTGCCTCTCTTGGTTTCTGCTTAACTTAATTACCTTTAAATATCTGTTGCCATTCACCAATCTGTGCGGTGTAGCTCTACCTGTGTAAATGCTGCCAAAACTGTAAATACTGCCAAACAGCTTCCTTGTGGTGACTGGTTAACTGACTTATTACAAATTTTGTTGTTTAGGTTTACACATGATTGTAAATTGGATATTGCCATTTAGTGTTCTACTTACAGTTGCTCCAGTTTACTAGACCATGTTAATAAATGGTGGAAGGATCTTCATCTGAAATGTGAAAAAAAAAAATAATATAGTTAGCTTGGTAAACAAAAACATGACATATACGTGATACATATTAATCGGACACTGTTGTAAAAGTTCCAGGCACTCTTGAGAATTCTTTATCTTTTGGCTATGTCAGGTCTTTAGTCAAGCAAGTGTTCTCTCTGGCTCATCTGATTTCCAAAGACATCTGTTCTAGATCCAGAGAAGTCCTAATTCACCTATACTCTTATCCCATCAGACCCATTATTTAATATTATACAGTGACAGGCCATTTATATTCAAAAACATGCACGCTAATTGGTCAGCCCGATCAGTGTGTCTGTTGCAAATTGAGCATATACCAATAGAAAAAAGTCCAGTTGCTTAGGCTTTCCAGGTTTCTTGAGTTATTTAAAAAATAAATAAATAAGCTCTGAAATCTGGACAGTACAGAGGTAAGAGAGAAAATAGAAGGAAATTTGGTATATTATGCAAAACTGAAGAAATGTACCTGATTATCCTTGTATTTCTGCCCTGTCTGTCTTGTGCCTCAGAACTGTCTGAATTTCAAACTTTATTTTGATATATAAACAATGGAGATCTTCCTTTCTCTGTTGCTTCCTTTCCAAAGCACTGATGTACCGTGTAAGCGTGGGAATGTAAGTCGCATACACATGCACAGTACATCAAGAAAGACCCAGGATACTGAAAAAAATGTAGAACACCACCACAGTGCCATTACACAAAGACGTTATTTAAGAAAAGTAAGTTTTTTTGTTTTTTTTTTTAACAGTAATGTCATTGTATAATAGCAATAACCAACTCCTGGGTGTGAAGTATTTAAGATTTACCCACAGTTGCCTTTATTTAACCACTCAGGCTTCACCATCATTAAACTGTACAAATTGTGGGTAAATCTTCAATAGACCACACTCATTTGTTGGTTATTGCTATGCAATACCCCTTTTGCCAACACACACACTTACAAGAGGAAGTGAATATGAGAAAGGCAAAGAGGGACACAAGGTGAACAAGAGAGCAGTAATGTGAACGAGAAAGTTAGTGATATAATAGGTATGTTAAGTAGCGCTTGATTGAGAAGGGAGAGTAAGTAGTAGGTTGATTAAGGAGGGTTTAGAGATTGAAGAACAGTATGTCTATGAGGGGAAATATGGGAGGGATAGTTGTGAAAATAAAAGTTGGAATAGATGTAATTAGGATGGTTATGGGCTAAGAAGTAGAGCAGTACCATGGTGTGTTAAGTAGTAAACACAGCAGAGAGTGATTAAATACTTATGTTTGGCGGTATAGAGTTTTTTTCATGGAAGTATAACTAACTGGGAGAGATTGATATTGATGCAAATATGAGTGAAGAGTATATGTTTGAATGGGTCATGGTCTAGGTATTAGAGTGGTAACTGTGTGAAATAAGTTTTTTTTTTTTTTAGTTTGAAATTCAATTTTGAATGATTGGTTTTGTTTCTGAAGTATGGAGGTTTAGAATTGCACATTTTGGATGTACGGACAGAATATAATGAATCACTAGTGTGATTACAGGATTTTGAATAATTGTAGGTTATGTAATTCCAACAGTTAAGATTTTTTGTAAGGCTTTACAATGATGAGTTCTGCTATAAAGATAGACAATGAATTTCACTGTTTTATTACAGGTTTGCTCAAGTTTATATTCATAAAATTCGGAAATGTTAATTAAAATTGATGGGTATATGTTTGAAGTGCATCAAGCTTAACTGCTTCTGTAAGTTATTATTTGGCTTTGTAGAGAATGCTTTGTTTTTTATGGGTTTTAGACATGACCTAGTGAATGTGTTTATCATAGGTGAGTACTAGGCTAGTTTTACTTGCAGGCCATTTTAAGCCTTGCCAATTTCTCTTTTGGTGCTTGTATTAACCTGTCCTGTTTGGTGTTTGATCGGCCTTATCCATGGTCAATAACTATATATTACCCCAGTGAGAATAACTGGAATCATACAGTAAATAATTTGAGGGGACCCATACTTGGGACAAAGCATTTGGGAACTGCCTCTGCCCATTAGTAGTAGTAGTAGTATGGGGACAGATTTTCTATTACCCATCCATAGGTCCAAGTTGCACTTGAATTTGGACATTGATGAGATTTGTTTCATGTTGACAGGGAATCAATTCCAGAGCAGTGGTATCCTGTGTGAGATATACCTGTCTCTCCAAACTTTTCTGTTATTGCTGAAGAGGTTTAGATCCCAGGATCAAGTATTTCTGATGTCACTTGCTGTTATACAGTAGGTCTATCAGTATTTGGTAGAAGGATACCTTGTATGTTCTTGTATCCTTTTAGTAGAGTATCTCTTTGGGTACTCCAGTTGTTGTGTCTTCGCAGATACATGCCGAATGGATCATTATACTTGGTGGTTGACCAAATGAGGACTATGTAAAGGGGGCAATGACATCCTTTGACTTAGACTGTCACCCTTTGTTTATAAGCTTCGCAATATAGAAGGATTTTCTTATGACAGTGAACACATTCTGATTGAAAGTGAGGTCACTGTTCACATAAGTTCCCAAGTCCTGAACAACTGGGTCAGCTCTTAGGGATGTGTTGTCATTGTGGTAGTTTCCCAGGGTAGATGACTTCCCAAAGGATACAGTAAAGCACTTTTTGACATTTAGTTTCATTTCATAATTTTGGCACCAGTCATTTATTTGAGACAGACATTCCTGCAGGATAACAACGTTATTTGGGGATTTAATTACTGCTCCTAGCATGTGGTCATCTGCTTAAGTCAGCCAGAGCCGTTTGGTATTGGCTTTTACTTCAGAAAAGTGGATGCCAAAAATGCGAGGTCCTGCATTGACTCCACTGGTGACTGGTCTCTTTTTGGAAGAAGTTTCCCCTATTTTGATCTTGTGTCTTATCTGTAAGCGAGTTTGTAATCTATTGGGTGATGCAGGGGTTTATTCATGGTTTATTTAGCCTTTCTACTATGCCTGAGTGGGGGGGGGGGGTGTTATGTCAAACATTTTGGCCATTTTGAGGTATGCTGTATGTACCATTTTACCTTCATCCATTGCTTTTGTGACCTTTTCAAAAAATCCAGAGAGTTCAGTAAACATGACCTGCTGTTGATTCCAAACTGAGATGGGCCCAGTGTTTGGAAGTTCCTTATGCCCTTATTAATTAGTTCTGTGATAAGTCTTACCTTGCCTTTCCATATGAGGATGGTCAGACATATGGATTTGTAATTACTAGGGTCTGTGGAATGTCCTCCCTTATGCAGAGGAATGACTGTAACTATTCTCCATTCACTTGGTACAAAACCTGTATAGAAGCTGAGGTTTAACAGTGTTAGCGGGTGGCTAATTTGTGTTTTATGCTATTTAAGATACATCCAGGGATATTGTCAAGACCCATCAATGCAGTATATTTAGCTTTTGATAGTACTTTTAGGACTTGGTATTGTATGATAGCTGGAGGCGTGGCAGTTTTGGGTATGTCTTATGGGGCAGACTAAGGGGAGAGAGAGGGGTAAAGTTAGAGCTGAATTTATTGGCCAGTAGGTTTGCTTATATTTTTAGCCTCAGTGTAGGTAACGTTGTTCACATTCAGCTCAGCTCATTGGTGCATTGTGCTTCTGAGATTATGAACATAACTAAAAAAGGCCTTGTGATTATCTTTGGCTCGAGTAGCTATTTTAGCCTCAAACTTTACTTTGGAAGAATTTATTAAGCTCTTGGACTGTTTGTTTATTCTATTATTCTGTGAATTACTCATCTTGCGTTTGATCAAAATTCTCTTTTATTGTAAAGCTTGTTGATATTTTGGTTCCTCTGTGTTTGTTTGTTTCTGGGGTTTGACCTGCTGCTGTTCTTACAGGGTACAGCTGCATATGTGTGGCTGTTTACATGCTGGTATAGTATGGTGTTGTACTTTGTGCGTACGTAGTGGAGTTAACTGTGTTTAGTGGGGATTTGAAACTTGCCAGTGTATCACTTGGGCATAGGTAGTTTGTCTTGGAGAAATTTCTGTAGGTACCTTTGGTGAGAAAAATATCTAGTTTCAGTTTTATTTCAAAGGAGGCTCTTTATGGTCAGACCCAAAAGTGATGATACACAAGGATGTTGAAAGATGCCCCCAGTTTGAGGACAGAACTCAAGATGATGATCCCACTAGTGGGCACTCTGACAATTGTTCCACAGTGTTTGTATGGGCAAAGTTCAAGAATTTCTGTATTTGTGCTCTAGTGGTGGTGGTGTAGCTCTCCAATTCTGTAGTTATGTAGTTTAAATTGCCTAGGAAAATGCTATTGGGTTAAATACTGAGTGATTCTGGTTCCTGCAGATATGTGCTGTGGCTTTCTTGAGTCATAGAGGTGGTTCTGTAGCTAGCTAATATATGGCATGGGTCCTTTGTGATGGTTATTTGGACACGAAGAATCTCTAGTGCATTGTACTGTTCTACCAGTTTTGATGCAAGTTTCTTCTGGATAAAGATTGAGACACCTCTATCTTTTTTTTCCCTCTTGCATAGTATCTGGTCTAAAAGTGTAGAGGGCATTATAACCCTGCACAGCTGGACTGCTCTTCTCTGTTTTAAACCGTGACTTAGTCGCTATACAGATGTCAGTGGCCTCCAGCATGAGAAGGTCTTGTGGGGAATGGAGTTTCTTGTTTAGGCTCCTAGCATTGATCAGTAATACTTTTAGTATTTTCCTTTGCTCGTTTTCTTATGTTGGTAGGATTATCAGGTTGGCATTGTCTTAAAAGGCACTATGTTCAAAGTTCAGTTTGTGGTTGTTGATCACGCCTAATAGTTTTGTGTACATCACTTCAGTTGGTTACGTTGGTACTGGATGGAGATAAAACTAATACATTTTGTTTTATTAGCATTTTATTAGAAGGAATGAATATATTAACTAGACTGGATGTTGATGCCAAAATTAAAATCACTTTTTTAAAGATCTTGGTGTCTCTATAAACTCTCCACCTCAATAAGGACAAAGGATTTTAAGAAAACATTTCTTGATGAATGGTTTACCAAAGACAGTTATTTTGCACTTGTTCTTATTGACCCTTAAGCCTGTGCTTAATGCCCACTTTCCAGTCTTGGGCATACATTTAATAATGTCAGAAAAATCCCATACTTTGTCTCCAGAGAAACTAATTATGCAGTTATTTGCATATGTATGTAACCAACAGTGTTTATTCAGTGGTATTAAGGGGAAAAAAACATTAAATAACAAGTGCCCCAAGCACAGATCCCTGAGATACTCCTGATTGTGGCATGAAAGGTTTTGCAAGATCTAAGAAAGTGACACCAGTGCAGAAACAAACCTAGGCCAAGAGCTTTAGTCAAGTTATTGTGGAAGCTAACCATAACCACAAAATGCAACAGCCACTAAAAAAGCTGTGTTGAAAAATATCCACTGAAACAAAATCATATGCAGTAATATCACTAATGCCTTTTTCAAAGCACTTGGATGAAATTCTTATAGATTTGTAGTTTACAAACTGTTTATTCCGTTTCTTATGTAAAGCAGTAACTAAAGTTTATTTCCATGTTGTTGTTTGTCTTTTCGGCTTTTCCCTGTTAGGGGTCGCCACAGCGGAACTCCAGTCCACTAATGATTGGCAGTAGATTTTCAGGAACACCGAGGTGCCAGCTCAGCGTTCAACCTTCAACTAAGGCACGCCCATTTACGCATGTCTTTCGAACGCCCACTCAACCGCGGGGAGGACATGCAGACCACACAGAAGGCACTCCCCGCATTCCAGCCAAGAATCGAACAGGAGAACCTCTTGCTGTGAGGCAACAATGCTACCGCTGCAGCACCGCTGATTGCCATAAAGATGAAATAATACATCCAGATTCTAACAATTCTTTGAATTTAGTGTAATACTGATCCTAGTAAAATTTTAATATTTACTAATAAAATAGATGGCTTATTATCAAGACCTCTAGATGTAAATTTCTTAATTTTATTCAATACATTGTTCACAATTTTCTCAGCAATATTAGGACATTTGTTATCATTCAAGTCTACTTCAAAACATAAGTCTGAATTATTATTAGAATTTGAATGAAATAGATATAAAAAATTAGCTGTCAGCTCGAGTTCTTTAAAAATGATGCCATTCACGTCTATCTGCTTACTTGTTGGTTATTGTTCCTAAATGAAATTTATTAAATTATTTGAGGTTACTAATATCACCTACAAGTCTGTTTTCAAATTTGATTTTCTCAGAATTAATAATTACCTTTAAGGCTCTTCCACATGAATTCAGCCTTTTTGATTATAATTATTCTGAAAATTAAGTCCTAAAGGTCTCATTCTTCTTGTATAGTTTTAAAATACTAAGAGTTACCTCAGTAAGGCAATTTGTTTTATTATTTCTTGTCTTGAAAAGAAGTCTTTTCTTCACCATTAATTAAAATATCGTTTATCTTTTCTTTGACAAGCCCAAATGTTTCTCTGAATTTATAGAGCATAAAGTCTGTCTTATAAGATATATAATCAGTAAGATCACAATTGTAATGTTTCTGCACAACATTAGGCCTACATGGAACTAGTAATTCAAACAAATTTGAGTAGTGGCTAGAAGATCCAAGAGGTGTGGAGATGTAAAATTTTTAAAAGATCTTTGATAAATCAGGCCCAGTGAGAGCCAGTAAAATTTTTCCCCATGGGCAGGTTCAATAGAATAGTAAGTTGAATCCGGTTGATATGCCATTATGATTAAGAACATTTAACTAGTAGTATTAGTATGCTAGTTAATACAAGAATAATTGAAATCACAGAACAATATCAAGTAATTGTTGATGTTCAATGTCAAATCTAATTTGGATAAGAACTCCCAATGTCTTTATGAATCCCTATGTGGGGTACAAAGTACTATAGCAAGAGAAGCCTTTCAGGAGAAATGTATTAACTTTACAGAAATGAAAAAAAAAAAAAAGTAATCTCCGTGGTATCCCTGAAGTCTCAAAACAACCCACTAAGCAAGTATAGTGGGTCCAAAAACAAAACAGTGCAAGAAACTTCTCTTGTGTGGAAGATTTTCAGTCCATATATCTCTAGTTAACCACTGTATATTAATCAGATCAGACAATAGTAGTAGAAGTAGCAAACCTAAAAAAAAAAAAAAATATATATATATATATATATATATATATATATATATATATATATATAACATTGTACAGAATTACTAAGTATTCAAAGGTAATCCAAGAAAGTCAGAGTGTTTCCAGTTGAAAATCTTTTATTAAGTACACAGACAAGCGATCCAAGTAAAACAAAAATAGAGTAATAGTTTTCTCACAAGCTTTCTAAATATATATATATATATATATATACTTTTTATCAGGCAAGGGAGTGGTATATTGTGCTGTAAAACAAAGTGTTATTGGTACACATGTTAAATTCACATCTCTGCCCCCATCAGTGTGACATTCGAGCTGGTCCTGTCCTGCTTAGTAGCTGTCATAATAATATAACCCTTATGTATTTTAAATAAAATTTAAAATGATGTGGTACCTCTTATTTAACCAGATTATAGATTAAGTCTGTGATTTTATCCAAGACAATATACTACATGGCTGGAAATCTATCAACCTTAGCCTATTTGGCAATCAAAAAGTATATATAAATATATACATATACACTATGTAAAAAATCTATTATAAAAATCATATTCTATTTTCATAACCTTTTTTTCTCCAAAATCTCTTTATTTCAATTTTCTTCTTTCAAATAACAATACAGTAACTCAAAAACACAAATAAACAATACAAATACCTGTCTAAAGAAAACAGACAACAATCTTGTTCCGAGAAAATTATATATATATATATATATATATATATATATATATATATATATATATATATATATATATAAAATATATACACAAGAAGTCAATACATCGTCAAGTATAGTATGAGAATTCTTATGTTCATTTGGTCTCATAAGGGATAGTTCGAATGGGGATAGTCTATATATAAAGTAAAAATAGAAATTTAACCATTTATTTGTATGTTTAGGGAAAATATCTAGTTACACACATACTAAGAAAAGGGAGAAGATGCAAGAAAGCCTGGTTATACTACATTCATTTCTTATTTAAAGGTTAGCTTTTCATGACAATTTGTATGCAAATTTTTATTTGTCAAGAATTATATCTAGCAAGTAACCCCAATATTTTTGATAATAGCGTTTGTTTTTGAATAAAATAATTTGAGATGAGATAAATTTGATAGCAAGATTGCTAAAATGTTCCCATGTAATTGGTGACATGACATTCCAATTCTTTGTAATAAAGAATGTAATAAGGGCACACATCGTAATAAAAACATGTTTTAATATTTTTGGGAGTTGATTGATATTAATGTACAATAAAGCTGTCTCCCAAGTAAGGTTTGATTTTTCATATCCCATCTTCTCTAATCTTACTCTCAAGGAACACCATAAGTTGTGTATCTTAGTACAGTTCCACATGACATGTAAAATATCAGCTGTTTGATCCGGACAATGGGGACATATGGGTGAAAAGTTAGGATTGAATTTATTTAATTTAGATAAGGTATAATATAGATTATTTACCATAATTTGTGTATATAACAGCTTCTTGAAAGGAATAAATTTGTATTTTCAATGGCTAGTTTCTTATTTTCTTCAGTGATTGACTTTTCGTTTGCCAATAGTTTGAAAATAAAGAATTCTGATGTTTTGCACTCATAACTATTTTATAAGCCCTAGAAATTGTTCTCCCTTTAATCGCAAGATTTTCAAGTATTAATTTAACTAAATCTATGTTCTATAAGTCAGTGTGTATTTGTGAGAATTTAGCATTTATAAGATGATGAAGTTGGTTAAGGATAATACTATATTTTATAGGAAGTTTGAGTTCAAGTCTCATTTGCCTCGTGTTAGAGTCTTTCCAATGGTATATATCCCATATTGTGTAGTCTTTTATCAGGGGGTAGTTTGTTAGATTTACTGGTTTATTATTTATTAGTAAATTAGGATTTAGATGTAACAGTTGTATAAGGGCAAAAGTGTCAGCTAATTGCAATGATTTAAATAGTTTGAGTTGTAAGAATCATGTTTTTAATTAGTGGGTGTAAATGCTAGCCTGGTTTAAATTCAAGAATGGTAAGGATTTGATATTACAGCCAAGGGATTTCAACTGTTCATACCAGATTTTGGTCCACTGGGGTGTCTAAGTATTTATATATGAGTCATAGTTTATTATTTGTACTAGTCTGTATACAGTAATTATACTATAGTAAAGCTTGAAATCAGGTAACCCCAATCCCCCCTTATCTTTGGCGAGTACAAGTTTTGCATATTTACTTCTGGTAGATTTGGGATACCATAAGAATCTTGATATAGCTTTTTCCATGGCAAGGAAAAAGTTTTGGGGAATATTTGAAAAGGTAGCATTTAATTGAAAGAGTATTCTTGGTAAAAAAATTCATCTTGACAACACTAGCTTTTGACAGTAGAGACATATTAATGTTCTTCCATCTATCCATATCATTTTGAATACTAGTCCATGTAGTTACTAGGTTATTGTTTATAATATCTTTCAAGTCTGAAGTAAATATTATTCCTAGATATTTTATCTGGTAGTTTATTTTTGATCTCACTCATAGGAAAGTACAATTCTTTATGCCCTATAAGATTGAGGGGAAATATGTGTGACTTATGTAGATTAAATAGGTATGGTGAAAGAGGATATCCTTGTCTTGTACCATTGGATAAGAGTATAGGGTTAGTTATAAGTTTATTTACCTGTATAGTGGTAGAAGCTTTCTGATACAGAACCTGGATCATTTTAATGAATTCTTGAGGAAAACCATATAAAGGCAGTATATTAAAGAGAAAGTGTAAGTTTACTCTATCAAAAGCTTTAATTGCGTCTACTGTAAGGGCATATCTGGGGCATTTATGCCTATTAAGTAGTCTTACAATGGTATCTAAAAGGAGGGTGTTGTCACTTGTTTGCCTGTTTGTCATAAAGCCCATTTGTTGTTGGGAAATAATAGAGGGGAGTATATTCTTAAGTCTGTTTGCTATAACATGGGCTAATATCTTAAGATCAGTGTTTATGAGGGCTATTGGTCTATAATTTGCTGGATCTGTTTGGTCAGAATGCGGTTTAGGAATCAACACTGTCTTGGAGTTATTTAAGTATTTGTCTGTTATACCATATTGTATTATATAGTTGAAAACTTTTAATAACACTTTGGAGATAGGTTCTATAAATAGCTTATAAAAATCCGATGTGTATCCATCAGGCCCAGGGGAGTTACCTAATTTTAGCATGTTCATTGCAGCTTTTATCTCTTTTAAATGTAACAGTGATTTTAAGAGTTTCCTTTCATCTTCTGTAATTTGTGGAAAGTTTATATTATGTATAAAATCCTCAAATCTGTCTATAGATGATAAGTGTATATTGTATAATTTCTTATAAATATCTTCAAAAGCGTCCACTATATCTTGATCTTTATATTTCACCTGTCCTTCATATTTTATTTATTTGATCCTAGGAGGTCCACTTTGTATGTTAATTAGTCTAGCTAGGAATTTTGATGGTGTTTGAGCCCATTCTGAATATTGATATATTGACCTTAATTCTAAGAAGGAGATATTTTCTAAATAGTGTTTGTGTAATTGTTTTTGCCAATCAATTATTTTTTCCTCAAGTTCTTTAGAATATTTTTCCTGAAGTTCTAGTTCAGCAGTGTTTGTTTGACACTCTAGTTCATTCTTAAGATTGTTATACTTTGTTTTGAGCCATGCAGATTTTTGAATAATAATACCCCTGATGACCGCCTTGGTAGCTGCCCATTGTATGTCTTATGGAATTTGATTGGATATAAAATCATTTTGAAGTTGGGCTAACACATTCTGAATTTCTTGTGTAGTTTCTTGGTTTTGTATAATTTTAGGATTTAACATCCAGGTATTGAAATAGGAAATATGTTGTTTATGAGCTTGAAAGTTTATTAAAAGTCTAATTTTGGAATGATCTGAAAGAGTTCTAGGTGATAAAGCATAATTTATTTTGTTAGAAAGGAAAGCAAGAGAAATTAGAAAAGCATCTATCCTGGACCAAGTTTTATGAGTGGCTGAAAAGAAAGTGAATCTTGATATTGCCTTATCATATTGAAATTTAACATAAGGGTCAACTAGTTCAAATGTATTTTGTAATTCTTCAAGTGCTGTAGTGGTAGATTGTGACTGTCTGTTTTTATTATGTGAGCTAACCTCATCTAGATTTAGTAAAGCATTCCAGTCCCCACCTACAATAAACGGATGATTTGGGTATTTGGCTAATATGTTAAAGATTTCATAAATGAAGAGCTGTTGATTTGAGCAGGGGCTATATATACTAAGAAAGAGTAATGGTTTGTTCAAAGTATGGTATTCAGTAGTAAATAATACCCATCTTCCCTTTGAGTCAGCTTCATAGGAAGTAATCTCTCCTTGGAAGGATTTATTTACTATAATGGCCACTCCCCTGGACAGAGAACTATAATTTGAAGCAACTATTGTTTTAACCCATTTCCTTTTCCTTTCCCTAAGCCAAAGTTAGTCATCTAAGTGAGTTTCTTGCAAGAAAGTTATATCAGCCTTAGTTTGGTATGTGAGGTGCATGATTAAATTTCTTTTCTTTTTATCTACCATCCATTTAACATTCCAGTAGTCTATGGTTATTATTTTTATTAATATTGTTGAAGTTTCTCATTAGTTGATATACAAAAATACAGTTATAAACTTTTAGTTACTGTATTTATCTTAAGAATAAATGTTGTGACTTCTATACTCCTAAAGTCCAAATAGGTGCCTAACCACCCATCCCTCTGTATTTGTAAATGTGCATGAGTTAAGAAACTAAAAGAAACTATTATTTTTAACAACAAGGAGTAGATATATATCAGAGGGATGTCAATAATACCCATACTGTTCCAAATGCGAACAGTCATCAGCTAACAGACTGTGCCCATCCCGCTCCTTTTATTATTTATATACTGCATATTCATTTTCAGACTTCTTAAAATATTATATTAATTGTGTCCTTAGATATTATATAGAGAGAAAAGGAAAAGTACCTTTTATAAAAAGTTTTGTAGTAACAGCAACATATTATAATTCTTAACATTTCAAGAGTTATTAAAGAGTTAACAAAACAATATTTAACTTAATAATCTACTTAAATAAGAGGTACCACATAATTTTAAATTTTATTTAAAGTACATAAGGGTTATATTGTGACAGCTACTAAGTAGGGCAGGACCAGCTCGAATGTCACACTGATAGAGGAAGGGATGTGAATTTAACATGTGTACCAATAACACTTTGTTTTACAACACAATAAATGCTCCCTTGCCTGATAAAAAGTACATATATATTTAGAAAGCTTGTGAGGAAACTATTGCTCTATTTTTTGTTTTACTTGGATCACTTGTCTGTGTTCTTAATAAAGGACTTTCGACTGGAAACAGACTGCCTGCCTTGCTTGGATTGCTTTTGAATACTTAGTAATTCTGTACAACATATATTTTTTATTTATTTATTTTACTTAAGACGAGTTTAAGTTCACTATTTCTACTACTATTGTCTGATCTGATTAATATACAGTGATTAACTAGAGCTATCTTCTTCTTTCGGCTTTTCCCGGTTAGGGGTTGCCACAGTGGGACTCCGGTCCGCTAATGATTGGCAGTAATTTTTTTTACGGGTGCCGAGGTGGCAGCTTGACATCCAACCTTCAGCAAAGGCACACCCATTCTACGCATGTCTTTCGAACGCCACTCTACTGAAAAATCTTCCACACAGAGAAGTTTCTTACACTGGTTAGCTTTACAGAAATGCATACAATCTCTTCATTAACCTCTAATAAACTTGAAGGAATAGAGTTGTGTACCCTTAATGTAGCATACCCTCCTCTATCTTTTCTAAGATGCTTATATTTAGTATTTTCTTGATTTTTGAGTTCCAGGTTTCCGTAATAGCAGCTAATTGATAATTTTCTGGTAAAGTAACGCTCACTAATTCATCCTGCTTGGATCCCAAACTTTGAGAAATGAAAATAAAAACATTTCAAAGTTTGATTACGTATTCTGTTTCATTCTTTAAGGCAATTAAGCTGTTTGCGTCCCATAAAAAGATTTATATGGTCAGAAAACACAGCAGTTAAAACGTTAGCCCCAGTTTGACTGAGATGTATGTAGTCTGTTGTATGCAATCATGCAATCATAGAAAGTAAATTCTTCCCAAAAGTCGATGAGTTTGATTTAGTAAACTAAATGGTTGTCTCATCCAAATGTTGTACCTAATGTGCCTTGGTCCACTGGCAATCTGACTATTGAGGGAGGGGATGATTTCACAAAGAATAAAGTCAATAGAGGAAGCTTCAAACATCAACAGTCTGTAAAATGGTATTCATACGATATAATGGAGTATAGCAAATAAATCATTAGTTTTGCCTTGAAGTACAACTTTACTAGTACGTAGACTTTACCTTGAGAAATCTTGGTAGTATTTCAGTGTAATCAGTTAAATTTATACCAGAAGAAGAACAAACAGTTCTCTTTATGTGATGCTTCATTTTTTAGCAATTCATCTTACAATTAAATCACCTATGACCAACATTTTGCATTGTTAAACACCTTTCTTCAAGTTTGGGTTTTCCCAAACTCAACTCACTATCTGTGTGTAAAGTAGACTGCTCTCCCAAAGCCCTTTATATATATATATATATATATATATATATATATATATGTGTATATATATATATATATATATATATATATATATATGTATATATATATATATATATATATGTATATATATATATATATATGTGTGTGTGTGTATATATATATATATATATATATATATATATATATATATATATATATATATTAATTTTGTTTCTGTCAGCCATCTGTCAGTCATCCATTTTCATTTCTGATTCTTTCTATAATGTTTTTTGTACTCATTTCTTAACATTTATGTAAAAAATGTCAATATGTTGTTTGCCCATATTTCTGTTTTGAGCATTCATTCCATTGGCATCATGCTTCACAGAACTAATTTTAATATTTTCCTTGTGTAGTAAGACTTGGTCATCATCATGCATAGTACAGATTCCTGAACCTTTAAATATTATTATTTCTGGGTGCAGTGTACTACGAACTATGCATTTACTTATTCCAAAATTCCCATTGAATCTTTTATTAAAATCATCCATTTGAATATCTTTAGTAGGTGAAGAATTAAAGGCCATGGAGTAGTTTCTCATATCACTTAGCCAGGCAAGTGTTTGTTTTACTAAATCCAGTAACCGAAGAAATGAGCTCAGTAATTACAGAAGTATTTGAGTTTAAAGTAGTTTGATACCTCATATATCCTGGGTATTTTTCTTTCTTTTTTTCCGTACTCCTTACTGAGTTGTCTCATTTTTTCTTTCGTTTCACTGCTCCCTGGTATTACTGATGCTTTTATTATATTGACTAACTTGTTCTTTTTTTGTATGCTTTGTTTCTTAGATTTACTAGTACTACATCAACATTTTAGTATTGATGTCTGATATCCACAAATAGACATTCAAAAACTGTTCTTAACCCTGTACTGTTATTACGACAGTCACTCTAAAAGTCCATCACCTTATTTTTTAAAATATATTTAATTTTATAGAGTTACTACAAGAGGATTAAAATGCTAAATCACTTCTTAGAAAAGCTCCACAACTGCACATTGTAACAAGCAATTACTTTTGATGAGGCCCTGCAAGACATGAGAGGTTAGTAAGTCCATGTGTATAATTTGGTTTAAAAACTAACTTGTACAGGAGTCATCTGCCAAATAATATAAAACTAGGGTAATGAGTTAAATTTATCAGAGTAAACAGGCAAAACACACAAATGAAGTTTGAGCAACTGTTAATGAACATGCTCAAGTAGTAGAAGTTCTCCAATAGGTTTACCAGTTTTGATAATCAGAAAACATTAAGTCAAGTATAATGAAAACTATTTTACACACACACACACACACACACACACACACACTTACACACACACTTACACACACACTTACACACACACTTACACACACACACACACACACACACACACACACTCACTGGATATAAAAAGTGTACACACCTCTGTTAAAATGCCAGGTTTTTGTGATATAAAAAAAATTAGACCATAATAAATCATTTCAAAACTTTTCCCACATTTAATGTGACCTATAACCTGTACAATTCAATTGAAAAACAAATCTGTTAGGGGAAAAAATAAAAAAAACGTACAATAAGCTGGTTGCACAAGTGTGCACACTCTTAAGCTAATACTTTGTTGAATCACATTTTGATTTAATTACAGCATTCAGTCTTCTTGGGTAGGAGTCTGTCAGCATGGTACATCTTGACTTGGCAATATTTACCCACTCTTCCTTGCAAAAGCGCACCATATCTGTCAGATTGCAAGGGCATCTCTCGTGCACAGCCCTCTTCAGGTCACCCCACAGATTTTCTATTGGATTAAGGTCTGGGCTCTGGCTGTGCCATTCCGAAAAGCCATTCTTTTGTTGATTTGGATGTATTCTTGAGGTCACTGTTGTGTTGAAAGGTGAAATTCCTCTTCATCTTCAGCTTTCTAGCAGACGCCTGAAGGTTTTGGGCCAAAAGTGACTGGTATTCGGATATGTTCATAATTCCCTCCAGCTTGACTAAAGCCCCAGTTCCAGCTGAAGAAAAGCAACCTGAAAGCATGATACTGCCACCACCATGCTTCATCATGGGGATGGTGGTCTTTTGGTGTTGCAAAATGTTGTTTTTGTGCCAAACGTACCTTTTAAAATTCTGGTTAAAAAGTTCAACCTTGGTCTCATCAGACCATAACATGTTTTCCAACATGCTTTTGGGAGACTTGATGTATTGTTTTACAACTTTTAGCTGGGCCTGGATATTTTTCTGTGTAAGAAAAGGCTTCCGTCTTGCAACCCTACCCCATAGACCAGACATATGAAGAATACAGGAGATTATCACTTGTAGAACACAACCAGTACTTGCCAGAAATTCCTGCAGCTCCTTCAGTGTTGCTGTAGGTCTCCTGGCAGCCTACCTGACCAGTTTTTGTTTAGTCTTTTCATCAATTTTGGAGGGACATACAGTTCTTTGCAACATCACTGTTGTCCCATATTTTCTCCACTTTTTGATGATCGTCTTCACTGTGTCTCATGGTATATCCAATGCTGTGGAAATTTTTTGTACCCTTCTCCTGACTGATACCTTTCAACAGTGAGATCCCTTTGATGCTTTGTAAGCTCTCTGCGAACTATGGCTTTTGCTGTAGCAGGCAACCGAGTAAATGTCAGGAAAATCCTACTAGGACAGCTGAACTTTATTTGGAGTTAATCAGAGTCTCTGATGGCAGATGTGTGCCCAAGAAGACTGAATGCTGTAATTAAAGCAAAAGGTGCTTCAACAAAGTATTAGTTTAAGGGTGTGCACACATATGCAACCAACTTATTGTATGCTTTTTATTTTTTATATTTTTCCCCTAACAGATTTGTTTGCTTTTCAATTGAATTGGACAGGTTATAGGTCACATTAAAGGTGGGAAAATTTATGAAATGATTTACTGTGGTCTTATTTTTTTACATCACAAAAACTTGGCATTTTAACAAGGGTGTGTAAACTTTTTATATCCACTGTATGTTGTTGTTGTGTTTTTGGCTTTTCCGGGTTAGGGGTTGCCACAGCGGAACTCCAGTCCGCTAATGATTGGCAGTAGATTTTTACGTGCCGAGTTGCTGGCTCTGACGCACAACCTTCAACGAAGGTACGTCCATTCACGCATGTCTCCACACAGAAGATGCTCTAGCTGAGAATCGAACAGGACAACATCTTACTCTGAGGCGACAATGCTACTGCAGCACCACCACCGCAGTCCTACATCCACTGTATATATTGTAGTAATAAAAAAACATAAAGCTGTGTATTATAAGCTCCTCTCCTAAATAAACTATAGTATAACTTCTGATCAGATCAACAAATCGAAATATTAACAATAAACAGATTAGGAATTTTAGAGACGTTCCTTCTTGCTACACTTTAAGCTTGGTTATCTATTCAGAAATTAAACATTGTAAACTAACTTTGAAAATCCTTGGAGGCATTAAATTATAGAAGCTCCAATGAACCAGTACACTTGTATCACTCAGTTTGGTGAATATGGGCATCCTGAGGCAGTTTAGCAATTGTCTCCTGCTTAGTAACAACCACTTAATTCTAAAGCAGACTGATATTGTATGTGACAAGTGTAGTTTTACAATGTCACTGAAGGTAAGACTCTCACCAACATAAACCACAGTAAACAAGTTGGCAGTAACACATACACTGCACATACTAAAGCAGACTGATATTGTATGTGACAAGTGTAGTTTTACAATGTCACTGAAGGCAAGACTCTCACCAACATAAACCACAGTAAACAAGTTGGCAGTAACGCATACACTGCACATAATATGGACCAGACGCATAGACCCACATATACTGAGGCTCTTAAATGTAATCTTCCAAAACCTCAGTGGCCTCCCAGATGTCACACACACGCAACCTCAAGAATACTCTGCTACAGATGTATGCACCAGTGCACACTGTCATCACAAGGTCTTTTAACCTCAGATTCTATAAGGCAAACCAACACACAACGCTATTTTAGTCATGGGAGACTATTGTAAGCTGTAGAGATGACCCACTCACCAGGCTGAGCAAGAGGAGTCACTGTCATCTGCCTGTCAGGGGCCAGGATCTGCCAGATTAGGCATTCAGTCAAGTCATTGTCCCTCAGGTACCAGCATGACTCCATCATGACCCATGTGTGTGTGTAAATGACCTAACAAACCTCCCGGGCATATGCAGAGAGAGAGCCATGATGGATTCTGACTGTGCATCCCGGGCTGGTAAGAACCTATCATTGAACAGCATTTTACGTTCTGCAAAGATGATGCCACAGTACCAGCAAGAGATAACAGACTTAAATAATTGTCTGTGTTTTTGGTGTTGCTTCACTGAAGTACAATATTTTTCTGCTTGGTAGAATATAGTAGACAGACCATGTTGCCATGCCAAGGATGTTCTGCATCTGTCCCCCTAGGTTTTCGAATATTGGCTAAAACTTTGTCCACACCATAGGGCATTTTATAGGCTGTGCCAGTTTAATAATTCTACTGACCTAGGTAAACCTACTCAGAATAATCTAAAGGTGCTTGATGCCAAGAGTCTAAACAGGAAATTCCATTCCCTTAAAGCTATTCTTATTCTGGAGAGTATAGACCTCTGGGTAGTTAAAAACTTGGTTAAAAAGCTACTTGCCTTGCTTCATTTAAAAAGTTTTAAATTGCTAACTTTGTAGAGTTTTAATTGCATTTACTGTTTTGACTACACACACGTGTGTTAGCCTTTTCTGTGTTTATTTACTGTATTATTGCATTGTTTAGCCTGTTTCAACAAAAACAATACTATCTTGTTTGCTCGTTTCCCACATTTCCTAGCCAGTCCATATTTCAGGCTTTGCTTGTCTCAGGACTTTATTTTCTGTGTGCAGAGCTATCCAGACCTTGCTGTGGTAGAGGGAAGTCCTACTGCTTACCAGTGGGAGTGGTGAGCATTGTACTGCCTATCTAATGCTAGAGGAGTGGTTTCCAGCTCTGAAATTGTAATTTTATTAGCCTTTTTGGGCTGACTTCTATCCCTTTCAACTTTCTGGCTTAAAAACGCGTGAGTTTTCACATTTTTCACATCGTGCAGGACTGCGAGGCTACAGTTATTCCAGGTGCCAGAAAGTCTGTTCTTCAAAATTTCCCTTAGAACTAGCTGGTTTTTCAGTAGTAGCACTAAAATTTGAACCCCTGTGACTAGCACTTGCTCTAAAACCTGGTGTAAAGCACTAGGAAGCCTGAAACTGATACAAGCACTCGACTCTCCTTGTCAGTAAGGAGAAATTAATTGTAGGCACTAAACAGCCTATAATTGCAAAGTACCTTGCAAATATAAGGGAAAACAGCTCTTAAACTTTACAAAAAAAGCACCTAAACAGGCATGTCCAAGGGTCAGCTTCCGGTGATTTCTCCTGTCCACGTGGTGAATCTGGGCATACTGGGGCAGTGCGGCAACTGCCTCATGTACACAGACAATCCTCTCCTCCTACCACCCAACACTACAACCTGTGAGAGATGCACTTACATAGCCAAACTGGAAGCAAAGCTCTCTCCGGCCAAGATTGTGGTAGACAGCCATGAGGAGAAGGTTAACACCTGCACTACACCTCTAGCAACTTATAGCCCTTCAAAACCCACACCATCAACACCCACACATAGCAACACTAAACCCACATATGCGGAGGCCCTTAACATTAACCTGCCCAAGCAGCAAGGACCTCCGAAGCTGAAACGCAAACAAACACTGGTCACAACCAAAGTGACACACAGCTCACAACACCAGTGTGCCACCCAACAACAGCCCCTAAGGCAAGACAATGTACCCAACACTTTAGTCATAGGTGACTCTGTAGTCAGGCACACTGATGTCCCACTCAAACAGGCTGAACAAGGAGAAAATTACATTCAGCTGCCTGTCGGGTGCCAGGATCCGCCACATAACGCATGCACTCAAGTCACTTCACAACAAGTACAAATACAACTCTGCCATTGTCCATGCTGGAGTGAATGACTTGAGACGTACCTCCCTGGACTGCATGAAAAGAGACATGGAAGAGCTCTTGGATCATGTGGCCCAGGCAGGTATGACCCTAGCCCTGAGTAGCATCCTGCCTTCGCCCAGAAAGATACCACAGTATAAGGACAAAATGATTGGCTTAAACAATTGCTAAGCTTCTGGTGTCATTCAAAGGGGATCCAGTATTTGCCTGCCTGGGAAGACATGATCGACAAACCACGATGCTTTGCCAGAGATGGTCTACACCTGTCACCCCTGGGGTTCAGGTTACTGGCTAAAGCTCTTGCCACCCCTATAGTGCCTTTTTTAGGCAAGGTTCAAAGGATAAAACCACCACCGTAACAGATACAAGCATGCAAAATCTGAAGGTAATGCTAGAAGTCTAAACCTCAAAATGCACTGTCTCGAGGGACTCCTAAAAATGGAGAACATCGACATCTGTGCAGTAACTGAGACCTGGTTCAAGGCTCCAGAGAGCACCCCTGCAATACCAGGCTACAACTCTTACCACAGTTTTCGGCCACAAATCCAAGACCGAAATGCTAAAGGTGGAGGAGTGTCCATATTCACCAAGGATATTCACACCTCCAGGCTAGTTGTCCAACACAATGCATCTGAAATTCTCCAGGTGCAACTAACACTAAGTAAGACTGCAATCCAAATTGTAGCTTGCTACAGATCCCCCACCATGCCCCAAGATTCTCACTACACCTTTCTAAACATACTGGAAAATATTAAGATACAACCAAACACCCTAATACTGGGGGATTTCAACTACCCTGCCATTAACTGGGAAATCTACTCGGGTGCCAACTCCTTTTCCCAACAGTTCTTGGAATTCATAAATTCCAATGCCCTGGATCAACTAATCCATTGTCCCACCAGGGGCTCCATTATCCTAGACCTGATCATTACCAGCATGGGAGATAGATGCTCCACACCAGTGGTCACCCCCCTCATTGGTCAGGTCTGACCATAAGCAAATCACCCTTAACAATCAACATCCCACCCCCACCCCCCAGTAAGGAAACCTCCTTAAAAACTTCTCCAAAACCAACTTCATGCTACTGAAGTCAGAAGTGACAAACTTCACGACACCCATGCAGACAAGATCTGAAAGTTCGACTGCAGAATCCTACACTAAGGCACTGTACGAACACATCCACTCGTGCATGAATTGTGCCATCCTAAATAGGACCAAGATGCTCTTCTCCAAAAAAGGAAGCCAATCTGGTGGTCCCCTGCTATAAACAAACTATACAACAGAAGGAAGAAACTGTTGCAAAAAAGAGGAAAATCCCAGGATGCAAAAATCTCCCTCACCAGCCTTGGTAAGAAGCTGAGATCCCTCATAAAATCCTCAAAAGCTAGTTACGAAAATAAAATTGGCAAAGATTCCAAAGACAACCACAAGGCATTGTATAGTTATGTCAAGAATCTAAATGACAATGCTCAGATCTGCTCTGAGCTACAACAGAATGGCATTAAATATACTGATCCCAAGGATATTGCCAGTATCCTGGCAGATCGATTTAGTGCCAACTTCACCCCCCTCTCACCCCCTAAAGGGCCCATCTCAATACCAAAAGATTGCCAAATTCCGATAATCACGGCCACACAGGTAGAAACCTCACACTCCAAAGCTAAGAATACAGCATCCATGGGACCAGATGACATCCCAGGCTGTGTACTACATGAACTACAAAATGAACTGGCACCTTACCTAAGTGTCATGTTTAATCATAGCCTCACCTCAGGCTTCGTGCCCACTGAGTGGCACACAGCTACAGTTAACCCACTCCACAAGGGGGGATCTGCCTTGGATCCCTGGAACTACCGTCCAATCAGTCTGACAAGCCTGATCTGCAAGGGCATGGAACGCATTATCATGAAACTTGTAAACAAAGATATTGGCAACCTTCAAACACTGGACCCCACCCAGTTTGGGTTTGTGAAGGGCCGATCTTGTCTCCTGAATCTGATTGACTTATTCGAATCAGTCTCCAGAGCTGTGGACGAGGGTAAGGCAGTCCGCACAGCCTATCTGTTCCTCGCCAAGGCCTTTGACACCATCCCCCCCTCTGGAATCATAGATAAACTTACTAAGCTGGGCATAAATCCCTCGCCACTCGATGGGTTGCCAACTGGCTTACTGACGGAAACCAGACTGTAAAAGTAGCTGACTCCAAATCCAGCTCCAGACAAGTAGAGTACCTCAGGGTTTAGACCTGGGACCACTCTTGTTTGGCATCTACTTCTCTGAAGTACAGGCCAACACTAAGGGACTCTGGCTAGCAAAGTTTGCAGATGACTGCAAACTGGGAGTCATTGTTGAATCCCTAAATGATGTGGATATTTTACAAAAGGGCCTTACAGAAACAGATGCCTGGTGCCAGAGCCATGGGCTCAAGCTTAATGCCAGGAAATGTATAGTTATCCCCTTTGGAAAAAAAAACATGTACCCATGAATTACCACATATGTGGCAGGACACTAAACATCGAAAGTGGGATGAGAGACTTAGGGACACAGGTGTCAGTGGTCTCACTTTCGATAACCACATCACCACAACAGTCAGGAAATCCTTCTATGTGGCACACCTCATCACTAAGGGCTTTTCATCCAGAAAAAAGGAGGTCATTGTCCCACTGTACTCATCCCTCATTAGACCCATTATAGAGTATAACGCCCCATTTGGTATGTACCTCACAAGACATCTGCAACAGCTGGAAAGGCCACAGAAATACCTCCCTAAAAGAATCACAGGCCTAAAGCAGATGGCATATGCTGACCATCTAAAAAAAACTCCAGCTATACTCTGTGGCATATCTACTCAGAGGCGATCTCTGCTTAACATACAAGGCCATGTCAAACCCTGAGCTGTTGGACATGCTCCACTTAAAGAAATCCCAATCCCTCAGAGCCACATGCTCCAGGGATTTAAACCTTGTCATCACAATGAACAAAACATGCTGGAGGGATAGGTTCCTGACCCAGAGACTCCCCATACTCTGGAATAGACTGCCCATACAGGTCAAGAAGAGCGCCTCATTGGCCCTCTTCAAAAGGAACCTTGATGATTGGATGGGAGATAGGAAATTCACCTCGGGGATCATGTCAGTTGCCCTGCTAGACAGGGGTCCAGAGAAGTAAATATTGTGGGAAGAAATATCCAGGGAATTGTTATGGCTAGGCTTGCATAGTCCCTAGGGCTGATAGCTTAGTACCAGCCTATGAACCTATAAAAGTCATCCCAGCAGTGCAAGGCTATAATGCCTTCCACACATTTAGATCAGCTACAGTAGACTCCCTCGTATCCATTCTCACTGAGTGTGGACCTTAGGCTGGATAAATGAATGGCTGATGAATCAAAAAAAGCCTACAAAATGTATTTATATATAAATCAGTTGGAATAACAGGATTTCGTTAATATGCATTTTTCAAATGAATATGAAGTCTAAAACTGAAATGTCCGTCATTATTTAGCTGAGATGAGGCGGAAGTGTTATTCCTCTCTTATGCTAGGGCTATGGCAGAAGTTTGATGGCTGATTAAAGAGGAGGCCAGTTAAGAGGAGTCCTGCTGTATGACGCAAGTAGAGTCTAAATGTGGAGTCATCTCAGTTTACATCAAGAATGAACACACCTCAAGGCTGGTCACAGTATGACAAACTTGAGCTTCTCCATATCCAGTTTACCACAAGTGAAGTTCCATACCATATCCTTGGAAGCTATAGGTCCCACTTCATGACCCTAGAAGCCCATATCACATATTTGAACCTACTAGGGACACTCCTATTCATACCAACAGAGTATTCATGGATGCCTTTAACTACCTCAGTATTAACTAGGAGTCCTACACAACCTCAAACATACAAGCCCAGAGATTCATGGACTTCAACAACTAGTTTGCATGGCCAGCATGTGCAAATGTTTGTGACCTCGTCCTCACAAACATAGGGAAAAGATGCACTCTGGCTAATATATAGTCCACATTGGACCTCAAAGCTGTCTTCTTTGAAGTATTAAGCCCAGGACCAAAAACTATTCCAGGGCTAACTACTTGTAAATGACAGTCTAGCAAAATTCTAACCCCCCCAAGCTTTGAGAACACAGCAGCCTATGTGGAATGCCATGCCCATTGGAAATAAACATAGGACTGTTTCCAAAAACAAGCCACCATGGTGGAATCCCAATATCTCATTGTAAATAGGTTGTATAACAAAAGTCAGTCATGCCCAAAACAGGAAGAACATTGCCCAGCAATGTAAAACTCCCTTCTCAATCTGAACAAGCAACTTGGGGGACTAGTTAAATTCACCAAAGCCAAATTTGAGATGCAGAATAACCTCCCAAGTCAAGGACAACCATAAGGCTTTCTTAAATTATGTCTGCAACCGTAAAGGCAACCACCAGAAGGAAGAAACTGTTGCAAAAAGAGGAAAATCCCAGGATGCAAAAATCTCCTCACCAGCTTTGGTAAGAAGCTGAGATCCCTCATAAAATCCTCAAAAGCTAGTTACGAAAATAAAATTGGCAAAGATTCCAAAGACAACCACAAGGCATTGTATAGTTATGTCAAGAATCTAAATGACAATGCTCAGATCTGCTCTGAGCTACAACAGAATGGCATTAAATATACTGATCCCAAGGATATTGCCAGTATCCTGGCAGATCGATTTAGTGCCAACTTCACCCCCCTCTCACCCCCTAAAGGGCCCATCTCAATACCAAAAGATTGCCAAATTCCGATAATCACGGCCACACAGGTAGAAACCTCACACTCCAAAGCTAAGAATACAGCATCCATGGGACCAGATGACATCCCAGGCTGTGTACTACATGAACTACAAAATGAACTGGCACCTTACCTAAGTGTCATGTTTAATCATAGCCTCACCTCAGGCTTCGTGCCCACTGAGTGGCACACAGCTACAGTTAACCCACTCCACAAGGGGGGATCTGCCTTGGATCCCTGGAACTACCGTCCAATCAGTCTGACAAGCCTGATCTGCAAGGGCATGGAACGCATTATCATGAAACTTGTAAACAAAGATATTGGCAACCTTCAAACACTGGACCCCACCCAGTTTGGGTTTGTGAAGGGCCGATCTTGTCTCCTGAATCTGATTGACTTATTCGAATCAGTCTCCAGAGCTGTGGACGAGGGTAAGGCAGTCCGCACAGCCTATCTGTTCCTCGCCAAGGCCTTTGACACCATCCCCCCCTCTGGAATCATAGATAAACTTACTAAGCTGGGCATAAATCCCTACGTCACTCGATGGGTTGCCAACTGGCTTACTGACGGAAACCAGACTGTAAAAGTAGCTGACTCCAAATCCAGCTCCAGACAAGTAGAGTACCTCAGGGTTTAGACCTGGGACCACTCTTGTTTGGCATCTACTTCTCTGAAGTACAGGCCAACACTAAGGGACTCTGGCTAGCAAAGTTTGCAGATGACTGCAAACTGGGAGTCATTGTTGAATCCCTAAATGATGTGGATATTTTACAAAAGGGCCTTACAGAAACAGATGCCTGGTGCCAGAGCCATGGGCTCAAGCTTAATGCCAGGAAATGTATAGTTATCCCCTTTGGAAAAAAACATGTACCCATGAATTACCACATATGTGGCAGGACACTAAACATCGAAAGTGGGATGAGAGACTTAGGGACACAGGTGTCAGTGGTCTCACTTTCGATAACCACATCACCACAACAGTCAGGAAATCCTTCTATGTGGCACACCTCATCACTAAGGGCTTTTCATCCAGAAAAAGGAGGTCATTGTCCCACTGTACTCATCCCTCATTAGACCCATTATAGAGTATAACGCCCCATTTGGTATGTACCTCACAAGACATCTGCAACAGCTGGAAAGGCCACAGAAATACCTCCCTAAAAGAATCACAGGCCTAAAGCAGATGGCATATGCTGACCATCTAAAAACTCCAGCTATACTCTGTGGCATATCTACTCAGAGGCGATCTCTGCTTAACATACAAGGCCATGTCAAACCCTGAGCTGTTGGACATGCTCCACTTAAAGAAATCCCAATCCCTCAGAGCCACATGCTCCAGGGATTTAAACCTTGTCATCACAATGAACAAAACATGCTGGAGGGATAGGTTCCTGACCCAGAGACTCCCCATACTCTGGAATAGACTGCCCATACAGGTCAAGAAGAGCCTCATTGGCCGTCTTCAAAAGGAACCTTGATGATTGGATGGGAGATAGGCAATTCACCTCGGGATCATGTCAGTTGCCCTGCTAGACAGGGGTCCAGAGAAGTAAATATTGTGGGAAGAAATATCCAGGGAATTGTTATGGCTAGGCTTGCATAGTCCCTAGGGCTGATAGCTTAGTACCAGCCTATGAACCTATAAAAGTCATCCCAGCAGTGCAAGGCTATAATGCCTTCCACACATTTAGATCAGCTACAGTAGACTCCCTCGTATCCATTCTCACTGAGTGTGGACCTTAGGCTGGATAAATGAATGGCTGATGAATCAAAAAAAGCCTACAAAATGTATTTATATATAAATCAGTTGGAATAACAGGATTTGCGTTAATATGCATTTTTCTAATGAATATGAAGTCTAAAACTGAAATGTCCGTCATTATTTAGCTGAGATGAGGCGGAAGTGTTATTCCTCTCTTATGCTAGGGCTATGGCAGAAGTTTGATGGCTGATTAAAGAGGAGGCCAGTTAAGAGGGAGTCCTGCTGTATGACGCAAGTAGAGTCTAAATGTGGAGTCATCTCAGTTTACATCAAGAATGAACACACCTCAAGGCTGGTCACAGTATGACAAACTTGAGCTTCTCCATATCCAGTTTACCACAAGTGAAGTTCCATACCATATCCTTGGAAGCTATAGGTCCCACTTCATGACCCTAGAAGCCCATATCACATATTTGAACCTACTAGGGACACTCCTATTCATACCAACAGAGTATTCATGGATGCCTTTAACTACCTCAGTATTAACTAGGAGTCCTACACAACCTCAAACATACAAGCCCAGAGATTCATGGACTTCAACAACTAGTTTGCATGGCCAGCATGTGTGCAAATGTTTGTGACCTCGTCCTCACAAACATAGGGGAAAAGATGCACTCTGGCTAATATATAGTCCACATTGGACCTCAAAGCTGTCTTCTTTGAAGTATTAAGCCCAGGACCAAAAACTATTCCAGGGCTAACTACTTGTAAATGACAGTCTAGCAAAATTCTAACCCCCCCAAGCTTTGAGAACACAGCAGCCTATGTGGAATGCCATGCCCATTGGAAATAAACATAGGACTGTTTCCAAAAACAAGCCACCATGGTGGAATCCCAATATCTCATTGTAAATAGGTTGTATAACAAAAAGTCAGTCATGCCCAAAAACAGGAAGAACATTGCCCAGCAATGTAAAAACTCCCTTCTCAATCTGAACAAGCAACTTGGGGGACTAGTTAAATTCACCAAAGCCAAATTTGAGATGCAGAATAACCTCCCAAGTCAAGGACAACCATAAGGCTTTCTTAAATTATGTCTGCAACCGTAAAGGCAACCACCAGCAGTAAGTTGAGCTAAAGGTAAGTGGAACCACATATGTGGCGCCAGAGGATATAATGTGCTGGCTGATATGTTTATCTCCTGTTTAAGCCATCACCCCTCATCATCCCCAGGAAATTCCCTCCACCATATCCCAAACAAGTGTCAGTAGGGAACAGGTCCTCACTGCACTATATAAGGCCAAAAACAGTTCTTTGATGGGCCCTGATAACATCATGAAACATCTCTATAAGGCCCAAAACAGTTCTTTGATGGGACCTGATAACATCATGAATTATGACCAATCAGACATGCTAGAATCTGAATTTAACCATATCTTCCAGATAAGCTTTTTGCCATATGAATGGAAGACTGCAGCTGTTATCCTCATGGACCTTGGAGAAACTGTAGGTCCATAAGTCTGATAACTGTTTCCATTGCCTTGCATATAAGACTAATCACTGATCTGGTAAGCGGTGACATAAGAAACCTACAGACACTGGGCCTGCTCAGTTTGGTTTTGCCAATGGCAGGTTATGCCTACTTATATTGGCGGACTTTTTCACGAAGGTTACTAAACTGCGCATGAGAGCATAACAGTGCACACTACCTCTCTTGACCTGGTCAAGAAGTTCAGAACGATACCTCACTCTGTTGTAGTGGATAAGCTTACAGAATTAGGCATGATGTTATATGCCACCCATTTAAGTAGCCAGCTGACTCACTAATTGCATACATGAAGTTAGGATAAGGGAATCCACCTCTTGAAAGAGGCCAGTCACACTAATGGAGTCTCACAGGGATCAGTGTTGTGGCCTCTCCTTTTTAGCATCTACTTCTCTGAAGTGAAGACAGATTTCAAGGAACTCTAGCTGACCATGTTTGAAGACAACTGCAGACTAGACATGGTCATTGAATCCACCTAAAGACACAGATACTCTTCAAGAGGGTCTGACACAGACAGTCAACTGGTACCAGAGCCATAGACTAAAACTCACTGTGATAAAATGCATAATAGTACCTTTTGGAAAGACTGCCATCCTAAGAAATTACCACATTGATAATGCACAGTTATCAGGGATCTGATGAACACATGGTGACAGCAACCTGATCTTTGACCACCATGTGTCTACTGTGGTGAAAAGATCATTCTTCATTGCACAACCTATAGGTAAAGGTATGGTGTACAGGTCCAAGGATGTCATTTTTCCACTGCACTCTGCTGTTAACTGACTTTGGCATGTACATTTCTAGACACTGGAAATAGTTTGAGACCACACAGAGGTTCCTCAGAAAAAGAATGCAAGGGAGTAAATAGCAAGTCCTATTCAGAACATCTCAGTCCTGTCCCTTTATTCATTCCCCTCCAGTCTACGTGATCTGTGCCTAACCTACAAGGTATCCTCTGATCCCACACAGATGGATTTGTTACACATCCATAAAACAAAAGGCATCGGATCTATGCAATCTAAGGACCCAAACCTTGTCTTTGACATAAGCAGGACATATTGGGGGGGGGACAGATGTTTCAGATTACCCTTCTCTGGAGCAAGCTTCCCATCCATATGAAGCAAAGCTCATTCCTAACTCTATTAAAATGGTACTTGGACCAATGGATAAGGATTTGCAAATTTATTGCTGGTTTGTCACCTATGTTTCTAATGGACAAGTGTAGCCTGTAAATGCTTGATGTGTATAGGCTTGTATTGTAACCGTAAAATTCCTTGGGTTATTGAGATATCAGCAATATTTTGGTAAATTTGGGATAAGCTTGACTAGGCTTAAAATGGCTCTTGGGCAGATAGCCTAATAACCACCTAGGAACCTACAAAGCACATCTTTGTAAATTTGTGTTGCTGCTCAACACAAGTAGTTTTCTTGTATATGTTTAAACAGCTGTCTGTTGGTAGGCATGGTCTTCCTCTTCCAATTTTGTTGGCCCACCAAGAAGTCACAGAAATAGATTGATTGCTATCAATTAGTCTTCCTTCTCCTATGCGTAACAAGTCACATAAAGGGGTATGTCCTTCATTGTAAGTAGTAACTTCTGAATGTGGCTCCTTGCTCTTGAGTGGGGAGGCATTTCTCAGGGTTTACTTGAGTGAGGAGGCATTTCTCAGGGTTTACTTCAGTTTGGAGAGCTGCCACCAACTATAACAAGGTTCAGCATGTGAATGAAATGATATGAAGTCCTAGATCTCTTAAATTATCACCAGAAAGGCTGCGCTTTGGATACAAACCATGTCTTCATATGTTTTTGGGTGAGGCCTCACCTCCCCTGCTGAAGGAAGACAGAAGCTACTCCTGCCTCAGCACAGGAATGAGTATTTTTTTTCCTGTTTCCAAAGGAAAAGAATAGATTCTTTCCCATCCTGGTCCTCTGTGACCTCAGCTAGCACGTCAGTACTTTAGGTTGCATCTGCTGTCTGTCTTGGGTGTTCAGGTTCCTGTGTACTCTAAGTATCTGGATATTGCCACTGGACACAAAGAATACTTTCTGGCACATAATTATCTGGCATTCCATAGAAGAGGTCCCCTTTAACTTCTGGTTGTTCCTCACGTCTAGTACAACTTGCTGATTGGACTGTTTACCAAAATTTTTACTGTACTGACAGAAGCCCTTTAGGTGAAAGTTTTACATGTCCATCCCTGCCTTGGAGTATTGGCTATTCGTAGCCCTCTGAAGAGATTCCTCGTCAACATGCATACAGGTAGTGACCTTGTACTTAAATTTGGTTGAGTGGCCATAAAAGTGGCAGAGTTCCTCTTGGATACTATCCAAAATGTTGGCCTTTTTTTTCGGCATACGGCTGGACATTCTGCAGTACAGCCCCTGTCTCACGTTAGACTTTATGGTTTGAGAATAGTTGAGATAAGACAGCCATGGCCAGACAGCAGAAGTAACAAAAAGGTTTACTTTAAAAACTATCTATCTGAAAAATAATTTCTAGAGTGTAGCAGATTACATAAATTAGCACAGCTGCTTTTGTTTGGACTGGATGCTCGAATTTACTAACTTTTGTTGAAGTGCATGCATGTGTGGAACATGTATCATTTTCACAAAATATAGATCCACTGGAAATCCTCTCTTGCTATAAACCTTTCAAACGGCTGAAGCAGATCCCTTGTCAGTCACTGGAAAGCAGTAACCTGTACTGTCAGGCATAATATTCAGTCATCATCACTGTGATCCATGCTGTATATTTGTCTTTATCAGCCATTAATGTAGAGGTTTATTGCGAATAAGAGCTTTCATACCTAAATATGTGTCAGGCAGCTTACATTTAAATGTCAAGCAGCTGCACAGAAATTATGTCATTATTTTTCAAAGCTAGCTCAAGAGCAAAATGTCTTGTCTTGTGCATTTGTTAACTACAGTGTTGTAGCTGGAAATGGTTGTTTTGAAAGTGTTCACCTCTATTAAGCGGCAACCTCCTCACATTACTCAGGTTGTATTTTCACTGTAATGACACAGGAGGTCATAAATTTAACACCCTGCTTGAAGACAGACTTGTAGGATCCATGTTTTGACCCCTCAGCAATTTCCACGCTTGTCTACCTCAGGCTTCATGATAAAATTTAAATAACTGAGGATAGTTGCGTTTCTGTGTAATTAGGCTGCCATGCGTGCTTATAGATATTTAGTTGACTTCAGACCCATGACCGTGAAATATGTGATGGTGAAGAGTTCCCACCAGCAACCAGCTGGATTCACCTTTGTGCATGGAGGCTTGTCAAGATGTTGGAGAATATGAATCTAGGGTCTTCCAAGTCTGGCCTGGCAATCTTCTTGTTCTCTAATGTCCAGTTAGCATGTTTTTTTTGTTTTTTTTTTTGGCGAGCTGGGTTGTTGGGCACGATCACACCTATTATTTTAAGAGATGTGTGTTTAGCAGTGGGCCTTGGAAGAAGGCATCACTCACTCAATACTTCTCAGTCCTAGGAAAGGCAAACATAAGTTGTGACTTCCTGAACTACTCCATGAACTGTATATTCAGAGGCAGTGTCTGGATGGGATTTTCTGGAGATTGTGGTATGCAGACTATATATATATATATATATATATATATATATATATATATATATATATATATACACACACACACACACACACACACACACAAATATATATATATATATATATATATATATATATATATATATATATATATAAAATTTTATTTTATGTATTTATTTTTTTTGCATTTTGGGGAATATAGTTCCTTTCTGTTTAATGCAGCAGGCTGGGGGGGGGGGTTCATGGAGTATCTGTTGCCCATTAGATGGCAATGGAGATTTCTTTATACATTTCTATTGATTTTGTGCTGCTCTCCAGAGTTCAGGGAAGAAAAATCAGAAGTAACTTTTGCTATTTTGTAATAGCTTAGAAGAGTGTGGTTGCAAGCTCTTAGACCCCTAGTGATGTAGGAGATTCTTCTGGTACTTTCCAGTAGGGTCCCTCAGGATTGTGAGCTAATTGAACATTAGGATACAGTTCTTGCTGTAGGCCTGTGATCACTCCGCACGCTTTGTCAGGGGGTTTAAATGTGATTGTGTGATGTGAGATTGCTAGAAATTCTTCCATTTATTTTGACTAGTGAAAGTGGTTCTTCCTTTGGACTAAAGAATATTCAATACTTACATCACTGAGTTGGCATATATGTCATCCAAGCTTATCTCTGATACCTGTATAATTTGTGCCTTTGTTATTCCAGGGTCATGGTGCATGTATTAAATATTTTTGCCCATCATGACCTTGAGGAGGTAAAAGATTGTGGGCCCAGCAATGGCTGGATAAGTAGGTCTTTCAGTATGCTGCATTTCTGTCCACTGCTGAAGAATACCTTCCCATTTGTGGGAGTTGGACTTCATGGCTGACAGGCTTGTCCATTCCCTATTCATATCCATTTTCCAGCACTGAAGTTTGTAATTGAGAAAATACTTTTGCAGTGACTGTTAACTTTGCTTGGAGGACATTGAGCTATAGGCCCATATGTAAGGAACTGTATCCGATCTTTCCCAGGAATTATCACTTTAGCCCAGCCCATGTTTCTTTGCTGTGTTTGATGTACGCCATTTATTCAGTTTTTGCTTGAAATGGAAATATGAGTAGTAGTATTCAGTTATCCCTGTGATTTGATATTCCACTGACTTAGTTTCTCCAATATGAGTTAGACCATATTAACAGTTTGTGCAAGGAGACTGATCTTTAAGTGTGAGACGCATGTAGTGTAGGTCATTTTGCTAAACAGAATATTTTATACCATATAGGTAACACCCCACTTCAGTTTAACAATGTTGTTAAGGGATGCAGGCGCTCTTCTTAGTAGTAATCTCAAAGGAGATTACTAATCTAACAACTCGAGCCGTTACAGGCCTAGCTAGTTTTACACAAGTTTCTGTCCCTGGGGAAGGACAGCAAGGGTCAGCAAGCAAGGTTTTGACCATTTTTACAGACTGCCTCTCTCCATAAGGAACAAATGATCTGGAGTAGGGACTTCATTTGTCAGCAACCTGTGGGTCTTGGATCTGATATCGGATCCGAGCTAGCAACTATTTATACAGCTATGGATCCCAGCTCCAAGCTCCTCCCCTCACCCATAATCCCCTGCCAACCCCAAATGACCCCAGATCTAGTTTGCCGCTCTAGAGTGTGTCAGCTGGATTTTGAGCTCCTAGAGATTATTGAGACGTGTTCCCTTTTTCTCTCTTTAGCCCTTTTTTTCTGTCAGTAATTAGTGTGTGTGTGTTAGGCTTCCCTTTAGTCTGTTCTTTTTAAAAAAATTTTTAGTGTTACCCTCCCCTCGCTGGTCGTTAGTGTGTGATTGTGTGTGTTTGGGGCCTTGTGCGTTTGTGTAGTGTTTCTTAGTTTGGGACATGTCAGAGGCCCCAAAGCCTATTTTTTCTAAATGCACCGAGTGTGGCCATAAGCTCTCCCCAGCGGATGGCCACACTCGGTGTGTTCGGTGCCTTGGGGTTGAACACCTGTCCTCAGGATGCACGATTTGTGCAGGGTTCAACCCCAGGGCACTGAAAGAGCGGAGGTCGAAGCTGGTCCTGGTGGGACTTCTGCCCCGAGTCAACTTGGGCCTCCGCTACTCCAGTGGCACCTCCTCAGCCTGTGGTGGTGGCCACTCCTGCACCCCTTCCTCTGGCCGGAGTTCAAACTCCCACTAAAGCGCCGGAGGACAGGGAGGCCAGGAGGGAGAAATGGAGGGAGAAGCACCACAAGCGGCGGGCCGAGGCCTCTGCTTCGGCCCCCCAGCTAAGCGGGCTTCTCCCTCCACGGCTTCCAGGTGTCCTCCTCGGCTCCGATCACCTTGCTTCTCCCCGGGACCGGAGGAGGAGACCCGATCTCCGTCTAGGTCATCGAGGTGGCACTCCAGGCCTGCTTCGGTGGCCTCGTCGAGATCCACTTACAGCCTGTCTGATGCAGACTTGGACCGGATGATGAGAAGGTTCATCCAGGCCTAGCTGCAGATGGGAGTGCTCCTGCCCCCCCCCTTCGGGGGGGGGAGCTCGACACCTTTTTTTTTTGCTCCGATAGCTCCTTCTCCGACCCGCTTTCTGGGTTCGGAGCGCTTGGAGCCGGGCAGCGTTGGAGCAGGGGTGGGTTGGTGCCGACAGTACTGGGTACTTCGGATCCGACCCTGCCCTCGAGTCTGTCGGTTCCATCGTTTGATCCGACCTCTTCTGAGCTGTGGCCTGAGCTTCGGATCCGAAGGATTCAGTGTACCTTCGGCTCCGTCCAGGTCGGGGCACACTGGTCCCTTGGATCCGACGGTCTCGGCGCCAGTTCCGATCCCTTCATCGGATCCGAGTGGGAGTCTGCTCTCTGAGCCCAGGGAGAGCGACTCCCCCTCGGCCTTCGATGTAGGGGAGAGGGCTCTGTCGAGAGCATCCAGACCTCCGGCCCTTGTCGCGGCTCCGCCCTGCACTCCCTCTCTGCTGGGTCAGACTTCCATCACCCGGCCACAGGGACAGCCTGCTTCGATGTCCCAGGTTGTTCCTTTGGAACAGGACATTGCTGGTGAGACCTCCTCGGACAGCCCCCCCCCCGAGGAAGTGCCTCGCAAGCATAAGTGTAAGAGGAGGCACGTGGACTCCCCCGAGTCCTTAACAGAAGACACGGACTTGGATGGAGGGGAAGGCTCCCCAAGGTCACCCCCTGAGGATGTCTCCTTTGGAGACATCATGGAAATGCTCGGGGGGGGGGTGGTCTGCCCCCAAGGTTTCCTCCGACGAGTCAGTGTTCCTGGAGGCATTCGAAACAGGCCCGTCTACCTCTCGGGTGTCCCCTCCGGCCGACCTCCTGGTGGACCTTGTGACCACCAGGGCGTGGAAGGAGCCTCACACTGTGGAGCCAATCCCCAGGCGCCCGGATAGGATTTTGAGCCCCCCCCCCCTGCAGACCGGCCCCACTGGAGCAAGGGTCCTGCTGCAGATGCCAGGTTGATGGCGGCAGCCACTAAGAGGGAACTAGCTCAGGAGAGCCCCTCGGTCCATCCTCCAAGCAAGGAGTCTTGCTTGATGGATCACCTTGGGAAGCGGGTATTCAGTTCAGCGACCTTCTCAGTAAGGTCTCTGAACTACATGGGACATGTCATCAGGATGCAGCGGGATCTTATTAAAGAATACGCTGCTTCCCCCCCCCGGAGTCCATGTCGGTGGAGGACAAGCAATTGTACTCCACTCGTATGGCCACTCTGAGATCTGTTTCAAATACCTCTATGCGGCTATTGTCTCACGCAACTGAGGGAGCCGCTAGAGCAAGCGGAGTGGGCCTTGTTATGAGACGCCAGGCCTGGCTCCGACATTGTGACTTCGCGGAGCCCTTCAAGGCGTCCTTTGCGAATGCCCCCTTTGATGGTTCTGCTTTGTTTGGCAAGACCGTTCACGAGACACTTGTCCAGAGCAAGTAGGACGGGAAGACGTTGTCTGCCGTCGGAGTCCGCTTCTCTGCTCCCCAGAGTGTTTTTTCCAAAAACCAAAATGGACAGAAGAAGATGTGGTTCCTGAAATCGCAACACTCCCAATCTGCTCCGGACAACCAGTCCTTCCGTGGCAGAGGAGGACAGGGAGGACGTCGCCCTAGAGGCAGAGGGGCACCGAGAAATTTTGGGTCCAGAGAATCCTTCTCTGATTGGCCCACGCAACAGCCCTGAAGGGTTGCCTGATTGCTCGACTCTGGAGGCAGTCAGGGGGCGCTTCTCGAGGCATCTGGCGGCATGGGAGTCCATCACATCAGACCGCTGGATGCTTCGGATTATATCCAGAGGTTACAAAATCCCTATGCTACATGTTTCCAGACTCAAGAACCTCCCCGATGTACCACCCGATCCAGAGGGAGGCTGCAGCCGCAGAAATCCAGCAGCTGCTAAAAAAAAAAAGGGCCATCCAACCCATCCCCCCAGACCAGCTCGGATTAGGGTTTTACTCCAGGTTTTTTCTGGTGCCCAAAAAGATGGGGGCCCTGAGACCAATTCTAGACCTTTCCCTCTTGAACCTGTCGGTAACCAAGGAGAAATTCTGAATGGTCACTCTTCAATCCATTCTCCCCCTGTTGCGGGAGAATGACTGGATGTGCTCAGTAGACCTCAAGGATGCGTACTACCACATTTTAATGGACAGGCGATCCAGGAGGTTTCTCTGCTTCCGGCTGGGAGCCAGCCACTATCAGTTCAGGGTCCTTCACTTTGGCCTCACCACAGCCCCCAGGGTGTTCACCAAAGTTTTAGCAGTGATAGTGGCCCACCTGAGACTTCAAGGAATGCAGGTCTTCCCGTACCTGGACGACTGGCTCCTGACCACCCCAACAAGGCATCTACTCTGCTCAGCCAGAGATTTTTTTCTCCACCTAGCCCCCCACGTAGGCATCACAATCAATATGGACAAATCCTCCCTTGCTCTGACACAAGTGATAGACTTCATAGGGGCCAGATTAGATACAAGAAGTCTGCGAGCCTACCTCACTTTGGAACGACTACAGAATCAGAGTTTACAGGTGCGGGGGCCATCCTCCAATCAGAAGCTCCACCCGCGGAATTGGTCCTGAGGGCACCGGGCTCTATGGTAGCGGCAATAACACTCCTTCCATGCGCTCGCCTAAACATGAGGGTACTACAGTGGACCCTCCAAGTACAATGGTCCTTTCAGCTTCTTCCTCTCAATCACCCTGTCTCTATCAGCAAGGCTTGCAGGAGGGCCCTGTTATGGTGGCTTCATTCCCCAGACCTCCATACAGGTAGCCTCTAATGCGCTCCACCTCCTCTCGTCATGGTGACCACGGACGCTTCTCGCCTCGGGTGGGGGAGATGGGGCATTGCTCAGGAAGAACAGTCCAAGGCACATGGAACGACACAGAGACCTCCCTGCATATCAGTGTTCTGGAGATGAGGGCAATGCTGTTGGTGTTGCAAGCACTTCACAACCTTCTTCCCATAGGAACTATTGCGATATAGACGGACAACATGTCAGTTGTCTGGTATATCAACAAACAGGGGGGGACCAGGTCTTATCCTCTCTGCCAAGAGGCCATGAGAGTGTGGGAATGGGCGATCTCCACCAACTGCTTTCTGATCACAATGCACATTCCGGGACGGTCCAACATTCTGGCGGACAAACTCAGCCGCACTATTCTTTCCCCTTACGAGTGGTATCTCAACTCCCGAGTAGTGAAGCGGATTTTTGCAAAATGGGGGCAACCCTGCTGCGATCTTTTTGCCTCTCCCTCAAATATGAAATGCGACAGCTTCTTCGCCCTGATTCCCCCACCAGGGGAAGCCCCGAGAGACGCTCTAGTGCATGCTTGGCTGCCCGGTCTACTTTATACCTATCCTCCTCTACCCCTGATACTAAAGATGTTACAGAAAGCCTCTCGGTTGAGGAGCAAAATGATCCTCATTGCCCCATTCTGGCCTTGACAAACTTGGTTCCCTTACCTGTGGTCTCACTTGGTGAATCCTCCCTGGATTCTGGATCCCAGCCCGGATCTGATATCCCACCCATCAGGCTTACCGATCCCGAATCTGGACAACCTGAAGCTGACAGCTTGGCTGCTCCAGTTCCACTCTTAATTAGGACTCCCGGTATCTCTTCACCAGTCAAAGCCATCTTGGTGGCAGCACATAAACCTTCCACCAGGAAGATTTACCGCAGTAAATGGAAGCGTTTCTCCGTCTGGGCGGAACATCATAATCTGGACCTCTTCACTGCTCCGCTAACGTCCGTTTTGGACTTCCTTACCGGGCTTTTTCAGCAAGGGGCTAGCTGTTCGACAGTCAAGGTACAATTGGCAGCCATCTCCCATTACCATGTAGGACACGAGACAGGTCCTTTGATGTCAGCTAAACTATGTAAAACCTTCCTCAAGGGTACTTTTCTGCTCAGGCCCCCTATCAAAGAAGCCATACCCCCTTGGGACCTATCACTAGTTCTTCAGGCCTTGACTGCTTCTTCCTTTGAACTAGCTGCCTCGGCTGATCTTAAATACCTGTCTTGGAAAACAGCATTCCTGGTAGCCATCACTTCTGCGAAAAAGAGTTTCGGAACTTCAAGCTCTTTCCGTAAAACCCCCTTACTTGGTTTTTCATCAGGATAGAGTGTACCTCAGGACCACTCCATCCTTCCTGCCTAAGGTGGTCTCAGAAACCAATATCAATCAGTCCATTAACCTTCCTGTTTTCTTCCCTAATTATCAAAATAAAGGAGAATATAAGCTGCATTCCTTAGATGTGCACAGGCAACTTCGTTTCTATATTCATAGGACTGCTGGTCACAGACAATCTGATCAGCTGTTCATTTCCTTTGCCAAATTCAGTTTGGGTAAAGCCGTTTTGAAGGTCACCTTATCACACTGGATTTCCCAATGTATCCTTCTAGCTTATGAGGCTTCTGGGAGGCCCGCACCTCAAAGGGTTCATGCACATTCCACTCACTCCATATCTACTTCTACTGCATTCAGATCTAGAGTCCCCTTAGATGACATTTGCTCGGCAGCCACTTGGGCCTCATCTCATACCTTTATTAACCACTACAAACTGGACGTCATTTCCAGAGGGAGAGCATCCTTTGGCTCCGCAGTGCTCCGGAACATCCTTCCATGATGGCCGCCCAAGATTCAGGTAGCTGGGGACCCTGTCCCACAGGTTGCTGACAAATGAAGTCCCCTACTCCAGATTAAGAAGTTATGTACTCACCATAACGTTCCATCTGAGTAGGTGGCTTCATTTGTCTGCAACCGTCCCCCCCCCCCCTCCTTCCCCCTGGCCTTCAGAAGAGTTAGTTGGTGGTATTATTCCTGCCTTTTCCTGTTGGGATACCTTTTTAGGTATATATAGGAGGGCAAACTTGATCTGAGGTCATTTGGGGTTGTCAGGGGATTATGGGTGAGGGGAGGAGCTAGGAGCTCAGATCCATAGCTGTATAAATAGTTGCCGGCTCGGATCCAAGACCGACAGGTTGCAGACAAATGAAGCCACCTACTCAGATGGAAACGTTATGGTGAGTACATAACTTCTTATTTTGACCCATCATTTTGACCCATCATTTCTCCACAGTTTCCAAAGGCATTTCCTCTAGATTCAAAAAGTCAGTTCCCCTTTATTCATCGTTCATCAGACTTCACAATTTCATAGATAACTAAGATTTTTGAGGCAACTTGTCTTTTTATCAGGACAGACTGGCAGCATCTGTACTTAAATATTTTACAGATTCCTCTTTTCCCCCTTTCACTCCTTAGTCCTTCACAGAACAGATATTTTCTAAAATATTTGGTTAATTGAACTAAACTTTCTTTTACAGATAAAGAAGACACATTGGAGTGACATTTGTATTTCAAAGTACCCGCAACTTTAGAGTAAAATGTCCGCTGTTTGTCTCGCAGAGTAGCACCCTTGTGTTTACCTCCTTGAGGCTAAAGGAAATTAAGCTTTGCAATGGTATGCATATTGTTCCATAAGACTTGCCTCTTCACCTATGAACCTAAGAAGACTGAACAGCTGTTTGTCTCATTTACTGCACAGTGGGAAAGGCTTACTTCTCCAACCAAACTCTGGTCCGGTAGATTGGCAGCTCACGTTATCTTTTGCAGTCATGAAGTACTCTGCCCATTGTAAAGTACTTTGGTCAAATGCCAGCCCACTGGAAATGTGGCTGCTTTTAGTATTTCAAGAATGTTTTCTTCACAGGCATAGGTTCATAGGTTCATAGGTTGGTACTAGGCTATCAGCCCTAGGGCCTATACAAGCCTAGCCATAACAATTCCCTGGCTATTTCTTCCCACATTATTTACTTTCCTGGACCCCTGTCTAGCAGGGCGACTGACATGATCCCTGGGATGAATTTCCTTTCTCCCATCCAATTGTCAAGGTTCCTCTTGAAGAGGTCCAAAGAGGCACTCTGCTTGACATGTATGGGCAATCTATTCCAGAGTCTGGGGAGTCTCTGGGTCAGGAACCTATCCCTCCAGCATGTTTTGTTTATTGTGATGACAAGGTTTAGATCCCTGGAGCGTGTAGCTCTGAGGGATTGGGATTTCTTTAAGTGTAGCATGTCCAACAGCTCTGGGTTTGACATGGCCTTGTATGTTAAGCAGAGATCGCCTCTGAGTAGACGATATGCGACAGAGTATAGCTGGAGTTTTTTAAGGCGGTCAGTGTAGGGCATCTGCTTTAGGCCTGTGATTCTTTTAGTGAGGTATTTCTGAGGTCTTTCCAGTTGCAGATGTCTTGAGAGGTACATACCAAATGGGGCGTTGTATTCTATAATGGGTCTAATGAGGGATGAGTACAGTGGGACAATGACCTCCTTTCTGGATGAAAAGCCCTTCGTGATGAGGTGTGCCACATAGAAGGATTTCCTGACTGTTGTGGCGATGTGGTTATCGAAGGTGAGACCACTGTCCACCTGTGTCCCTAAGTCTCTTATCACACTTTCTGTGTTTAGTGTACTGCCACCTATATGGTAATTCATGGATACATGTTTTTTCTCAAAGGGGATAACAATACATTTCTTGGCATTGAGCTTGAGCCCATGGCTCTGACACCAAGCATCTGTTTCTGTAAGGCCCTTTTGTAGAGTATCCACATCATTTGGGGATTCAATAATGGCTCCCAGTTTGCAGTCATCTGCAAACTTTGTTAGCCAGAGTCCCTTAGTGTTGACCTGTACTTCAGAGAAGTAGATGCCAAACAAGAGCGGCCCCAGGACTGAACCCTGAGGTACTCCACTTGTCTGGAGCTGGATTTGGAGTCGGCTACTTTTACAGTGTGGGTTCTATCAGTAAGCCATTGGGTGACATAGGGATTAATGCCCAACTTAGTAAGTTTATCTATGATTCCAGAGTGGGGGATGGTGTCAAAGGCCTTGGCAAGGTCTAGATAGGCTGTGTGGACCACCTTACCCTTGTCCATGGCTCTGGAGACTGATTCAAAGAAGTCAATCAGGTTCAGGAGACAAGATCGGCCCTTCACAAACCCAAACTGGGTGGGGTCCAGTGTTTGAAGGTTCCCAATGTCTTTGTTTATAAGTTCCATGATAATATGCTCCATGGCCTTGCAGATAAGGCTGGTCAGACTGATAGGACGGTAGTTTCCGGGATCCAAGGTGGATCCCCCCTTGTGGATTGGGATAACTGTAGCTCTGCGCCACTCAGTGGGCACGAAACCTGAGGTGAGGCTATGATTAAACATGACACTTAGGTGAGGTGCCAGTTCATATTGTAGTTCATGTAGTACACAGCCCGGGATGTCATCTGGTCCCATGGATGCTGTATTCTTGGCTTTAGAGAGTGCGTTTTGTACCTGTGTGGCTACTTTGTCATAATTTCACATGTTAAACAAGTCTTATTGCTTCAGTTATGACTAAGTTTGGTCTTCTTTGTTAGATCTCTGCTTCAGCATTTAGCTTCTGATCTTGGTTCTTGGGCTGTCCTCTGGCTTCTTCCTCCTTGGTGGAATTTCTGCATGATATTCATCCTATTCATTAACTTATTTTGTTAAAAAAAATCCTCCTTTATCTTCTGACTTGGATGGCTCCTACATCAGTCCTGGTTGTTTGAAAGTACTTGCCAGTCAGGCAAGGGCACATTTGCATGCCACTTGTTAACAGTGTAGGTGTTAAAATCTTTGTCATGCCTTGAATTACAGGAAATGTGGTTACAGAGAGGTTGGGGGTGTGAAGGGGGGGGTAAAGGATCTTGACATAATTATTGTCAATGAATGGTGTCACTGGTGTCACAACATGCACCGATAAACATACACAAAGGCTTGTGTGTGTGTGTGTGGGGGGGGGGGGGGGCGAGAGGACAAACTGTGAATGGTAGAGGATGAACCCAGTTCATTGACTCTTCAAAGAGGGGTCCCTTTATGGATATATTGATAAGGTAAGAATGTGTGTTACTTTTCCGAGATGATGTGCAGCTAGCTTTCACAATAGATGTGATGCAGCTAATATTTTTGCTTATTCTACATGCTTACTAGGATTTTTTGACATTGTTTTATGGTAAGTAACGTAAACTTCTTGTTTGGAGAGTAGTGCTTGAGTCCATTTTTTTTCGGCTTGTGAATTTACTGAATGCCTTTTCAAAAGTTTGTGTTGGCAGGTGCTTTCTACCCAAATTACTTCATGTTTAGCCGAGGTGATGAGGAAATGGCTTCAAAAGAACTGTGTTGCAAGGATCCTAAGACTACTGTTGTGGTATGTGAAAAATGTAATTTGTATCCATTTTTTAATTTATAATGACCCTGCATGATTGTACAGTTGCATATTACTGTATCTCTTGTACTATTGGCCTGCATTTTGTAACTAGGTATGTCACTGAGTCCGTATTTATTAACTTATTTGCATGAATTTTCACTGTCGCTACTCCACCCCTGAAAGTGGTGCAGCCTCAGGGGTTAGTAATGGAGGAGCAAAGCATCCTGCACAAGGGTGTGATTGTACTGCATTTCACTTCACCCAGGGCAATGTATTTTGTGCCTTTTTATCTGTACAATTCACAGAAACGGATGAAACAGAACTCTGTAACATCTGCTGTATTCTAGTAGTTGTCTTTGCTGGTGTTCAGAGCAAAACTTGACAATATTGTTAGGTTGATGATTTTGACCTGCTTCATATTAGTGCTAAAAGTACTATATAGGTAAGAGTATTTGTGCCCATTGTTAATAAGGAATTTTTCTTTAGAATAAGTGGATAGAGCAATTGTAACTACATCTCTCTGAATTTTGTGATACTTCTGGCCTTAAGTCTCAGCCATGGCAGTCATCAGTGTGTAGTTTGCTGATGTGCAGTAAATCCCACAGAAAGTTGCCTTTGTGGTTGACCAGTGTACTCCTAATTTGTGTATGTATCTTGTCTCTACGTGGTATGTGATATTAATAAAGATGTTCCAAAAAATAAAGTCCCTGGTGCTGGTATTGGTGTGAGCCATTGGACTTGCAGAGGTACATCATCTGGGTCTCTGGTATGGTAAGCAGGGCAGATATTTTCCTCCTCTGACGTTTACAAGACTCAATAAAGAGAGCTTTGTGTCTTGACAGCTCACGGACTTTAGGCCTATGATCTTTTTTAATTAGGAACCTTTGGAGTTTTTTGTAATTGGGATGTTTAGGGAGAGGGAAATGAAAGGGGAGTGGTACTTGACAATTGGTTAGATCAGTGCTGACTATGAGAGCGCTAAGCTCTTTAGACCTTGATGAAATTCCTTTGGCGTTTAGCTATGCTAAACAAAAGGATTTCCTGTCAGTGTCAGATAATCAAAAGAGAGGGAATTAACCCAAGTTTCTGGGTCTCTGACTACATTTTCATTTTGAAGTGGTGTGCGTTCTATACACTTTGATGAGGAGAGGGGTTTTCTACCAACAGTGGCACTACTGTGCTTTTTATCCATTTCTTTGAGCCCATTTAATGCCCTAGCAGTTTCTGTGGGCGAGCTCATTCTGGAGCATTTGGGTTTTAGAGAGTGACTTAACAAACCCCAGTTTGCAGTTGTCTACAAACTTTGTTACCCAGAGGATTTGGCTGTTTGCTTGAAGATCTGAGAAGTAAATGTGAAGGGTTTTACCACCAAGCTTTACGAGATACCTCTGGTCATTGAAATACTTTCTTAATGGGCACTTGCAACTTACACTGTGTGGGTTTTGAGTTTCAGCAGGTTTACTATCATCTTAACACATATAGGTTGATTTTTTTTTTAGTGTTTAGCTTCTGTATAATGTCAGAATGGTGAATGATGAAGACTTTGGCCAGGTTATTTTATGCCATGTGCACTGTGTCATTGCCTACGGGCTCTATAACCCTTTTGAAGAAGTTTACCAAATTCAGTAAACAGGCTCTACTATTACAAAGCCAAACTGTTGGGGGTCATGTCTAATAAGTCTTTCCTCGTAGTTTTTTGAGGACCGTTGTAATACATTCCTTGGCTTTTCAGTTGAAGTGTCTAAGCTGTTATGTCTGCAGTTGCCGGGATTTGTTTTAAGGCTGCCCTTGTGGAGAGGCATCATCATTGCAGTGCACCGCTCACTGGGGACAAAACTAGTAGTTAAATTTAGATTAAACACCATAAGGAGTGGGTCAGCAAAGACTTGTTTAACATGTTAATTAGGCAGCCAGGTATATTGTCGTGGTCCCATGGATGAATTATCTTTGATCTTTGTTATTACTGTCACTAAATGATCTTTAGAGAATGTTGGGAGAGTAAGGGATTCGGGTATTTCAGGGCTTTGGGAGTGAAACAGACACTAAAATTGTTTCCAAAGATGTGGTGTGTATTGGGTCAGAAAAGGAGGCCTCATTATGAGCAAGTTCTGAGCAATTTAGGGCACTGTATCTTTTTCTCTCATAGCTAATGAAGGATTTAGTTGCATTTGTTTTCAAAGATCAGTCTACGTTAATGTGCTCCTTTAGTAGACCTGATGGTGGGGTTTTTTCCCCAATCTTTTTGATATTTCCCTTGAGATATGAGGGGTTTTGGATGTACTGTATAATTTTAAGATTTCATTTGTTGTAGAGATTTATGGTGATGGACCACCAGGATGGCTTGTTTTTGAATTTACTGTGATGCTTGCTCTGGTAGGAACTGACAGCTGTAAGCATTTTTCTAAATGGGTGTAGAACTTCTTAGTGAAGCTTACTGCTGTATCAAGGTCAGGGGTGGTGCAGTCATAAGTGAATTTTTGATACTTTATACTAAAAGGGGTTGAAGTTGGTAAATTGAGGCTTTGGGAACCTAAATCAGAAGGTGAATTTGTGATTGGATTTGAATGTGGAAGGAGATTCTAGAGGAGAGTAGTGCAAGATGTTACCATATTTGTACAAATTGGATCAGTTATGCTGTGTCCCATAGTAGGTTTAACAGCTACTCAAGGGAAATTTTGTATAGAAAGTCTAGTAATTCTTGGGCATATCCTGTTAACTTGTCTCCCAAAATACTGGAAATTTTGCTAATAGGAAGATTACTTTCAGCACTGAGGGAATCTTACGTGGTCATCAGGAGACAAATTGTTCTTTGACATGCTATTAGCTGAAAATCATATCTAGAGTGAACTGTAGTTCAGTGACTTCAGTTTGTGGATCCTTAGGGATCTTCCTAGAGGCAATATGTTCCTTGACAAGTAGAGACTCCATCATAATTGCCATTGGGTCTGAAGACATGAAAAGTGCAAAACCTAGGTATGGAAGGAGTGCTGCCTGGTAACTTTTCGAAATGTCGGGACCTGCTAGAGCAAGTCCTGACAAACTGGGTCTGAATGGCTGAAAAAACTTTTACATACTAAATCCGAGATGGCCATTTCATGGAATATTCCCTTTTCTCTTGTGGTAAGGTGATGTATGCCAGTGTATATAGGTTTAAGGCTGCAGGGGTCTTGCCACTTGCAAAAAAGAATAGTAGTAGTTAAGTTTTGCTCTCTTCCTGCATTTTTGATTTTTTTTTTTTTAAACTTGTATTGCATTTACAATCAGTATTTCTAGTGTCAATATTTTAATTGGGAGCGGTGCTCCCTTTATATTTAAAACAAGTCTCTGTGATTACACAGACACTGATATTTTCAGAATGCAGACATGCTTCAAGATCAGACTATTGTTTAGTATTCTGGTGTTGAGGAGAGCCACCTTAATGTGATCTATTTGCTGAACTGATGATGGATTATTTAATATGGAAGGTCCATCAACTGCGCCTTGATTATTAAGGGCATGGAGGGGGCTGTCAATATTTTAGACAGTGTGTAGAAGCATTGGTATAACACTTGCAGGCAGTCCTTGGCAAAGAATGTTGAGCATCTCATCTCATCTCATGCTGACATACACTGGTCACCCTGGATTGGCACCAGTTGTTTGACCAACTGTTGAAACAAATAATCTTTGTAACTAGGCATCATTTGAAGTGAAGTAAGGATTCCACTTAGAACCAGTGTTTTACCTGCATTCGTAACATACATGAAAAGTTCTGATGCGTCTCACTGCATGTCTTTTAGGGTTTACATCCCAAGACATTGACACTTACATGCACCACTGCCATGTTGTATTCATAATTACCAGGAGGTGCTAAGGAACCTAATGTAAGAGATTCTGGCTTCTGAAAGACAACTTGATGTAGCCCTCTTTTCATCCAGCCTTGAGTTACAAGTCAGTGTGCCTTGCAGTAGAGTTCCCTATTACTAAAGCATTTCCTTTCTGTTGCTGCGATTCAGAGTGGTAGAGTTGAAGTGTTTATCAAAGTCTCCATTTGTGCTAGGTATTCTTGAGAAGGATGGGTAACCTGATTTTTGCTGAGACTTGACCTTATTTCTAGGAGAAGTCGATAGTGTTTTTTTTTTTTTTTTTTTTTTGTTTCACACCCTCCGCATAAGTCATTTTGGTGTGATTAGAGAATGATTGTGGTGGAGGTGTATGAAGCTCATTTGGTATGTGAGATGGAAGCCTCCGTTTTTATTAAGTTTTTACACCTCTCACAGCCATAGTTATTAGTTTAATTGTTTGTGAGCATAATGTAGTTAGTACACTGTCTTCGGAGGCCTAGTGCTAAAAGACAGGCAGCAGAGTTGAAACTAGTGGGCAGACTGTCAGATTCAAAGGGAAGTTATCGCTTAAAGCATAGGTACACATACATTGAAAAGAAAAAACTTACCAATACTTTTTCATGCATTACACATTATATGTATGTTTTTGTTATTTATAATTGTAATTCACTCCAACATATACCATAAATGGCTCATTTCTTGCCTTGTCTTAAACCTCACACTTTCTCATCATTATTCTGTATCTGTTGTTCTCACATTTTCCATTTATTTCTATATAATTGCTCCCTCCATTTTTTTTAAAGATCTCACTTCCCACTTCTTTTATCTGTTTAACAATATTTAATACTTCAGTTACAGCTGGTTTAGATTTTGATTTTTGTCTTAATTGCTTTTTTGGCATGCAGTGGCATTAAATTTAAAAAGGCTTTATCATGTCCATGCAGTTCAGATCCTGTGTGCCACCATAAAAGAATCAGTTCCTTAGTTACAGCCATTTGCTCCCCTCAATATTTATGACAGAGTACTGTGTTGGGGTAGTTCTGCCAACTCATTATAATCTCCATCACACCTCCAGCATTTGCTGTCTACCTGAGATAAAAGCATCTGCCTGGGGTATTAAAAATACCTTTGCAAACACTTCTAAACAAAAAATTCTAAACCTTCTGGACTGTGTTGCATATTTTGGAGTCATACATATATCCTTCCATTGTTCCTTTGTAAATTGCTTTTCCAATCCCTCTTCCCAAGCTTTTTTTAACTTTTCTGATTGATTCTTATAGTTACCAGGCAGTGTATTTTATATGTCTTATTAATTATCCCCCTTTTCTAGACTGGACAAAAAACCCTCCCAGAGCTCTTTCACTTAAAACTCCACCATCCCCTTCTCTTTGCCTGTATTCTGATTTCAGTTTCTGGTAGGGAAGGCAAAATCTCTATAACTTGCAGTCCAAACTTCTGCTTGGCCTCATCCCACTCTGTTACCTTCCCTCTCTGTTTATTTGCTTCTAATATCATGGGTCATTTGGCAGTTTTCTCCAGTAAATTCTAGCTCTCTTAGTATTTTCCTTTACCCCTAGTTGCAGTCACCTCTGTTGGCAAAATTTAGTCTGTTTATTGCTGTGTGGAATTGTTATTAGAATACTTGATGCAGTTTTTATGAATATAATAATGTGTACTTCTGTTCTCCTTGAGGATCTGTATCCAAAATCCTTCTCTCTCTCTCTCTCTCTCTCTCATGTCTTAAACATACCCCTGCTTCATTATCATCACTTTCCACATTGATTTAGAACATTCTGTTTGAGTTATGTATGCGAGCCTTAACTGCATAGCGCTAAAATATCCATACAAATCCGTTAATCATATTATATGTGGATTATCAGCTTATCCATTTTAACTCTCAGTCTTCCCTTCCGAAATAAATTCCTTCAACTCTTTGTTTTCCACAACTTCTCTGGTGGATAAAAATATGCCTGAACTGTGCATAGTAAGTGTGTAAATGTTTTTAGTTCCTTTAATTTTATCTTATTCTCCATATCAATAAACAAGAGCTTCTAGTTTGTCAGTTATTGCACTACCTTTGTTTAGTCTATTCTCACATATCCTTGGCTGCCATAACAGAATCATTTTTAATCCACACACCTAAATACTTATTTTTTTCCCCGTAATATATTGCTGAATAATGTATGAGTTTCATAATTTACTGCCGCAGCCTTTGTTTTATCTTCATTAATTATATATCCCCAAAAGACTTGAAACAGTCCGAAATGTTCAATGTCACCAAAATGTCATTTTCTGGATTTATCAAGTATAAAATATAATTTGCAAATATCTTGATTGCCATTTATATAATTTAATTTCTGAGTACCTTATTTTCTTTGCCAGTGACTCTAAATATAAAATGAAAAACAGAGGAAAGAGGGCACCCCTGCCTGGTTCCTCTGTTTAAACACAGCTTATCGGTGAGAAGCCCTCTTTCCTTAGTTTTTTATTTATTCCTATCCTTCATATGTCCTCCTAATTACTTGTGTTTTATCAGGGAATCCAAATGTTTCCATTGCTCTACTCCTAAAATCCCAGCTTACTCTATATAATGTTTTCTCTGCATCAAGGCCTACAAACAGCAGCAGCATTGTCTTACGCTGTACTTCCCTTTGGATCATCATTGTTCTATTAATGTTTGCCTCCCCTGCACAAAACATTTTTGTCATTCTCTTAGCTAGAGGAAAGCACTTAAAAATTATGGTTTAAAGTAGAAATGGGTCTGTATGATGCTAGGTCTTTACCCTGTTTGGGTAATATAGCAACCACAGCTTTCTTCCAAGATGCTGGTGCTCACTCTCCTTTTAAAATAGTATTAAAGAAAACCTTCCAGATCTTTATCACTTTCTTCCCTCCTAACTTCTAAACTTCTACAATAATACCATGTTTTCCTGGAGACTGATTAGGCATCACAGTGTTTCTCGTATCCTCCTATCTTAATCATTAGTTGTTGAGCCTCATCTTCCTCTAACCTTAGCAAAACTGTCTTCCATAGATACTTCTATTTGTGATTTTTCTTGGTTTTCACATTTATCCAAATGTTCATAAAATTTCCAACTTATCTCTTAATATCACTGTCGCATCTCTAGTTATCTTTCTTGTCATAGGCTTCCTAAGTTTGGCAACAGCCCTTTCTAGTTTGTTGCATAAGTCAATGTGCTGAACAATTTTGTACTGTGTAGATACAAACAATAGTTAACAGCAATCTTTCTATACACCCTTACTCCATATTGCTGCAATTACTCTTCTTCTTTGAGATTCTCCTTATTCTGCAGTACTTTAACCTTTGATAGCCCCTCTAAATAATTCCCATTCTTCTTAACTGTATCTTTCTGTTCTATTTCTTCCCAGTTTTTAAACTCCATTTTCATTTTAGCCCACTCACTAGCTATCCCTACTGAAGAATTTAATCTTCCCTTATAATTCTTGAATAGTTTCCGCTACTCATTCCTTAAATTCCTCTCTTAACTGGTAAGTAGGAAAATGCAAGTCTCTTATTTTTTTGGCATTATCGTATATTGTTATCTTCTTTTATCGCTGCATGAGCTGAAATAGTTTAGTTGTGTCGAAGCTTTCAATTAAATGCACATGCTCCTGTCAAATATTTTTATCCAGTCTAGGCCTGTTATTGTACCTTGGGGAATATGTAAATTCTGTCAGGGTTCCTAGTACTGAATTCACATCTTCAGTAAATATTTTCCATAAATTTCTTCAGAAATCTATCTTATTTTTCTTCTGTTTTCCCCTGATGCATCCTCACTGTTGCAAACCAAGTTACAGTTACACCTATAAGTCATATTTTTGCTGAAAGCTGATAATTTTTCCCAAATTTTCTCAAGCTTCATGGTAGCAGTTTTTGGTGGAATATAAATCCATGATTGCGTAATGATCCTCCCTTGCCAGTAGCACCTTATTACCACAAACCCACCATTATTGTCTTTTCCTCTGACAGTTAATATTAATATTCTCCTTTTCCTTTGAACCTGATGTTCTACTGAATATCCATAATGAAATTCGTTTTGTCAAATTCACTTGCTAATTTCTATTTAGATGCGTCTCCTGCAGTATTGTTGTTTGCACCCTACATTTCTCAATATAATTCAATACTCGCTCTTTTTTCTGTACCTGTAAGACTCTCTACATTCTAAGATAATGTGGAGAGTAGTAATTACAATAGAAAGCTATTGCTTCCACCTATTAAATGTGACATCTTTTTTTTTTCAAAGAATTTTATTAAATAATTATTAAAATGAACAGATATTTCCATGAAATCATAACATTTTTTCTTTAAAGTTAAAAAAACAAGAAAATAAAAAAAAAACTTCTAATATATAAACCAGTGTAACTAAACTATGTACAAAGACGTTCATCATGCAAAAAAAATTTCTTAATGTAGCTGTAGGATTAATAAAAAATCATCTGTTTACATAAATTAATAAACTATTTTTCTAGAAGTTCATAGATGATATTCCATGAATTATACAATGTATTATTCCTAGATGATCTAGATTTAATAGTTCACATTTCCAAATTACACGTTTGAAGGAGTATATTTTTAAATTCCAAAAATGTAGGTGCTGTACTAGATTTCCAATTCTTAGTGATTGTTTTTGTAGCTATAGATAGTATAGACCAAACCAAAGGGTACTTATTCTCTTTTACACAGTTAGGAACAGGAGTATTAAATAAAACAAAAAAAAACAAAAACTTAAGGGGAATTTAAGGAATGAGTAGCGGAAACTATTCAAGAATTATAAGGGAAGATTAAATTCTTCAGTAGGGATAGCTAGTGAGTGGGCTAAAATGAAAATGGAGTTTAAAAACTGGGAAGAAATAGAACAGAAAGATACAGTTAAATTAAATAAAACAAAAAAATAAAACAATCCGAACACCATCATACTAGGTGACTTCAACTACCCTAATATAGACTGGGAACACTACTCAAGCCTCAAGCCCAAACACTCTAGCCCAAATGTTCCTGGAATTCATAAACTCAAATGCCATGGAACAACTAGTCACCATCCCCACAAGAGGAGAAAACATACTTGATCTCATCATCACGAACATGGGAGCACAATGTTCAACGCCGGAAGTATACCCCTCACTGGTGAGATCTGATCACAAACTAATCTCGCTGGAGGTCCTCATCCCCCACCGAAATGAAAAAGACCACAGTAAAGAACTTCTCGAAAGCCGACTTCACACTTCTAAAGACTAGTGTGGTCTCCTTTAAGGCCCCTGAGCCGGCGGTTAACATTACTCAAACCGCTGAATCACTTACAAATGCCTTCTACCAGCACCTGCAGGGCTGCATGGATCAGGCAATCCCAAGCAAAACAAAGACTCTTTGTACCAAAGGCAAGCGTCCAGTCTGGTGGACCCCAGCCATAAACAAACTCTACAACAAAAGGAGAAAGCTACTACAAGATAGAGCAAAATCCTTAAAAGGTAAGACACCGCTGATCACTATAAGTAAAAAGCTAAGAGCTCTCATAAAATCATCCAAAGCTAATTTTGAGAAAAAAATAGCTAAGGACTCTAAAGACAACCATAAGGCATTCTTTAGCTATGTCAGAAACCTAGGAGGAAACTCCCAGATATGCTCAGAATTAGTTCAAAATGATGTGAAGATTACTGATCCTACAGACATTGCCAACATACTGGCTGACAGGTTCAGTGCAAACTTCTCCCCCCCCCTAAAGGAGAGATATCTATACCAAATGATTGTAGCCCCCAAACATCTCTAACGCCCAGGTGAGAACTGCTCTCTCCAAGGCAAAGAACACAGCATCCATGGGACCTGATGGTGTCCCCGGCTGTGTGCTCCATGAACTCAACGAGGAATTAAACCCACAGTTAGGACAGCTGTTTAATCTTAGTCTCACCTCCGGATACGCACTCCAGGAGTGGCGCAGCGACTGTGGTCCCACTCCACAAAGGCGGTGCCTCCACCGACCCTGGAAATTACCGTCCCATTAGCTTGACAAGCCTTATCTGCAAAGCCATGGAGAGGATCATAATGGATCTCATAAATAAAGACATAGGGAACTTGCAGACTTTGGATCCAACCCAGTTTGGCTTTGTCAAAGGCAGATCATGCCTTTTAAACTTGATTGACTTTTTCGAAACAGTCACCAAGGCCATTGACGAGGGAAAGGCAGTCCATACAGCCTACCTAGACCTGGCGAAGGCTTTTGATACAATACCTCACTCGGGTATCATTGAAAAACTCATCAACTTAAATGTAAACCCATACATTACAAGATGGGTTGCAAACTGGCTGAGTGACAGAACCCACAGGGTCAGAGTTGCTGGCGCCATGTCAGACTCAAAGCATGTCACAAGTGGTGTCCCACAGGGCTCAGTCCTGGGCCCACTCTTGTTTGGCATCTACTTTTCTGAAGTACAAGCAAACACAGGAGGGTTATGGCTGACTAAGTTTGCAGATGACTGCAAACTGGGCGCCGTAGTTGAAAACACATCCAACACAGATATCCTTCAGAAGGGTCTCACAGAAACGGATAACTGGTGCCAGAGCCATGGCCTAAAGTTAAATGCCAAGAAATGCATAGTCATACCCTTCGGGAAAAATAAGGTTACCCCTAGCTACCATATTGGTGGCAATCCCCTGAACACAGAAGAAGTTATTAGGGACCTGGGAACCCAGGTTGACAGTAGCCTTTCATTCGACACTCATATTGCTAAAGTAGTTAGGAAGACCTTCTACATTGCCCACCTTATCATGAAGGGATTCACATCTAGATCAAGGGAAGTCATAGTCTCCCTATACTCATCACTCATCAGACCAATGATCGAGTACAATGCCCCATTCGCAATGTATCTGACCCGACACTTGCAGCAGCTGGAGAGGCCACAAAGTTCCTCACCAAAAGGATAAAGGGTCTCAAAAATCTGTCTTATGCTGCCCGACTGAAAGAACTCCAGTTATATTCAGTTGCTTACCGCTTGCTCAGAGGTGACATATGCCTGACATACAAGGCCATGTCAAACCCAGATTTGATGAACATGCTTCATCTCAAAAAATCTAGATCCCTCAGAGCCACAAGGGCGGGAGACTTAAACCTCGACACGGTTATTAATAGGACGTGCTGGAGGGATAGATTCATCACCCAAAGACTCCCTATGCTGTGGAACAAAATCCCGGTTTATGTGAGGCAGAGCACCTCGCTGGCCTTGTTCAAGAGGAATCTTGACCAATGGATGGGAGATCGCAGATACACCCCAGGGGTTACCTCAGTGTCACTGCTCGACAGAGGCACAGCAAAATAATGGGCATAGTTTCTCCAAACTAAAGGGATGGCGTAAGCCACAAAACTATGGGCTAGGCTTATAAATGCCCTCGGGCAGATAGCCTAGTATGAACCTATGAACCTATAAGTGATTTAGATATAAAGAAATTATCAGTAAAAATTGTTTGCTACAAATTATTGATATCATCCCAAAATTTTCTATAATATATACAATTATAAAACATATAAGACCAGTCAGCATTCAGTTCAATATTATATCTCCATGTTATATTCCTTTTAGAAAATATACTTAATATTATGAGGAGTGATAAATGTTCTATTTAAAAATCTCCATGTGAATAATTTCCATTTTAAAGAAGAAGTAGTCATACTTGCTGATTGTAAAATATTTAGTTGGTCTTTCTCAGAAGGGGGATTATTATTAATTAAAAAAAAATATTTCCAATAATTATCTGAATGTGTATCTAAATCATATTTAATTGCCCTATAAATGTTTGATAACTTGTTATTAGCAGGAAATTTATGCAAAACTGATAAAATCATATATTGTATTAGCTTGGGAATTTTCTTCCTAATTATAGGAGACATAGAATCCAATTTATTTAATGCATATTGTCTAGCTTCTTGAAGCTCTAACCATAAACAAGAATCAAGTTTATACTCTTCCAAGAGTAAACTATTGGATTTTATCTAATTATTTATCATTATTCAGTGCCAAAATGTTAAATGCTTTTGCTGAAATATAGACATTTTGTATAATCTGAAAAGAAAATAGATATGTGTGTGTAGGCTATAGGGAAGAGTAACAAAGCCAATCCTTATATATATTATATTTAAATATAAAATTTTAAATGATTTTAAAAGAAAAACTATATACTTAGAGTTAAAACTCAAAGAAGAAAATTCAGAAATATAATCTTTTAACCTCCAAATAAATGAATTAATTATATTTAGCTTATAGGAACTATTTATATCTTTGGTATTTTGTGACAATACCTCTATAAACTCTTTCCACTTAGCAGTGTATTCCACATCAATGAGATGAGAGATTGCATTGAATACTGATGAAATTGAATACATTTCTAAATTTGGTAAGGCTATACCCCCATTATTCCAGTTATACATATGGTATGTTAATGCAATCCTTGGCTTATTTGGTAACCACAAAAAATTCTGAATCATTGAATTAGTTTTTTTTTTATTATTTGGTAAGAAGGAGTTATAGATAAAGATTGAATTATATATAAGATTTTGGGGAGAAGGATCATCTTTATTATTAAAAGTTTATCATCCATAGAAAAGGGTAATTTGTTCCATTTATTTATTAAATTTTCTATCTGTAATAGACTTTTATTATAATTTATTTGAATGGTATCTTTAATATTGTTAGTAATAATTATACCTAAATATGCTATTTGTTGAGACTGAGCTATATATTCATTATATTCATCTGGTATATTGTATATTTTTGAACCTGTTAAAAGAATCTGTGTTTTATTATTATTAAAAGTAACGCCGGAATTTTTTTGAAATTATTCCACGTTTTAAAAAGTTTTTTATATAGATTCCCTTCTACTCCCAATTGTAATCAATATGTCATCTGCAAACATTTGTATTGTAGATGATATAGTGGGGTTTAACTTGTATCCTTCAATATCTGTATCATGTCTTATTAAATTTGCCCATGGTTCCATAACTAATGAAAATAAAAGAGGGGATAAAGGACACCATTGCTTTGTACCTTTTACTATTGGTATATTTTGAGATGTAGTAGTACCAATTTTAACATAAGCTTGGCTACCTTCATATAACAGCGTGATAAGATTGATAAAATTATTGGAGAAATTTAATTCCTTTAATAGAGTGAACAGATATTCCCATGTAACTGAGTTGAAAGCACAATTTATATCTAAACTAACTAGGGTTAAATTTGTTTTAAGATTTTTCACCAAATCAATTAAAGTTAATCTTTTAATGTTATATGAAGTTCTCTTTATTATAAACCCTGTTTGATCACTATCAACTAATTTGGGTAAAAGTGTTTTAAGCCTTTCTGCATAAATGGGCATAAATAATTTGTAATCGGTGTTTAATAGGGAGATGGGTCTATAGGAGGTACACTTAGAGGGATCTTTGTTAGATTTTAAAATAGGAGAAATAAAAGTGTATTTCCAAGAAGGTGGAATTATGTTTTTGTCCTGAACAAGATTAAATGCTTTATAAAGCAATTTTAGAGCATTTATAGGTAGTAATTTGTAAATTTCAGGAATGATGCCGTCATTACCTGGTGCTTTATTTTGCTTTAATTTGGTAATGAGTTTGAAGTTCTTTGAAAGATATCTGTTTATCAATAGACATCCCTTGTTCCTCTAAAAGTCTTGTTTTAGTGTATTTATTAATAAATGTTTTTATTTCCTCTTTAGAGTTAATTTCAGTAGTTGTTTGGTTGATGTTTATAAAAAACTCTCTAAATTCAGTTAATATGTTAGCAATTTCCGATACTATTTTTCCTTTTTTAGAGGAGAATATTTCATTAATATGATTAAATCTATTTAATCTTTTCATTTTATTAGCAAGAATTTTTAAGGATTTAGGGTTAGAAGAGAAATTTATAAACTTTAATTTTTCTATATTGATCATAGTTTTATGTTTTAATATTTTAGATATTTATTATTTAACATGTTTATTTTTTCTTTTATCTGATATATCTTTATCACCCATATTACTAAGTTTTAAAGTGTCTAATTTACATTGTATATCTTGCAGCTCTTTATCCCAAGCTTTCTTTTTTGTTGTTGTACCAATTCAATATCCTACCATATAGATAAGCTGTTTGGGCATCCCATATGTAAATTTCTGATATAATGTTCTAAAAAATTATGTACTTCTGTAGAAATGAAATCATTAAAATCTTTTAATTTTGTGATATAAACTGGGATCCTTTTTATATGAATATTGGATTGACTACCACTTCAAAAATTATAGAATTATGATCTGATAAAGGACATGAAATCACTGCTGATTTGTTTAAGGAATCTGTTCAATTATTAGAAATAAAAACTCTGTCTATCCTCGAGTATGAGTTATGTCTATGAGAAAAAAAGGTGTAAAACAAAGAAGTAGCATCTGCAAAATAATTTATATCTTTCAAAAAATAAGTATCTGAAAACCCTTTTAATAATTTAGATGTAGATATTCTTCTATTCCCATTAGTACTAGAGTCTTTGTAATCTAGAATGCAATTGAAATCTCCTGCCAAAATAATGTTCCCTTTAGAGAATGGTACAATTTGATCTAGATGTTGTTTCACTGTGTTTATCCCTATCCCTGGGATCCAATATATGTTGATCAATGTGAAATGTTACTGTTTATTTCTATGGTGACTGCACAAAACATTCCTTTATTATCCTTATATGTATCTATTATTTTAGGAAAAGGCATTATGCTGTTCCATAGGATAGCTACTCCTCTCTTTTTCTTAGTATGTTCAGAACTTACTAAAATCTTATGTTTTAGATTCAAGTCTGAATATATCCTCTGTTATTAAGTGAGTTTCTTGTAAAAATACTAACTGGGATTTATGTAACTTAAGATATCTAGTTAAATTCCTCCTTTTATTAGGATTATTTAAACCATTAATGTTAACTGATATACCTTTTAGTGTAGTCATTGAAAATTAAATGATGTAAATATAAACATACTGATCTAAGAAATACACAAGAATATATCTAATAGGAATACTATTATGATCATTAGAACAAACATAGTGTAAGAGTATCATATTCTTAAAATTAAGGTTGTTTCCTACTACATAAGATATGAACATCTGAAAAGTTGTTAGAAAATATTTATAACATAAACATGAAACAAAATAACCAACCCAAACCCCTCTGGAGTTTAAAACTCCTAACTCGAATGACATCAATCACTCAAATCGACCTGCTATCAAAAGCAGCATCCAATCAGCACCTGCATAAATGTCTGTAGTCATAACTATAAAAATAAGGCTTCTCATCAATAACATAAACAATTTTTGTATGAACCAAATATATAGATATAATGTTGTGTCAATTAGTAAATTGATGACTGCTACATCTTAGCAATAAAGTATAGAATTTTCTTACATTAGGTAGTAGGTTAAGAACTACTATGATCTATTAGTTCACTCTTCTGTTTTAAAGTAATCACATTTGATAAGAACCTTAAAAAGAGACTATAGCATTATTTTATTACCGAAATATGGCTAATAAAGGCTGAAGTGTGATATATAGTACTGCCATAGGTGATCAGCTAACTGGGACATAGTTGTAAATGAATCACCTAAGGGCCTTCAATAACCACTAACATTGGCAGCTAATAAATAAGATGCTAATAAAAGTGATTTTACTATCAACTAACATACTGATTGTTAATGAACACTGCATTTCTTTGCCAGAAACCAAATATAGTGATTACTTATCAAGAAGTAAAACCAACAACATCCTGCTAGTTTTCTTATAACCAAACACCCCGGTGCAGTCTGTCATAGAAGAGTGACTAATAAACCTTAAAAGTCTGATCTTCCATTCATTGCATTAATTTGAGTTACCTCAAAGGGTCCATCACCATACTCAAAATTAGTGAAAAGGTCATATTAGTTCAAAGAAGCAAGGTGCTTAAATAGCTCCTGTATACTATATAAAGGCCTTATTTAAATATAATGAGCTTTTTATTATTCAGTTATAGCTTATACTATCTTTGAATTTTGAAAAGCTATTTCATTAACAAAACAAAAGATGAAAATTTCACATTTTCTAATGATAAACAGATCTAACTATTTTTAATGCACCTGTCCTTGCAATATTATTGCTGCCTATGTGGTACATCCCTATCAGCCTGTTACACAAATGCATTAATAAAATAATAACCTATTATATACATCTATACATTTAACATTTTGATAAATGCTTCATGAATATTTTCTCAGCAAGTCAGTAGTTATAATAAATGTACATGGAACACAAGCATATAAACAGCTTATAGCGTTATTAAATCTTCCAAAAATGCACAAATCATAACTAGTATTTTTCATCAAGATATCGGCACCCTTGTCATGCATAAAGCAAATATTTTATGAGAATACTATTCGTATATAAGTAGATAAGGCTCAAGAATACCTATGATGATCAGAAAAAGTATTTAGGCTACATGCATAGTATAATCCGTATTTATTTAAGAGATTATTGCATATAATGTCTTACAATAAGTTGAAAGTAGTAATCTAGTTATATCTTCTTTCCGTATGCTGTATGAGGAAACAAATTTGATTCAGTAGCTTCCCGGTGAGGATCAGAAGATCAATTTACTTCCGATGCCTTCATGATGACGTTTTAAGAAAGCTCCGAGCTTTCCAGCCGCGATGGATACCACAGTCATGAGTTCATCATGAAGATAAAGCTTTCAAAGTTCCGGCGGGAAATAGTAAGTAAAACATTACATCTGAAGTAGTTAACTTCATTTGTGCATCAACCTATGGGTTATCAGATCCATATCGGATCCGAACCGGCAGATTCCAGCAGCTAAGATCCGAGCTCCTCCCCTTACCCATAACTCCCTGACATCCCTTCCTGACCTCAGATCTACTTTGCCATGGTTTGGACAGCAGCTTGATCTTGAGCGTATGAGTTTTTCAGAGTCTTGTGAGAAAAATCCTTCCTTTTTTCTTTAAACCTTCTAAAGTTTGAGTGATTTTTGAGTGTTGGAACTAGTTTAGTTTTAGAGAGTTCCCACGGGTTTTGCGTTCCCTCCCCCTTGAATTTTAGAGTGCTAGGGTGTGTGTGTGTGTGTGTGTGTGTGTGTGTGTGTGTGTGTGTGTGGTCTTGGGGCCTAGTGCTTGTGTTTTTAATTGAATGTCGGAGGCTTCCAAGACATTCTTTTCTAAATGTACAGAGTGTGGCCATAAGCTTTCCCCGGCTGATGGCCACACTCAGTGCATTTTATGCTTTGGGGTTGAACACCTTTCTTCTGGCTGTACTGTTTGTGCAGCGTTCAACCCCAGGGCTATCAGGGACCGGAGGTCGAAGCTGATCCTGGCGGGACTTCTGCCACCGGACTCTGCTCCGTCCTCCGGCCCCTCCGTGGCTCCTGCCGCGGCTGCGGCAGCATCCACGGACCCTTCCCTTCCTCTGGCCGGGACTCAACCTCCCTCTTCTGGCAAGGAGGAAAGGGAAGCTAGGAGGGAGAAGCGCCGCGTGAAACACAAGCGGCGGGCCGAGATCTCTGTGTCGGCCCCGCCGGCCAAGCGGGTCTCTTCCCGTCCCGCCTCGGTGGCCTCTTCCAGGTCGACCAGAAGCCTGATGGATGCAGACTTGGACTGGATGATGAGAAGGTTCCTCCAGGCCCAGCTGCAGATGGGAGTACTCCTGCCTTCCCCTCCCTCCGGGGGGGGGGGGCTCGACCCCTTTTTTCACCCCGATAGCTCCTTCCCTGACCCGCTTCCCGGGCTCGGGGTCTTCGGAGCCGAGTAGTGATGGAGCCAGGGGGTTGTCGGCACCGGTAGTCTCGGGTACTTCGGGGCCGACAGTACTCTCGAGCCTGTCAGGTCCCTTTTCTATGGATCCTAGCTGTCAGAGCCGAGAGCTGAGCTTCGGATCCGAGGCGGTCAGTGTGCCTTCGGCTCTGACTAGGTCGGAGCATACTGGCCCTTTGGATCAGGCGGCTTCGGCCCCGATCTGCCTGTCTGATCCGAGGGAGAGTCGGCTCTCGGATCCTAGGGAGAGCGGCTCTCCTTTGGCATTCGACGTGGTAGAGATGGTTCTATTGATGGAATGCAGGCCCCCCGCCTCAGCTACGGCTCCACCCTGCACTCCCTTGCAGATGGGTCCGACTTCCATCACCCAGCCCCAGAGACAGCCTGCTCTGATGTCCCAGGTAGTTCCGTTGTTGGAACAAGATTTGGCTGGTGAGGCCTCCTCAGACAGCCCCCCTGAGGAGGTCCCCCACAAGCACAAGTGCAAAAGGAGGCACTTGGACTCCCTCGAGTCCTTGACTGAGGACACGGACTTGGAGGAAGGGGAAGGCTCCCCAAGATCGCCCCCCCCCCCGAAGACGTCTTAGTTGGAGACATCATGGAGATGCTCAGGATCGGGGGGGGTCTGCCCCAAAGCCTTCCTCGGACGAGTCCGTGTTCCTGGAGGCGTTTGAAGCAGGCCTGTCTACCTCTTGGGTGTCCCGTCCGCCCGATCCCCTGGTAGATCTGATCACTACCAGGGCTTAGAAGGAGCCGGACACTGTGGAGCCCGTCCCTAAGAGGCCTGACAGAATTCTCAGCCTGCCTTTGGACAGATCTCATTGGAGCAAGGGAACCCTTGTAGATGCCATGTTGGTGGCAGTGGCCACTAAGAGGGAACTGGCCCAAGAGAGTCCCTCGGTCCATCCCTCTGACAAGGAGTCCCGGGCGATGGACTTTTTGGGGAAGCGGATGTTTGCTTCAGCCACCTTCTCCATAAGGTCGCTGAACTACATGGCACATGTCGTACGGCTCCAGCGGGAACTTTTCAAAGAATACGCCGGGTCACCCCCAGAGTCCATGTCGGCAGAGGACAAACAGGTGTACTCTACCCGAATGGCCACTCTCAGGTCGATTTCCAATACCTCTATGCGGCTGCTGTCCCATGCTATGGAGGGGGCCGCTAGAGCTAGCGGAGCGGGCGTCGTACTAAGGTGACAGGCCTGGCTCCGCCACTGTGATTTTGCGGAACCCTTCAAGGTGTCATTCGCTAATGCCCCTTTTGATGGTTCTGCTCTTTTTGGCAAGACCGTGCGCGATACCTTAGTCCAGAGCGAGAAAGACGGGAAGACGTTGTCTGCCGTCGGAGTCCACTTCTCTGCTCTCCAGAGGTCCTTCTCGAAGAACCAAAAGGGACAGAAGAAGATGTGGTTCCGAAAGTCTCAGCAATCCCATTTTGCTCCGGACTCCCCGTCCTTCAGAAGCAGAGGAGGACAGAGTGGACGCCTCCCTAGAGGCAGAGGGGGCCCGAAGAACTTTGGGTCCGGAGAACCTTTCTCTGATCGGCCCACGCAGCAACCCTGAGGGGTTACCCGATTTCTCCACTCTGGAGGCAGTCGGGGGGGGGGGGTGTTTCTCGAAGCACCTAGCAACTTGTAAGTCTATCACGACAGACCGCTGGGTGCTTTGGATAATATCCAGAGGCTATGTGATTCCGTTTCTCCATCCCCCCTCTCAGACCCAGATTCCTCCCCGATGTCCCATCCGATCAGAGGGAGGCCGCAGCTACAGAAATTCAACAGCTGCTAGAAAAAGGAGCGATCCAGCACGTCCCCCCAGTCCAGTATGGATCGGGCTTTTACTCCAGGTTCTTCTTGATGCCAAAAAAGACGGGGGACTTAAGGCCAATCCTCGACTTATCTCTATTGAACCTGGCAATAGCCAAAGAAAAGTTCCGGTTGGTCACTCTTCAATCCATTCTCCCCCTTTTGCAGGAGAACGACTGGATGTGCTCCACAGACCTCAAGGATGCGTACTACCACATCTTAATGGACAGACGATCCAGGAGGTTTCTCCGCTTCCGGCTAGGAGCCAGTCACTATCAGTTCAGGGTCCTCCCCTTTGGTCTCACCACAGCCCCCAGGGGTGTTTACCAAGGTATTAGCAGTAGTAGCGGCCCACCTGAGACTCCAGGGAATTCAGGTCTTTCCGTACCTGGACGACTGGCTCCTGACCGCCCCCATATGGCATCTACTCTGCACAGCCAGGAACTTCTTCCTTTGCTTAACTCCCCGGCTGGGGATCACAATTAACGCTGGGAAGTCCTCCCTGCTCCCAACTCAGGTCATAGATTTTATCGGAGCCAGGGTAGACACAAACCAGCTCTTAGTTTTCTTAACCCCGGACCGGTTGCGATCCCTAAAACTACATGTGCAGGCCATTCTTCATTGTCCGACCCCTCCGGCAGAACTGGTCCATGAGGGCCCTAGGCTCGATGGTGGCTACCATCACTCTCCTTCCCATGGTGCGCCTAAATATGAGAATTCTACAATGGACACTCCAAGTCCAATGGTCCTTAATACGTTTTCCCCTAAGCCATCCTGTCCCTCTCAGCAGGGTTTGCAGGAGTGCCCTCTTATGGTGGCTCCGGTCTTCGGACCTCCAAAAGGGGTGCCCCTTTTCTATGTCCCCTCCCCTAGCCACTGTGACCACGGACGCCTCTCATCTCAGGTGGGGGGGGGGGGGGCATTGTTGCGGCAGAACCGTCCAAGGCGCGTGGAACCAGACAGAGACCTCACTGCATATCAATGTCCTGGAGATGAGGGCGGTGCTGTTAGAGTTGCAAGCACTTCAGAGCCTTCTTCCCGTCGGGACGATTGCGATCCAGACGGACATGTCTGTCGTTTGGTATATCAACAAAGAAGGGGGAACCAGGTCCTATCCACTTTGTCGAGAGGCCGTGAGAGTTTGGGAATGGGCGATTTCCACCAACTGCTTTCTCGTAGCGACGCACATTCCGGGTCAGTCCAATATCCTAGCGGACAGACTGAGTCTCACCATCCTCTCCCCGTACGATTGGTCTCTGAATTCCAATGTAGCGAAGCAGATCTTCTCCAAATGGGGCCAACCTTGTTGCAATCTTTTTGCCTCTCCTTCAAACATGAAGTGTGACACCTACTTCGCTCTAATTCCCTCACCCGGGGAATCACCACGAGACGCTCTGGTGCATGCTTTGGCCTCCCAGTCGTCTCCATGCTTATCCGCCCCTTCCCCTGTTGCTCAAATTTCTGCAGAAAGCCAGACGGTTGGGGTGCACGATAATCCTCATTGCCCCATTCTGGCCTCGTCAGGCATGGTTCCCTTATCTGTGGTCTCATCTAGTGAATCCCCCCCTGGATTCTAGATCTCCGTCCGGATCTAATATCTCACCCCCTGGGCCTACCAATCCCGAACCTGGACAACCTCAAGCTCACAGCTTGGTTGATCCAGTTCCACTGTTAGTTCGGACTCCCGGTATCTCTTCCCAGGTCAAAGCGATCCTAGTGGCGGCCCACAAGCCGTCTACTAGGAAGGTTTATCGTAGCAAATGGAAACGTTTTTCTATTTGGGCTGAACATCAGAACCTAGATCCTTTCACAGCTCCGTTACCAGCTGTCCTGGATTTTCTGTCGGGACTGTTTGATAAAGGTGCCAGCTCTTCCACAGTCAAAGTACAGTTGGCGGCTATCGCTCATTACCACGTTGGATGTGATCTTGGCTCTCTGACTTCATCCAGATTATGTAAGGCCTTTTTAAAGGGCACCTTCCTACTAAGGCCTCCAGTCAAAGAGGTGATCCCTCTGTGGGACTTACCACTGGTGCTCCAGGCCTTAACAGCTCCCCCCTTTGAGCCTGCTGCCTCGGTAGATCTCAAGTTCTTGTCCTGGAAAATGGCCTTTCTTGTCGCTATCACGTCGGCAAAAAGGGTTTCCGAACTTCAAGCCCTTTGTGCCAAGCCTCCGTACTTGATTTTCCACAAGGATAGGGTATTCCTCGGGACCAATCTCTCCTTTCTCCCCAAAATTGCTTCCGAAGCTAATATTAATCAGTCCATTAATTTGCCAGTCTTCTTCCCTAATTACCAAAATAAGGGCGAATCCATATTACACTCTTTGGGTGTACATAGACAGTTGAGATTTTTACCTGCACAGGACAACTGGTTATAGACGTTCAGATCAGTTATTTGTGTCCTTTGCTAGATCCAGTCTAGGGAAAGCTGTTTCTAAAGTCACACCATCCAGGTGGATTTCTCAGTGTATTCTCTTGGCTTATGAGAGTTCTGGCAGGCCTGCTCCTCAGGGAGTCCATGCCCATTCAACTCTGTCTGTTTCTACCTCTGCTGCTTTTCGAGCTAGAGTTTTGTTGGATGACATTTGCTAGGCTGCCACATGGGCCTCATCTCACACTTTTATAAACCACTACAGGTTAGATTTGGTTTCCAGAGGGAGAACATCCTTTGGCTCCGCAGTGCTCTGGAACATCCTTCCTTGAGGGCCTCCCAAGATTCAGGTAGCTGGGGACTCTGTCCCATATGTTGATGTACAAATGAACTTCACTACTTCAGATTAAGAAGTTATGTGCTCACCATAACGTTCCATCTGAGTAAGTAAACTTCATTTGTCAGCAACCGTCCCTCCCTCCTTCCCCCTGTCCTCTTCGGATTTTTTTTTTTTGGTGTTCCTGCTTCTCTGTAGGTTGTACCCAGTTTACCCTAGGCAGGTTGCAATTGCAAGTCTTGTTTTAGGCAAACTCGATCTGAGGTCAGGAAGGGATGGCAGGGAGTTATGGGTAAGGGGGAGGAGCTTGGAGCTCGGATCTTAGCTGCTGGAAACTGCCGGTTCGGATCCGATATGGATCCGATAACACATAGGTTGCTGACAAATGAAGTTTACCTACTCAGATGGAAGGTTATGGTGAGTACATAACTTCTTATTAACTGCATATAAGGCAATGTCTCGAGACTCCCTCTATACCGAGAGAGATGAGAAAGAAGGAAAAAAAAAACCTTGCATACACAACACGAAGCAATGACAGCTATCAAGCAAAGCTTCACCACACTATCAACCAGACTCTCCGGTTAATCTCCGACCAAAGCACACAGGCACCAAAACATACAATTAACACAAACAACACCACACATGTCTCTACAGTGCTAGAGCACCAAACCAGAGCCTCCAAATAAACACACCAACAACTCGGAAACAACAACAAAGCCTTACCATTACACCAGCCACACTGCCACTTACATCCCGGGTCAGAAGTACAATCAGTAGCATAGCAATTCTGCAACTATACATCAGGCCAACATGCAAGATTCCTTTATCAAACAATTAACCATAAATCAACTAAAATACAAATACAGCAATTATAACTAAATAAAAGTTTTCCAACCACTATAAGAACCAAAATCAAGATAAACGAATACACCCCCTATTGATAAGCACCACTACAAGACATTCAAAAGCATAGATATCCGAGACAGGAGAATCACTGCACCCATGGGAATCAAACCAATAAACATTAAGTTAATTAATCTTAAACCAATAGTACAAATGAAAAAAAAAAAATCCCAACACACTATTCTACAAAACAAAATAGACTACTATTTAGTTAACCAATTTACATTATATTAAATATAATACCATAAGCTCACCTGGATGTCTGGTTTCATTTCCCCAACTGAGTGAATCAAGTGCAGATAACTTGTTATGATTCATCTTTTGATTTTTTTTTTTTTAGGGTCAAATGTTTTCCAAGTGTTGTTCTCAGCATTCCTTTGAAGACTAGGACTGGCCCACTCCATTTCATCTACTTTTTCCAGTATGTTGTTAGATTTTATATACGTTATTGCACTGTCTAGGTCGCCAAAAATTTTAAAACCATCTTGATAAAATATTTTCAGTCTTGCAGGAAAAAGCAAATGGGTTTTTATTTTCTTTTTTAGTTCTCTGACTAAAGGCAAGAAAATTTTCCTTTTTGATAATACTGAAGAATAGTCATTATCAAAGCATATAATATTGTCTTCAGTTTGATTGGGGATTTTGCCCATGCAGTCTTTAGTACCATTTCCTTATCATGGGCTGGTAGGAACTTTACAATAACAGATTTAGTATAATTACTCTTGGTGTTTTTAGATGTCACCATTGATCTATGGGTTATTTCAATACCATATGAAAGAGCCTCCGGCAGTTCAAGTACTTCAGGCAACCAGGAAGATAAAACAAATTTCCATATTATTTCCCTCTATGTTATCCAGTAAGCCAAAAATTCTCACATTATTCCTACGGGACCTGTTCTCAAGGTCATCAACCTTTGTCTGAAGAAGAGAATTTTGCTTTAACAGGAACTCAACATTATGTTCACTCTCCTAAATTCTGTTATCCATATCACTTAATGCAGTTTCCATTCCTGAAATCTGATTCCTCTGTTGCAATAAATCTTCATGTAGAATGTCCATTTGGTGAGAACACTTTTCTTTGAAACTGTCAATTTTTATATCCATTTTGTCTATCTTGACACTTAGTTCCTGAATAGTAGTTAGTAATGACTGTAGTTCTTTTTTTTATAGTTGTCTCTTGATGACAAGATTTAGAGAAGCTCATCCTGTTCTTTTACTGTAGCACTTCCAAGTGTAACTTTGACAGGAAGACTTAAAATCTACTTGAAATTTTTTATATACTACCTGAATATATATTTTAAAGAATTAATTAAAATAAAAAAAACTATTATTAGGGAAGTTTATATCAATATTTCCTGTCAATAAAGTTCTGTAAAGGCAGAGCTGATAAGAAAAGCTGCTACTCTGTGCTCATCTTGGCCATGCCCCCGTGACAGCTCTTTTGAATATGTATTGCCAACTGTCTTACATGCACACACAGTTTAGCAGGCTGATCTTTTATGCATTTGTTTCTTGTCTCAATTTGATTATATGTCACCTTTTCCAAGACTTTTTGCTTTAATGAAAACTCAAAAAAAAAAAAAAAAACCTAAATGCATTTTAACACCCACTCATTCTTATTAAATTAGGTCAAGTATACAAAGCTATGCACATTGTTTGTTTAAACCTGCGGTTAGGGACAATTGGCCCAAATAGGTGGCTGCAGCTCCACACATTACCTAATCTAAAATTAAGGTTACACATGCTAAAGCACATGTTACACCCTGTGTCCCCAATTACACTTATGCTGTCTGTATTTTTCTGCTCCCCTCCCAGATGTGGAAAAAAACTTGCATGCTTTCAAAAACATTAACGATTATGCAGAACTTCTATTGGCCTGGAATTTTCAGAGATATTTAACAGTAACAAGATACTGCTGGACCTGTAAGCAGTGCCAAAGGGTAGGTAAGGCAGGAGACAAGGTGAAGACTCATTTGATGCCTTTGCCTGTGATTGAGGAGCCATTTCAAAGGTTAGCTATGGATATTTTTGGGCTTCTGAGTACCCCAAATTCCGCAAGGAAAAAAGTATATCCTAGTGGTAGGAGATTATGCTACCAGATACCCTGAGATGGTGGCTCTGTCCTCCACTGAAGCAGAAAAGGTGGCAAATGCTTTGTTAAAGATTTTCAACAGGGTAGATTTCCTAAAAGAAATACTGACCGACAGTTGTGCCAGTTTTATGTCAGACCTGCTGGCTTATCTGTGGAAGCACTGTGGGTTGAAGCAGCTGAGGACCACCCCCTACCATCCCCAGACTAATGGTCTTGTTGAGAGTTTAAACTCTACACTGAAGACCATGCTATATGGGCATTTGCAGACCAGTTTAAGAGAGAGTTGGACAAATATTGCTTACAGAGAGATGCCCCGGGAATGCACAGGTTTTTCAACTTTTGAGTTGCTGTATAGGCCTAGGGTGAGGGGGACCTCTAGATTGGATATGTGATGAGTGGGAGGGTGAGTGAATTCCCACAAGGAGCCTGTTGTGGTATAAGTCTTAAACCTCAGGACAAGGCTCAGGGAACGCATGGGCTTGGCCCAGGAGAACTTGGCAGAAGCCCAATAGCAGAAAGGTCCAGTATGACAGGAGTGCTCAAGCTAGAGAGTATGCTATAATGCAGCAGGTTATTTATCTAATTCCTGCCAGACACAAGTTGTATGCAGCTTGGGAGGAACCCTTCAAATTGGTAAGGAAGGTCAGTGATGTTAACTGCATGATAGAACTACTAGGCAGAATGTAGGGGCACAAATTTTACAATGTTAACATGATGAAACCTTACCATATTAATGAGGCCCTGGTGCTAAGTGTTGGCAATAGGAGTCTGAGGGGGATCTTTGGCTGTAGGAAGCAAGCCAGCAAAATCCCAAATTACTATGGTGGAGCTTAGGGTTGCAGGCATATGATAGGACAGTGCAGCACTGTACTGAGGTCAGCAATGCCAAGGCAGCTGGAAACAGGGAATGGGGTAAGGTATTCCCAGATAGGCCCAACCCTCTCAAGCAGCATTTCTCAAGGGTCACTTGAAAAACTAGCTTGAGTCTTTGGAGGGGGATGTCACAGAAGGAGATGCCAGCCCAGCTAGCTGGAGATTTGTAAATAATTATATGTAATTTATGAATATTTATATGATTTATATAGAAGTGTGACAGAAGGAGATATTGCCAGCCCAGCTATCTGGAATTTTGTGAATGGCTGTGTCATTTGTGAATACTGACATGATTCATGTGTATTAGAACTGTATGTCATATTGTACAGACGTGTGCTGAAGAGACAATTTGTGAAGTACTGAGCAGAAATGTATATATACTATTGTAACCATTTAGATGTGTATATTTTAACAGGGGAACTGGAACACAAGAGATTATCTTGAAAATCTTCAGAAGAGTGATTGAAATTAAGTTACTTTATGGCTGGGTCATAAACAGGAGATGTTCTGTCAGTTTGAGTGCAGTAACAGACAGTGTCTAGAACTGGAAGTTTTTTGTATGGTCTTGGAAGTGTTTATTGTTTTATGACTTCCAGGATCTGCCTTAGATCTAAGAGAAGTCCTTTATATATTTTCTCAGGTAGATGCTAAATGCTAACAGCTGCATCAGTGGAGGTTTTCACCTGGGATAGTCAGATGACAAGAAGTGATCTCATGCTGCAAGCTACCCCTGCAGTAATATTTAAAATATTAATTTAAGAACTCTGTTAGAGAGAAGAGAGACTGAGCATTTTGTGTTTTTCTATGACCTGACAGCATCAGCTGGAAGACCCACTCGCCACACACTTGCATTGCTCTGTAAATAAGTTTCTAGGGTATAGTAATTCCTTTAGATATAGCTAGGAATACAGTAAAGATGATTTTTAGATGCTTTATTTATGAGACTGTCCTGCAATGTTGTTTTAAATATTCCTGTGATTTTGAACTCTGAAGTTACTGTGATTATTTATCAAATATTTTCTTGTTCTTTTATTATTAAATATTTTTTAAACCTATAATTGCGGCTGATATTTGTGAGACGTATTTTAAGGTGTTAGAGTACTTGCATATTTTGGGTAACACTGTGCAGGCCACTCCTAATAGCCTTGCTCTTGGTCAAACTGCCATTTCTATTAACAATAACATTGCACAGTAAGATTGGACACCCTTTGCTAAGGGCCTTAAAGTAGATGATAAGTAGTGGCTGGTGGCAGTGAAAACTACCTTAGTCTGGGCAGAAGGGGACATAGCTAGTAAACCTGTGCCAGCCTTTCCCTGTGTGTGTGTCTGTGTGTGTGTAAATCAATCAAACCTCAGTGTGTTTGTGTGTCAGCTACTTGGGCAGGGACACAAAGCACTGGTTAGACCTAGAGGATGCAGGAGGTCTTGGCTTGGCCACTCAGCTGAGATCTCAACCCTATAGCTGTGCCAGTGGGGAGTCTTATTGAGGATATGGAGAAAGAGGGAGAAACCAGCCCCAGACTGACTGTGGGTTGTGTGTGCTCCTAAGGAAAATTGCACTTCACTGTGTGTGTGTTTGTTATCCTCCCAGTGTGTACCTTCCCCACTGTTGCCAGTGGTGTGGATTGAGGCTCCTTGATTTCTCGGCCAGTGGTGGGGCATCACACTGAGCATGACAGAAACCTCAAGAATGTTCTGGAAAGAGCACATGAAATGAATCTTAAGCTAAATCCTCAGGAAGTGCAAGTTCAGGTTACAAGAAGTTACTTACCTTGGTTATTTGTTTAACAGTTCAGGCTTATGACCAGATCTTTCCAAGCAAACAGCAATTCTTGAGATGCCAGCTCCAGACAGTGTTCAAAACCTACAACGTTTTCTTGGTATGTTGAGCTACCTAGGCAAGTTCATTCCGGACTTAAGCCAACTTTCAGCACCGCTCAGAGTGTTGACACGCAAAAATGTATCCTGGTCCTGGTTAGAACAACACCAAAGAGCATTTGATGTCCTTCAACAAAGAATTGCCAGTACACCAACTCTCGGATACTATGATATTCCCAAACCAGAAACTCTTTGCTTTGAAATTTGGTCTTGGTGAAGTCATTCTTCAAAAGGGTAGACCAGGCGCCTATGTGTCTAATACTCTAACTCAAACCCAGATAAAGAACTTTTGGCAATTGTATTTCATTGTTCGAAGTTCCATGATTATATTTATGGCTGACCAATTCAAATCCACACAGATCACAAACCTCTAGCCACTATTTTGAGAAAGCCTATGCATACAGTTCCTGCCAGATTACAATGTGTGATGTTGAAATTCCAAAAATATAATTTCAATCTTGTCTACACAAAAGGCACATTTTTTTATCTTGCTGATGCTTTATCCAGGTCACCCAGAAATAACACTGAACAGCATGAAAATGAGCCAGTTGTTTTTGAAGTCATGGAAGTGAGAAAGTTTTCTTCCACACATCTTGATGAGCTTAGAAGTCACACAGCCTCAGATCCAATTCTTCAGAAGCTCAACCAATTTATGAGTCGAGGATGGCCGTCAAAGCAATCTTGTTTACCTCGTGTCTTGCAACCATATTTTCCTTACAGAGATGAGATTTTGTTTGACATTGGCATCATCATGAAAGGTCCAAAAGTGATTGTTTTAAAATCCTTACAACAAGAGTATATTATAATAAGAGTATAATATTGCACCATGGCTTTCTAAAGATACCAAAACCAAAATTTCATTCAGAAACAAAGCATGGGCCACCTACCGAAAAACAAAAGCCCCACTTGATAAACTAAGATTCAGACAGCTAAGGTTTGACACCAAAAAATCCATACCCTTAGACAAAAAGTACCACTACTACCATCTACTGCAAAAACACCAAAACAAACCTCAAAAGTTCTGGGCAGGAATAAACAAACTACTCCACCCAGGCTAAACCGCCACACCACCCCCCCCCTCAGCTTCCCAACAAAAATCCCCAGTAGACATTGCTAATAACTTCAACAGGTTCTTCACAGAGACTATCCAGTCTCTAGCCAGTCAACTCTCTCCCAATGGCTCTAATTATAATGTAGCCACACCCAGTACCCAAACATACTTTACCTTCCAACCTGTTCCTACTCAACTTATTCATGCCCTACTCAAGAAACTAAGACCCACCACCCTGGCTGCCGACCTCCTTCCAGCAGACTATCTGCAAAAGGCTGCTGACACCATAGCCTACCCCATCTCTATCTTGATCAACAGAGCTATATCTGAAACTACTGTATCTCCATAAAGGAAGGTAGTTCCACTGAACTGTCAAACTTTAGACCCATAGCTATTCTGTCACCTCCAGCTAAAATTATGGAGAAGTGTATACACATACAGCTCATGCACTACCTCACAAATAAGCTGTTGTCCAGCTTTCAGCATGGCTTTAAGCCACACCACAGTACTACTTCTGCCCTCCTCTCTTTCTCCAACGTCATTAACCACAACCTCAATAACAACAAACTATCCTCAGCACTCTTTCTAGATCTGTCCAAGGCTTTTGACATGGTTGACCACAAAATGCTTATAAATACCTTGAAGGGCCTTCTCCTTAAACAACCATGCACTCCAATGGTTTCAATCCTACCTGCAGGGCAGGCAACAGGCAGTCCTATGGCAGAACAAGCTATCATCTCGTCTACCCATTACATTAGGAGTCCCCCAGGGCTCGATACTAGGACCCCTTTTTTTCTCCATCTTTATCAATGACCTTCATTCAGTCATCCCAGATGCTACCTGCATTCAATATGCGGATGACTCCACCTTGATTTGTTCTGACACCTCACCAGCTACTTTATTCACATTAACCCAAATTACCTTCAGTACAGTGGAAAAATGGCTCTCCAGTCAACATCTAATCCTAAATCCCAACAAAACTAATTTGCTCCTCTTCTCCCCCACATGCAGGACCCCCCTGCCAGCCTTCAACATAACTGCTAACATTGGCACTACCATCTCCCCAGAAGCCCAAACTAAACTACTGGGTGTCATAATTGAAGACAACCTAAAGTTTGATGCGCATTTCAGTCAAACTATCAAAACCATTAATAAAAAACTTGGCTTTCTCTACAGAATCAAACCTTTCCTTACCCCACTTGCTAGAACTGCAGTTGCCTCTTCCCATCTGCTATCAACTCTTCTCTATGCCTCACCTCTCTTCTCCAACTTAAACAAAACAGATCTTAATAAACTATCATCCTGCTATAACCACTTTGCCAGATTTGCTACTGGCACAGCCTACCTTACACACCACTGTCACAACCTAAATCACCTAGGATGGCTTGAACTGCCAAGCCTACTGCAGTTCAACCAGCTAATAGTGGCACATAAAGTCCTATCTGAAGTAGTTAACTTCATTTGTCAGCAACCTTTGGGAATCGGATCCGACCTCAGATCCGAGCCGGCAATCTTTCATAGCTTAGATCCGAGCTCCTAGCTCCTCCCCTTCACCCATAATCCACTGCCAACCCTGACTGACCTCAGATCTAGTTTGCCGCGCTTCTTGTCAGCAGCTAGATTTTTGAGCTCCTGGTGTCATAGGGTTTTTGTGAGAGTTTTTCAATATTTTATTATCTCCTTAAGTGTACGAGTGAGTGTTGTGTGGTCAGGTTCCCTTTTTTTTGACTAAAACTACCCTAGTTTATACCTTTTTAGTTAAACTTACCCTCCCTCCCCTTCGCTGGTTGTAGCGTTCTATGTGTTGTGTTTGGGGCCTAATGAGTGGATTTTTCTTTAAAATGTCTGAGGCCCCAAAACCCATCTTTTCCAAGTGCACTGAGTGTGGCCATAAGCTCTGCCCAGCGGATGGCCACACTCGTCTGCGGTGCCTTGGGGTTGAACACCTTTCCTCTGGGTGTTCCATCTGCGCGGCGTTCAACCCCAGGGCACTGAAGGACCGGAGGTCGAAGCTGATCCTAGCGGGACTTTTGCCCCCGGGTTCGGTTTCGGCCTCCGGTGCTTCTGTGGCCTCCTCCCCGGCTTCGGCGGCGGCCACTCCTGCCTCTCTCCCTCCGGTCGGGACTCAAACTCCCGTTGCAGCTCCAGAGGAGAGGGAGGCCAGGAAAGACAAAAGGAGGGAGAAGCACCACAAGCAGCGGGCCGAGGCCTCTGCTTCGCCCCCCCCCCCCCGGCTAAGCGGTCTTCTCCCTCTAGGGCTTCTCTGTCTCCCCCTTCTCGTATCCCGTCTCCGTGCTTCTCAGCAGGCCTCGAGGAGGAGACCCGATCTCCATCGAGGTCATTGAGGTGGCATTCCCGGCCAGCCTCGGTGGCCTTGTCAAGATCGACTCGCAGCCTTTCCGACGCAGATTTGGACCGGATGATGTGAAGGTTTCTCCAGGCCCAACTGCAGATGGGAGTGCTCCTGCCTCCCCCCCCCCCCCCGGGGGGGGGGAGCTTGACACATTTCTTTGCCCCGATAGCTCCTTCGCCGGCCCACTTCCCGGGTTTGGAGCCGAGCAGCCTTGGAGCGGGAGGTGGGTCGGCGCCGACAGTATCGGGTACTTCGGCGCCGACTCTTCCCTCGAGCCTGTCGGGTCCGTTTTTCTCGGATCCGGGCTCTCGGAGCCGTGGGCTGAGCGTCTGATCCGAGGGAATCAGTGTCTTCGGCTCCGTCTAGGTCGGAGCACACTGGTCCATCGGATCCAATGGCTTCGGCGCCAACCCCAATCCGTCCATTGGATCCGAGAGAGGGTCTGCTCTCGGATCCCAGAGAGTGTGGCTCTCCTTTGGCTTTCGATGTGGTGGAGAGGGCACTGTCGAGTGCTTCCAGGCCCCCGGTCCTTGCTACGGCTCCGCCCCGCACTCCTTCTCTCTGTTGGGTCTGGCTTCCATCACCCTGCCCCAGGGACAGCCTACTTTGATGTCCCAGGTCGTTCCCTTGGAACAGGACGTGGCTGGTGAGACGTCCTCAGACAGCCACCACCGAGAATGTCCCTCACAAGCGAAAGTGCAAGAGGAGGCACGTGGACTCCCCTGAGTCCTTGACTGATGACACGGATTTGGATGAAGGGGAAGGCTCCTCTAGGCCACCCCCCGAGGATGTCTCCTTCGGAGACATCATGGAAATGCTCAGGATAAGAGGGGGGGTGGTCTGCCCCCAAGGCTTCCTCGGACGAATCCGTGTTCCTGGAGGCATTCGAAGCAGGCCCATCTACCTCTTGGGTGTCCCCTCCGCCCGACCCCTTAGTGGACCTTATTACCACTAGGGCGTGGAAGGAGCCGGACAATGTGGAGCCAGTCCCCAAACACCCGGACAAGATCCTTAGTCCGCCCTCCGAGAGGTCCCATTGGAGCAAGGGTCCCCCCTTAGATGCCATGTTGGTGGCGGCAGCCACCAAGAGGGAATTGGCTCAGGAGAGTCCCTCTGTCCATCCACCGAGCATGGAGTCCCGTTTGATGGACCGTTTAGGGAAGTGGGCCTTTAGTTCAGCGACCTTCTCGGTGAGGTCTCTGAACTACATGGCACATGTTATTTGACCGCAGCGGGACCTTATCAAAGAGTACGCTGCGTCGCCCCCTGAGTCCATGTCGGTGGAGGACAAACGGTTATACTCCACTCGGTTGGCCACTCTCAGGTCCATATCTAACACCTCTATGTGGCTGTTGTCCCACGCCACAGAGGGAGCCGCTAGAGCCAGCGGAGCAGGCCTCGTCATGTGACGTCAGGCCTGGCTCCAGCTGCGATTTCACGGAACCCTCCAAGGTGTCATTTGTGAATTCCCCTTTCGATGGTTCTGCCCTGTTTGGCAAGACCGTTCGCAAGACTTTGGTCCAGAGCGAAAAGGACGGGAAGACGTCTGCCGTCGGAGTCCGCTTCTCTGTTCCCCAGAGGTCCTTCTCCAAGAACCAAAAGGGACAGAAGAAGATGTGGTTCCGGAAGTTGCAACAATCCCAGTCCGCTCCGGATCCCAGTCCTTCCGTGGCAGAGGAGGACAGGGTGGACGCTGCCCTAGAGGCAGAGGGGGCCCGAGGAATGGTGGGTCCAGAAAAGCTTTCTCTGACCGGCCCACCCAGCAACCCTGAGGGATTGCCTGTCTGCTCCTCTCTGGAGGCAGTCGGGGGGGGGGCATTTTTCGAGGCACCTGGCAGCTTGGGAGTCCATCACAACAGACCGCTGGGTGCTTAGCATCATATCCAGAAGATACCAAATTCCCTTTTCTCACATCCCTCATCAACCCAAATGCCTCCCCGACGTCCCACCTGATCAGAGGGAGGCTGCAGCTGTGGAAATTCAACAGCTCTTAGGAAAAAGAGCCATCCAACACGTCCTCCCAGACCAGTTCGGATCGGGTTACTACTCCAGGTTCTTTTTGGTGCCAAAAAAGACGGGGGACCTAAGGCCAATCCTCGATCTCTCCCTCCTGAACCTGTCAGTAACCAAGGAGAAGTTCCAGATGGTCACTCTTCAATCCGTTCTCCCCCTGATGCGGGAGAGCGTATTACCACATTTTGATGGACAAACGATCCAGGAGGTTTCTCCGCTTCCGGCTAGGAGCCAGTCATTATCAGTTCAGGGTCCTTCCCTTCGGTCTCACCTCAGCCCCCAGGGTGTTCACCAAGGTATTAGCAGTGATAACGGCCCACCTGAGGCTCCAGGGAATGCAGGTGTTTCCATACCTAGACGACTGGCTCCTGACCACGCCCCAACAAGGCATCTACTCTGCTCAGCCAGGAATTACTTTCTCCACCTTGCTCCCCAGCTGGGGATCACAGTCAACACTGACAAATCCTTTCTCAACACGACTCAGGTGATAGACTTTATCGGGGCCAGATTAGACACCAACAACTTACTAGCCTTCTTAACCACCGCACCCTGAGGCTACATGTGCGGGCCATTTTACTATCATCTGCTCCCCCGGCGGGATTGGTCCTGAGGGCGCTGGGCTCCATGGTGGCCGCAATTACCCTGCTCCCCATGGCTCGCCAGAACATGAGGGTTTTGCAGTGGACTCTCCAAGTCCAATGGTCCTTCCGTCTATACCCTCTGTCACCCTACTCCCCTCAGCAAGGCTTGCAAAAGGGCTCTCACATGGTGGTTGCAATCACCGGACCTTCAAGCGGGACACCCTTTCTCCATGGCCCCTCCACTCGCCATGGTGACCACGGACGCCTCTCGCCTCAGGTAGAGGGGGGCATTATGCGGGCAGGATGGTCTAAGGCATGTGGAACGATGCAGAGACCTCATTGCACATAAATGCTCTAGAGATGAGGGCAGTGCTGTTGTCGTTGCAAGCACTTCAGAGCCTTCTTCCTACAGGAACAGTTGCAGTTCAGTCAGACAACATGTCTGTGGTCTGGTACATCAACAAACAGGGGGGAACCAGGTCCTACCCACTCTGTCGAGAAGCTATGAGAGTGTGGGAAGGGAATGGGCGATCTCCACCAACCGCTTTCTTATTGCAATGCACATTCCAGGATGGTCCAACATCCTGGCGGACAAACTCAGTCGCACCATACTTTCTCCTTACGAGTGGTCTCTCAATCCCCAGGTAGCAAAGTGGATATTTGCCGTATGGGGATGACCCTGTTGCGATCTCTTCGCCTCTCCTTCAAACACTAAATGCAACAGCTACTTTGCTCTAATTCCCCCCGCCGGGGAATCCCCGAGAGACGCTCTGGTGCATGCTTGGCCTACCGGTCTACTCTATGCTTACCCCCCTCTACCTCTGATGCTGAAGCTTATGCAGAAAGCCAGTCAGTTGGGGAGCAAAATGATCCTCATTGCCCCATTCTGGTCTCATCAAGCTTGGTTCCCTTACTTCTGGTCTCATCTGGTGAATCCGCCTTGGATTCTAGATCCCCTCCCGGATCTGATTTCCCACCCCCTAGGCCTCCCAGTCCCGAACCTGGACAATCTCAAGCTTACGGCTTGGTTGCTCCAGTTCCACTCGTAGCTAGGACTCCCGGTATCTCCTCCCCAGTTAAAGCTATCCTAGTAGCAGCACACAAGCCTTCTACTAGGAAAGTCTATAGGAGTAAATGGAGATGTTTCGCTATTTGGGTGGAAAGTCAGAACCTGGACCCCTTCACAGGTCCATTGCCCGCCGTTTTGGATTTTCTTTCAGGGCTTTTTCATCAGGGGGCTAGCTGTTCCACAGTCAAAGTTCAACTAGCAGCTATCTCTCATTACCACGTGGGACATGAACTGGGTCCATTGATCACCACAAAGTTTTGTAAGACCTTTCTGAAGGGCACCTTCCTACTCAGACCTCCAATAAAGGAAGTAGTGCCTCCCTGGGATTTGACTTTAGTACTTCAGGCCTTGACAGCTCCCCCCTTTGAACCTGCAGCTTCAGCTGATCTCAAACATTTGTCATGGAAAACAGCCTTTCTCATCACTATTACTTCAGCTAGGAGGGTTTCTGATCTTCAAGCCCTATGTGTAAAACCTCCTTACTCGACCTTCCACAAGGATAGGGTTTACCTCAGGACCAATCCCTCATTCCTTCCTAAGATTGCTTCCGAGGCAAATATTAACCAATCCATTAATCTGCCAGTTTTCTTTCCTGAATACCAAAACAAAGGAGAATACAAACTACATTCTTTAGATGTGCATAGACAGCTACGTTTTTACATTCATAGAACAGCTGGTCATAGACAATCCGACCAGTTGTTTATCTCTTTTGCCAAATTTAACAGATAAATCTGTGTCGAATGTCACCTTCTTGAGGTGGATTTCACAATGCATCCTTTTGGCTTATGAAAGTTCTGGCAGGCCCGCACCTCAGGGAGTCCGTGCCCACTCTACTCGGTCCATGTCTACTACTGCTGCCTTTCAGTCTAGAGTACCCTTGGATGATATTTGTTCAGCAGCCACTTGGGCTTCACCTCATACCTTCATCAACCATTATAAATTGGATATCCTCTCTAGAGGGAGAGCATCCTTTGGCTCTGCAGTGCTCCGGAACATCCTTCCATGAAGGCCGCCCAAGGTCCAGGTAGCTGGGGACTCTGTCCCAAAGGTTGCTAACAAATGAAGTTAACTACTTCAGATTAAGAAGTTATGTACTCACCATAACGTTCCATCTGAGTAGGTAGACTTCATTTGTCTGCAACCGTCCCACCCTCCTTCCCCCTGACCTTCGGATGTTATTTGGCCAGAGGTTTTACTCTGCCCTTTAAGGAAGGTAGTTAGTTTCCTTTCTCGGCCTTATTGGTTATGAGCAAACTTGATCTGAGGTCAGTCAGGGTTGGCAGGGGATTATGGGTGAAGGGGAAGAGCTAGGAGCTCGGATCTAAGCTATGAAAGATTGCCGGCTCGGATCCGAATCCCAAAGGTTGCAGACAAATGAAGTCTACCTACTCAGATGGAATGTTATGGTGAGCACATAACTTCTTATTACCAACCAGAAAATATACCTGCACTAAAAAATATCAGCCCATACACCAGCACCCGGCCACTGCGATCATCCACTAGACTCCTAGTTCAAACTTACAAATCCAACTACTCAGTTGGGGACTCTCTGTTTGCCAACTCTGTTGGAAAAATATGGAACAGACTCTCAGCTGACTTGACCCTAGAACCCCCACTAACTCAATTCAAAAATAAACTCAAGAAATACTTCAAAACTCATTGGTTATTTCCTTGCACTAACTCCGACTAGTGACCTCTCTATTTCTTAGGTGCCTTACCTTCAACTACTAACTTTTTTCTACCACTCCATTTCAGGAAGGGTCAATTGTATAACTGCTTCTCAGTGTGTCTTAAACCTGAATGTAATGTTATGTATGTTTAACTTTGAAAATAATGTTATATTTTGTAAAGTGCTTTATAATAAGCACTATATGTGCTAAATGCTGGTATTGCTTATGAGTGTAATCTGCTTGAAATAGCATTTACTAAATGTTCAGTTTTCTCCCCGGGCCTCCACTGAAAATGGACATCTATCCAGTCGGACTATCCCGGTCAACAAATGTAAAATAAATATATTACCATCTTGCTTCATGGCCACCCAGGAACTGAGTCTACCAAAAGAAGGATGAGAGGACTAGTATTTTGGCCTTCTATGTCAAAGGATATTGTGAGAGTACTTTCATCTTGTTCTGTATGTAATAGTACTAAGCCACATCAACAGAAAGAACCACTTCAGCTAAACTAGATTCATGATCTACTTTGGTCGACAGTAGCTACAGACATTTTTGAATGGAATGGCCAACATTACGTGGTGTTATTACACTCTTATTCAAATTGGTTTGAGATTGACCTACTTCCTAATCTAGTGTCCAGTATTGTCATTGCTAAGTTGAAGCGTCATTTTGCAGTCCATGGTAGTCTGCACACAGTTATTTCTGACAATGGTACACAGTTTACAAGCCAGCAGTTCGAGATTTGCTGAAGAGTGGAGTACCCACAGTCAAATGGTTTGGCAGAACATGCAGTTCAAACTGTGAAACAGTTGTTAGAGAAGTCGAAACGAGACAGTAGAGATGTTTTTCATGTTGGTCCCTCTAGCAAGATTGCACATGAGAATTCTCCAATGGCTCCTCTTTGTTCAGTGGTCTCTCCAAAGACTTACACTTTCTCACCCCATTTTGCTCACGGACAGATGCAAGCAGGACCTTGGTTGGTGGCTGTGCACCAACAATTTGGACGGGGGAAGGACCTTCGTCCCACCCATCCCGGCTGCCACAGTGACCACGGACGCCTCCTAGATGGGGTGGGGGGGCATTATCTTGGAAGGACAGTCCAAGGCATGTGGCAAGAGCACGAGATACATCTGCATATAAACGTCCTAGAGATGAGAACAGTGCTACTTTCATTGCAGGCACTTCAGAGTGTTCTACCTCTAGGGACGATTGCGATATACTCGGACAACATGTCAGTAGTGTGGTATCTAAACAAGCAAGGGGGAACCAGGTCTTACGCTCTGTGCAGAGAGTCTACGCGAGTGTGGCATTGGGCAGTTACTTCCCAACGGTTTCTGGTGGCAATGCACATTCCGGGGAAGTCCAACGTGATTGCGGACAGGCTAAGCAGAGCTATTCTGATGCGTTGCGAGTGGTCCATGAATCGCCTGGTTGCAGAGCGAATCTTCAGCAGATGTGGTCAGCCTTGCTGCGACCTTTTTGCCTGTCCCCTCAATGCAAAATGCAGCAACTACTTCAAGCTGATCCCCCCACAGGGGGAGTCACCCAGGGATGCTCTGGTTCACGATTGGCCCTCCGGTCTGCTTTATGCTTTCCCTCCGTTTCCCTTGCTGTCAAAAAGTGATTTAGAAAGCGCAATCCCTGGGAAGCAGAATGATTCTGATTGCTCCACACTGACCTCACCAAGTTTGGTTCCCCTTTCTTCAGCAATTCATTGCGGGCACTCCTTGGACTATGGAACCTCAACCAGATTTACTGACACGCATGTCGGGACAGTTCCACCCCTCACTGTTGACCCTCCGGTTGACAGCCTGGCTGCTCCACTTCCATCGCTAGTTAGTCTTCATAATTTCTCACCAGAAGTGGTTCATATATTATCGTCCCCTCATAAACCATCCACTAGAAAGATTTATTCTAGTAAATGGAAAAGGTTTTCTATCTGGGCACATACCCAAGGCATTGATCCTTACACAGCTCCAATCGCTTCAGTCTTGGAGCTTTTGTCTATGCTTTTTCAACAGGGTTCCGCATCAACTACTATCAAAGTTCAACTGGCAGCGATCTCTAATTTTCATGTAGTGAATGAGCCTAGTCTCATGGCGTTTAGACTATGCAAGGCTTTCCTGAAGGGTACTCTGTTGCTCCATCCCTCGGTTTCCAAACCAATCATGCCCTGGGATCTAAATTTTGTTCTACAAGCCCTTACTGTACCACCTTTTGAGCCTGCAGCTACCTGCGAATTGAAATTTTTGACCTGGAAAACAGCCTTCTTAACAGCAATCACTTCAGCAAGGCGAGTTTCAGGAATTCAAGCCCTCTCCATCAAACCTCCATACTTAATCTTCCATAAGGACAGGGTCTCTCTTAGACCAAACCCTTTGTTCCTTCCTAAAGTGGCTTCAGTGTCTAATCTAAATTAATCCATTGAATTGCCTGTGTTCTTTCCTCACTTATCTAACAAGGCAGAATTCAGATTTCACCAGTTGGATGTACACAGACAATTACACTTCTATCTGCACCGCACAAAAGATATCCGGATGTCTGACCAACTTTTTGTTTCCTTTTCGGAAAACCGAATGGGGTCCCCGGTCTCCAAGGTTACCCTATCTAGATTGATATATAGTTGTATCTCTTTCGTCTACCAAGCAGGAAGTAAAGATCTACCATTTTCGGTCAAGGCTCGCTCTACTTGGGCTGTTTCCACATCTACAGCCTATCAAGCCAAATCGTCAATGGATGATATGTGCTGCAGCTACTTGGGCTTCTCCTCACACATTTGTTTCTCATTACAAATTGGACATGGTTTCCAGGGGCAGGTCTTCCTTTGGCTCCACAGTTCTCAGGAGTATTTTCCTATGAGCCACCCAGGATGTAGGTGCTAGGACGCTATCCCACGGGTAAGAATGTAGGTGAGATAGGACTACATAACATCAAGAAGTTATGTACTCACCATAATGTTCGATGTATGTAGTCCATCTCGCCTCACATTCTTACTTACCCTCCCACCTTCCTGGAGGATTTGGAGGTTAGGTTTTTTTATCTGCAGAATTCCCTTGCTTAGCATATTCTTTACCTGGATGTGATGTGTGCAAATGAGTTTTGCAGCAAACTAGATCTGGGGATATGGAGCAGTACACCATGGGATACCTGCTTAGCCCAGCCAATGAAAGACTTCGAGCTAGAAAAATCGGCAGAGTCGGAGCCGATATTCGGCTCCGAACCCACGGGTAAGAATGTGAGGCGAGATAGACTACATACATTGAACGTTATGGTGAGTACGTAACTTCTTGTTCACCAATGACTGTTCTTGTTGCTAAACCTAGTCGTAATTGCTATATCACTAGATCAGGTCGCATTTCCAGACCATATTCTAGATGCATGGCAAATTGGACAGGAACGTTGTTTTTGTCATTGTCTCTATAATTGTATATCTTTTTCAGATGTCATTTTATTGTGGGTAATTCACTAAAGAAGGAGGATGTAGAATCAGTATGTATGTATGTATGTATACCTTTAAGAAGCTTTCCATGGGCTTGCACATCTGTATAAATACTGAGCACATGCAAGCCAGACTGCCATTTTGTAGAGAGCTGTTGAGATGTAAACATGCATGCATGTAATGGTCTGTCAGTTAATTATTTGTTTATATTTTAAGTTTCTGCTATCCATCCTGATGTTTCTATATAATAAAGCATATCAATGAACTACCCCGCCTGTTTGTCTTGGATCATAACATAGGATGAGCGGCAGACTCTAAATGCACATCATCAATACAGCAAAAATAGATAAGTGTTCTGGTTTGGGAAAAAAAGAGAAAATTTAGTTGAAGGATTCTTTACTTCTTGTACGGATATTTCTGAACAGATTTTTGGAGTCATTAAAAAATATTGAAGCATTTTGAAGGTGGATAGCGTACTAGTTAATAACTTATCCACATTACCGTTCCTATCTTATAGGGTAGGTCCTAGTTTGAAAGTAAAAATAGTACATAAAAAAATCCATTTTTGAGATAGGTACATACACAATGTATTCAAAATGAAAATCTTTTGGTACTAGACCCTGTTGCAACTGTAAGGTGTGTCATATGGTATCAAGGGACACAACGTGGTCATTCCCTAAGGGCAATTTTTCTATACAAGGTAGTTATAAATGTAATCCAAAAAAACGATGCAGTAGGTGAAACAATAAAGCCACAGAGGAGGATCAGGCGAGAAATTTTAATGATAGTTTTAGAACAGCTTCCGCTTCCAAAACAAGTCAGCACATATAAATATTCCAAGTTACATTTTCGTTTACATATTACTTCATCAGATGTGGCTCATTGTAAATCAACGGACTTATAAATCAAAACCCTGCTGACATAATTTAATTAGTCAACCAATAAAAACATTAAACCCCCTTTCAAATGTTACAAAAAACAGTTTATTTAATATATATATACATATTTAATATATGTGAACAAGTTTTACGTTTATTTAGAGTTTTAGTATTTTGTACAATGTATGTATATATATGTATGTATATATATATATATATATATATATATATATATATATATATATGTATGTATGTATGTATATATATATATATATATATATATATATATATATATATATATATTTAACATTTTATTGAGATTTACATATTTTTTTATGAATGTTTTAATGAACTGTTTTAATGAATGTTTTTGTAACATTTGAAAGGTGGTTTTAATGTTTTTTTTGGTTGACTAAATTATGTCAGCAGGGATTTGATTTATAAGTCCTTTGATTTACAATGAGCCCACATCTGATGAAGTAATATGTAAACAAAAACTCACTGCATCAGCACTATGATGTCACCATAAAGCACCAGCATGCAAAATCTTCAGGAAAAATGTAATGTAGCAGCAATAAAGGTAATCCAAAGTACATTAATGCCAGAATCATATACAATACGTTTTTGTCTCTTAACTTCATCAGATGTCATTACAACGCATCCAACTTGTTTAACAACCCTAACGTATTTCAAATCCACCAGTAAAAGCTGCTGCCTGTGTTAAACTCCTGTACTTTAAAATCAAAATGTAAAACATATATATTTTAATATATTAGTACATTTCATATTCCAAAATCACATTGTAAATACAGTATATTAGAACCTTTTAATAAATAGATTCTAAAATATCCATATCTATAAATGAAATGTTAATAGATCTTTCTTTGTAAGAGCTCCCTCTGGTGTTAAATATTGGAAACCAGGTAAAACACAAATTGTACAAAAAAAATGTTTTGTTTAAAACTGCAATTAAAGCACTGTATAATGTGTATAAAATTTACTATTAAAACAATTAATTTTTAGAGCCTAGCTGCCCTTAATTTAAGAACTGGTGCTAGGGATACTGCATCATTTAATCCAGGGAATCTACTGACTTCCAAGTATATTTGCCAGTATAATTCTCTGTATTCGTTGTGTTTGTATAGCGCGTTATTAATGTTCTGTGTGCGTATACCATTTAAATTCTCATATATTCTTCTTTTTAACTTTCTGTCTTTCCTACATAAAACACTTGACATGCACACAGAACTAAATATACTACGCCTGTACTCTCACAATTACTGTACTGTTTAGCTGTAATAATCTTGTGTCTCGAAGTTAAGTTAATAGACTCTTTATTATGTATGTAAGAACACTGACTTACACCTGCCACATTTAAAAGTCCCCACCCTACATTTGTTTGTGATTCTTTTATTTTGGTGGTGGCTTTCCAAGATGGCTTTTATATTGAACCCTCTCCTAAAAACACATTTAAAAAGTGTATCAAATTTTAACTTTAAATCTGTCAATTTACCAAACTTGGTTATTTCTTGTTATATGACTTGCCGTATAATTTTAGAATCACTGCTAAAATCTGTAATAAAAGCTGAACTATACATGTCTTCTTCATTTTTTGTTTCTTTTCTATTATTAAGTGTAACCCTCATATTTAATTCTTTAACACCTAAAATAAGTGCAAACCTATTCTTTCTTGTATAACTTCATCTTAAATTTGCACTATCAAAGTGCCCAGGTATCCTCGCTCAGAAAACATGTTAATTAAATTGTTACATTCTTTAATAAATTCCTCTTCATTAGTAGTCATTCTAGTTATTCTGACTGAATTGGCCCTTAATTATCCCTTTCTTTTGATGATAGGGGTGGGTACTAGAAAAATGTAAGATGGAATTTGAATAGGTTTTCTTCCTGTACACTTTTGAATTGTATTTATCATTTTTATATATAGTGACATCTAAATAATCTATTTCTTTGTGTCCTATATTATATGTGAATCTCAAAAATTCTGTGGACTCAGTCATATATTGATAAAACTCTAAAAATAACTGAAAAGTTCCTGTCCAAAAAAATGGTTGTCATCCAAAAACCACTTATACAATATCCAAATTCATGATATTTACTATTTAAAATATATTTCTTTTCCCCACATTAAAAGCACCAGATTTGCATACATAGGAGCACATCTGGCACCCATAGCTACACCGCTGATTTGTTGGTAAAATTCCCATTGAAAAAAAATTAAATTATTTTCTAATACTAATTCTATAAGTGAAGAATAAATGTGCAATTCATCATTACTTAAATGTCCTTCTTCTCTCATGTATTCCTCCATCCACTCTATTCCTATTTTATGGGGGATTGATCCAAACAAATCTACTACATCAGTAGTGATAAATATTACATCTTCTTTGTATTTATCTTGAGTAATATTTCTCAAAGTCCCAAGAATCTTTTAAAATGACCTCATTCTCCATGACCAGATTTTTTAACTTATTGTGTAAATATTTTGCTATAAACGTAGTAGCTGAACCTTCCACTGCTACTACAAGTAGGAGAGGTGGGTCACAAATATTCTTATGAATTTTCTGTATTCTGAAAATGAATGGGACCCTTGGCTGAGGATTATACAAAAATTCAAATAACTTTTTTATCAATAAAAGCTTCTAGTAGTAGGTCATTTAGTGCCATATATATCTTTTATATGCTATATTAATTTGATTATTGGAAACCTCACTGTATTTAGTCTAGTCTTGTAAATTTTCAAACATTTTAGCTTCGTACATAATATTATCCATAATAACTATCCACCCTCCCTTGTCGGGTCTCATAACTGTTAATTGTTTATTTTCTTTTAACTTACATAAGGTGTCTTTCTCACTATTAGTTACATTTGGAGAGAACCTCTAATTCAACAAGTTATTCCTGAGCTCATGTTCTATGTGAATTCTCCAAATGGGGGTGTAATGGAGGGTTAAATACACTTGCTCTTTGCAAATATCTGTTTTTGTTAGTCTTCAAATAACTGAAAATTTATTTTCCTCAAATACATTTTTAAATCTATTAAGGTCTTACTAATATCACATTTTTTTGGATGGTACAAAGTTTAAACCTTTGGATAGTAATGAAAATGTTTTATTTATTTCAATGTCACTAAAATTGAATATATTAAATCCCTGGTGGGTATATTTGAAACCTTCTTGTACAGCACAATCTACACTTGTTTTGTTTAATATCTGTTTCCTCTCTTCCCCCTCCTTTGATTCCACTGATAATTCCCTGGTGATTGATTCCGAATTCTTTCGGATCTCCGAAGGGGGGGGGGTATTCTAAAGGGTCTTACAAGGAAGATAAATTTCTCTGGGGGTCTCTATCTCCATTGTAAACCTCATTACTATGTACATTCTGTTCATACGTATATCTTTGTTGAGGTTCTATCCTTTCCATTGTTAAACCTTTGATTGGTCTGTCTGGGTCGGGGGTAATGTGTCTTATTTAAATATTCCTGTCGGTCCCTTTCAATTTTCTTTTTCTTTCTTATTACAATCTGTTGGAATTTATTGTCTATTTGCTTCCTAAGAAATATTTTTTCTTATTTTCTACAGTAGTGAACATAAGATCATTTATAATATGTTCATTCACTTTGTTAATACTTTCCATATGCAAAACCATATTTCTTTCATTATTTTTTATAAGGGCTTTCATTAAACCCATACCTCATCCATTAAACATATTTATTAGCTCTAAATGAAAATCCAAATCCGGTTCAACTTTATTTGGAAATTTCTAAACTCTCAAACCTTTAGGAACTATATCCTTTTCAATACATTCCTTCAAGAAACATTATCTAGTTCTAAGCCTCTGTATGGTTTTGCTTATGGAAAGTATTAAAGTGAATGAACATATTATAAATGATCTTATGTTCACTATTGTAGAACATAAGAAAAAATATTTCCTAGTCAGAGAGCAAATAGACAATAAATGCCAATGGATTGTGATAAGAAAGAAAAAGTAAATTGAAAGGGACTGACAGGAGTATTTAAATAAGACACATTACCCCCGACCCACACAGACCAATCAAAGTTTTAACATGGAAAGGATAGAACCTCAAGAAATCTATACGGATGAACAGAATGTACATAGTAATGAGGTTTACAATGGAAATAGAGACCCCCCAGAGAAATGTATCTTCCTTGCTAGACCCTTTAGAATCCCCCCCCCCCCCGGAGATCCGAAAGAATTCGGAATCAATCACCAGGGAATTATCAGTGGAATCAAAGGAGGGGGAAGGGAGGAAACAGATATTAAACGAAACAAGTGTAGATTGTTATACAAGAAGGTTTCAAGCATACCTACCAGGGATTTAATATATTCAATTCTAGTGACATTGAAATAAATAAAAAAACATTTTTTTTCGTTACTATCCAAAGGTTTAAACTTTGTACCATCCAAAAAATGTGATAGTAAGACCTTAATAGATTTAAAAATGTATTTGAGGAAAATAATTTTTCAGTTGTTATTTGAAGGGAAAAGTATAAGAACTAACAAAAACACATATTTGCAAAGAGCAAGTGTATTTAACCCTCCATTACACCCCCAGTTAAAGAATTTGGAGAGCCACATAGAACATGAGCACAGGAATAACTTGTTGAATTATAGGTTCTCTCCAAATTTAAATAATAGTGAGAAGGACACCTTATGTGCTTTAAAAGAAAATAAACAAGTAAGAGTTATGAGAACCGACAAGGGAGGGGAGATGGTTTCTATGAATAATATTATGTACGAACCTCAAATGTTTGAAAATTTACAAGACGAGACTAAATACAGTGAGGTTTCCAATAATCAAATTAATATAGCATATAAAAAGATATATATGACATTAAATGACCTACTGTAAAAGGTTTTATTGATAAAAAAATGATTTGAATTTTTGTATAATCCTCAGCCAAGGGTCCCATCCATTTTTGGAATACCGAAAATTCATAAGAATATTTGTGACCCACCTCTCCGACCTATATTAGCAGCGGAATGTTCAGCTACTACGTTTATAGCAAAATATTTAGACAAATTAAAAAAAATCTGGTCATGGAGAATGAGGTTATTTTAAAAGATTCTTGGGACTTTCTGAGAAATATTACTCAAGATAACTTCAAAGAAGATGTAATATTTATCACTATTGATGTAGTAGATTTGTTTGGCTCAATCCCCCATAAAATAGGAATAGAGTGGATGGAGGGATACATGAGAGAAGAAGGGCATTTAAGTAATGATGAATTGCACATTTATTCTTCATTTATTGAATTAGTATTAGAAAATAATTTTATTTTTTTTCAAGGGGAATTTTACCAACAAATTAGCGGTGTAGCTATGGGCGCCAGATGTGCTCCTATGTATGCAAATCTGGTGCTTTTAATGTGGGAAAAGAAATGTATTTTAAATTAGTAAATACCGTGAATGTTGGATATTGTGTAAACATTTTTTGGATGACATAGTTATTTTTTGGACAGGAACTTTTCAGTTATTTTTAGAGTTTATCAGTATATTACTGAGTCCACAGAATTTTTGAGATTTACATATAATATAGGACACAAAGAAATAGATTATTTAGATGTCACTATATATAAAAAAGATGATAAATACAATTCAAAAGTGTACAGGAAGAAAACCTATTCAAATTCTATCTTACATTTTTTTAGTGCCCACCCCTATCATCAAAAGAAAGGGATAATTAAGTGCCAATTCGCCAGAACAAGTAGAATGACTACTAATGAAGAGGAATTTATTAATGAATGTAACAATTTAATTAACATGTTTTCTGAGCGAGGATATCCGGGTACTTTGATAGTGCAAATTAATGATGAAGTTATACAAGAAAGAAAGAATAGGTTTGCACCTATTTTAGGTGTTAAAGAATTAAATATGGGGGTTACACTTGATAATAGAAAAGAAACAAAAAATTATGAGGACAGTTCAGCTTTTATTACAGATTTTAGCAGTGATTCTAAAATTATACGGCAAGTCATAGAACAAGAATTAACCAAGTCTGGTAAAATGAAAGATTGAAAGTTAAAATTTGATACACATTTTAAATGTGTTTTTAGGAGAGGGTTCAATATAAAAGCTATCCTGGAAAGCCACCACTAAAATAAAAGAATCTCAAACAAATGTAGGGTGGGGACTTTTGTGTGGCAGGTGTTAGTCAGTGTTCTTTCATACACAATAAAGAGTCTATTAACTTCAAGAAACAAGATTATTACAGCTAAAAACAGTATAGTAATTGTGAGAGTACAGGCTTAGTATATTTAGTTCTGTGTGCATGTCAAGCGTTTTATGTAGGAAAGACAGAAAGTAAGTTAAAAAGAAGAATATATGAGTATTTGAACGCTATACGCACACAGAACATTAATAACGCGCTGTACAAACACAGTATACAATGTGATAACTGAATTATAAGTTTTTGTATTGGAAGAAATTCCTAAAGATGTAAGAGGTGGCATGTGGGAAATAAAAATCGAATACAGAGAATTATACTGGCAAATATACTTCGAAGCCAGTAGATTCCCTGGATTAAATGATGCAGTATGCCTAGCCCCAGTTCTTAAATTAAGGGCAGCTAGGCACTAATAATTGTTTTAATAATATTAAATTTTATACACATAATACAATGCTTTAATTGCATTTTTAAACAAAACATTTTTTGTACTATTTATTGCGTTTTACCTGGTTTCCAATATTTAACACCAGAGGGAGCTCTTAAAAAGAAAGATTTATTAACATTTCATTTATAGATATGGATATTTTAGAATCAATTTATTTATTAAAAGGTTTTAATATATTGTATTTACAATGTGATTTTGGGATATGAAATGTACTAATGTAATAAAATATATACGTTTTAAATTTTGATTTTAAAGTACAGGAGTTTAACACAGGCAGCAGCTTTTATTGGTGGATTTGAAATACATACAGATAGTTATATAGGATGTAGTTTATTTGATACCAGTTTTAGGTTTAATTTCCTGAATATGTTATTAATAATTACATTGCTTTAGTTATGATTAAGGTCTGTAGGTTATTATTTTTATATTCTATATTCTGAATTTTGTGAATTACTGCTTGTGTTATGCTCTATTAGCACATCATCTTATGAGATGTTCAACTTTGCCACATATTGATTCTTAATATACCCATCTAACATATTAATATGTTAAGCATCATCAGTAATGGCTGAATGATTATTAAAGTAGGAGTTCTGTAACTGAAACTACTGTATTTGATACAAACAGTATTAGAATATCAAACTGTCTATGTATATAAGTATGAATTAGTATGCACTAATATATATATTGCCAGTATGATGCATTCACAGCGTCTTTTGAACTGTAACATTATTATAACCTCCGCACATAGTCAAGCAGGAGCTCTGTAACTTAAATTGCCATATAATATTTGGTACAAGCAGTATGAGACTAATAAATTGGTTATATGTGCAAGTATGAATAAATATGCATTAATCATACAATGCCAATATGATGCATTAACAACTTACTTTTCAAGTGTAACACTATTATAAGTTTTATACATAATGTTTAACATCAGGTCTTCTGATATCAGATACATGTTGATTTAAAGCTTGTATTATCAAATCTTTGATTTTATTTTTTATATTATAGATAGATATCCTAATGATTTGTTTTTATGAATTATGGTCTGTATACGTATATACATTCTCTGTAAATGTAATTATCGCTAACTTAGATGTATGTTTTTTATAAATGGACAGATAGGATACTAACATAGAATGTACTACTATGAAAGCTAGTGTTCATACTAAGTGCCACAACTATAGTTGATTATATAAAATACTTAAAAAGTTAAATATAAAAAGAATAGAATATACAGAATATACAGAGCTATAATTTGTAATGTCTATATCTGCACTGCTATTGAATTGATTTTAGTAGATGTAGCGCTAGATTCAATATGTGATATAGTATGAGGAAGTTTAGCGTTCTGGACCTGTTAGTGATGAACAGAATGTTTTAATGTTTTTAAAAAATACACTGATTCATTGTTCATACGGTAATAACCAGATATAGTTGATAGTAGCACAATTGATACATATCTTTAGAGCCAAAATATCTTGATTGACTGAATGTTTGTGTTTTAATATAGGCGTATAGGTACAAAAGCCATGCATATTAAGGTCTATACAGACGGAATCTTGAATTTCCTCTTTAAATGTGGAACGATTATTGTTCTAACTAGGTGGTTAATTGCTCATTAATCACTTAAGTATTGTGGTCTTTTTGTATATAATCTGTATTTGACTTATGTGATTTGTAACCTGATGAAGCGCACCTGTGTGTGCGTGAAAGCGCTCGTTCAATAAACCTGTTTTATATTTTTCATGGTGGCTCCTGGCAGTTTCTTCGTCTTCTGGATTTGAAATACGTTAGGGTATTTAAACAAGTTGGATGCGTTGTAATGACATCTGATAAAGTTAAGAGACGAAAACGTATTGTATATGATTCTGGCGTTAATGTACTTTGGATTACCTTTATTACTGCTACATTAAATTTTTCGTGAAGTTTGGTGCTTTATGGTGATATCATAGTGCTGATGCACTGAGTTTTTGGTTTTGTACAGCACTTTCCTTTTGTGTGGTTAATGTAAACGAAAACATAACTTGAAACGTTTATATGTGCTGACTTGTGTTGGAAGCGGAAGCTGTTTTAAAACGATCATTAAAATTTCTCGCCTGATCCTCCTCTGTGGCTTTATTGTTTCACCTACTGCATCGTTTTTTTGGATTATTAGTTACATTGGTGCTTTTTGGTGATTTTCGTTGGTTTTTAGTTATAAATATAAATAGTCTATGGTAGCATATGCCTTATTCTGTTCCTGTCATTTGTTTTGTATTGGAAGAAACAACTAGACAGATTAAGGTTAGAATATCAGAACATTTAAAAGATTGCCAAAACAAACAAAAAAATTGATAATTCCATTGCAGAGCATTTATGGTGCAAACACGAGGATAGTAAAGTTTTAAAGTATTTTGTTAGGAAACAAATCCAACGTAAAATGGAATGGAATGAAAAGTATGTTAATGTTATTTTAGATGGGCTTGAAGTTGTGTATTTTACAGTGTAATACTTTGCAACCCTCTGGTTAAAATATTGCCTTAGAAGGTTTTGTTTGACATGATTTGACATGATTATTGGTGCTTAATGAGTAGTTATTCAGTTGTTCTAAGGGAAACGCATGCATGTATTTCCTGTGAAAACAGAGTAATTTTAACATTGAAAAAATTCTTGTAACTCAAGGTGTCATTTCTGAATTAAAGCTATTTTTTAGTCCACAGTTTGTCTGTCTTGCCTCCTACCTTTCAGCAGACCTTTCCGAACATTATTGATTTTCCAGTGGGACCTGAATCAGAACAGTTTCTGTTATGGCAGTCATGTGCTCACACTGACTGCCAAAAATGTAGTAGTTATCTTTTGTAATGCTGTAACCCACTGTTCTTGTCATATCACAGTTACCTCTTTACATTAGGTGATAGCAAGTCATTTTGAACATGTCTGTCATGATGCAAAAGTTCTTTTACCTTCCACACCTTATCTGTGTAAGTTTTTAATCCATGTCCAGTGAGATCTAGATTTCCCTGTATTCTTTCCAGATCAAACTTTGCTTGAAATGCTGAACCTTTTAGAATATACGCGTCTAAGCACCTTTCTTAGTTTAGAATACACCAGTAACTCTTAACCAAAAAAAAGATATCTAGTTTATCCAAATTAAGCTACTTCAATTGATTAAAAACCCTTTCGTTGTACTCTGTCATATAGACTGCTGAAGGTTGACTTCTGTTTGCCGTATTACACAGTGAAAGACCGCACCCTTTTCAACCACTTCCATTTTCCTGTAACCAGTCATCTTGCAAATATCCACCTTGAAGTCTTTAACCTTCATCATAGAATTAACACCTGCTTCTGCAGTCAGATTGTGACCCAGATTATACCTTATTTTGGAGTAGATCCCCTTTACATGTCAAACATAGGACAATACCAGCTTAGGTGATTGGAAATGTAACCATAAGTTTAGAGTTTGCAGTAATGATCATTTAATTAGAAGAAACTGGCACAGTCATGCTACTACTCTGGTGAATAAGCTAAGCTTCTAAATGAGTGTAAGCTTAGTCATAACCTATGGTTCAGTGAAGGACGAGGCTTTTCATCTTTAGGAGAGGAATTAGCCATAGCCCTTTTCTTTTTTCAAGTGTTGAAAAGTATATCTGTCGAGTATAGCTTCTGCACAATATTCTTGGCAGCTTTTTGTAGTCGCTCCTCTTATGGTCAGGTTGTACCTAAAGCCAGTTCAAGGGTATCTGAGAGAATGGTGGAATCATGTCATAGTTTGGACCAAGTATATCCAAGTTTTTCAATTGATGCGTCAACCTGACCAACCTTCATAATTTTCTTCCAGTGTCTACTGTCCAAAGAGTGACCATGTACATCTCCTTCCTAAGATGGAAAGTCTACCTCAGTGAAGTTGTGATAAACCGAAGACTAATAACCCAGAATATGCAGCAACTGCAGAAACGACATGTAACAAACTCAATGCTGTTCGGTTACAATAAAGGCTGTCCTCCATCTGATAAAGTCCAAAAAACGAGCAAACCCGTGTGAATCTTGAAAAAGTTTAATAACTCATAAAACCATAGTAACAACCAAAAAACAGAATAAGCGTGCTTTCATCTCATATCCAAAGACTTCATCAGAATCATCTGTTAATTTAAAAAACATCATATTTAAATAACCTTTCTCTCTTTTCCATTGGTTAATTTTGCGCTCAAAACAATTAAATCCATTTTTCATATTATGTTATATTATAGCGTTGGTTAGTATCCTATTGAAAAATATATTTTTAAAAAACATTTTTAAAAAAATACCATATTTGAAAATACCATATTTAAATATTTGTTATTTAAAAATTCCGTGTTTATAACACTTTAGTAGGAATGTGGTACAGTAAAAACCATGTTGAAATATTGAAATTGAATATCACCTTCATAGATAAATATATACTATATTAAAATATTAAAATCTCTGTAATAAATATATATGTATATGTAATAATAATAATACAGTTTTTTTTGTGTCTTTCGGCTTTTTCCCGGTTAGGGGTCACCACAACGGAACTCCGGTCCGCTAATGATTGGCAGTAGATTTTTACATATTGGCTTGCCGGGCCTAACGCACAACCTTCAACAATGGAATGCCCATTCATGCATGTCGCCACACAGAAGATGCTCTAACTGAGAATCGAACGGGCAATGTCTAACTGTGAGGCGACAACGCTACCGCAGCACCACCACCGCGGTACAACAATACAATAAATATAACCATAAAAATACATATGTGTATATATATATATATATATATATATATATATATATATATATATATACATAATGACAAACTCATAATGTCTTCTTAGGGTTTAATGACAACAATTTCAGGGCTGGTTTTATAGAGATATGGTCATTCGTTCCTGGGTAAGTACAGGAATCCAATCTAATTTGCCATATCATCTCACGATATTCCAGGAATGTTTCCCAGTCACCACCCCTATCCTTCTGTTTAACTTCTTCCAATACCCAAAATTTGATGTTCATGTTCGTACATTTAAGTGTATGTCTATAAAGGGCATTGTTCTCATTCTTTTTATTAATGTCTCTGACATGCTTATATACCCTATTTCTTAAATTCCTTTCAGTTTTCCCCACGTAGTATGTCCCGCATATTAAACAGTATGCCAGGTACAGTACTCCTCTTGTATAGCAACTAGAGTAGGTGTGACTCATCAATTTGAAACCAATGCTAGAAATATAAAGTTCCTTTTCTCCCACCATAAACGGGCATTGGGCACACCTACCACATTTGTGTGCACCCGTTTTCCGCTCTGCCCCTCCATTATTTTTATCTTTCTTTGTCTCCAGGATATTTTTCAAATTCATATTTCTCCTGAAGCTATACTTTAAGGGTTCCTGGAAAAACTGCACTCTCGTGGACATCCTACTGAACATGTTCCAAATCCCATTAATACACCTCCTCAGCCATCCCATGTCAGAATAATAGGTTAATATCAGCCGTGGTAGTTCTTCTCCAGAATTAACATTAACATTCTCTTTCAGGTTAGATTTGGTAATAATTTAATTTCTATTCATGTCATCTAATTCACTGTCCAAATGCTCTATGTTGCTGGTATCTGTTGACCCATACTTTAATAATGGCCCATATTCTACATTTTGCTTCTTAATAATTTCCTTTTTAACATTCTCTATCAACCTTTTGGGGTACCCTCTTTCCATCAACATGTCCTGAACCAAATTAAGTTCTCTAATAAAATCATTAGAGTCCGAGGTCATTCTTGACACCCTAACCATCTGACCTTTAATGACATTCCTTTTTAAATGGTTGAGATGGTCTGATAGTGTAGCAAGGAGTTCAAGTAACATTCCTTTCTATAAATCTTAGACCTGTAATTCCTTCTCTCATAATCCTTATTCACCTCAACATCCAAATAATGCATTTCATTCTCATTCCAATCATATGTAAATTTTAAGAAATTGGTACTATTATTCAAAAATTCGATAAATTCTTTTATGATTTCATGTGTGCCCTCCCAAACGATAAAAATATCGTCAAGGAACCTATAATATCTCACTATATTTTGCTTAAACCTTGAATCCAAAACATATGTTAATTCCCAGAAGGAAGTTTCTCTGTTCAACTGTGAGAGAGGGGAGCTTTGAGCAGCCTATCTGTCCCTGTTAGAGTGGTTTCAGCTCAGAAATTAGTAGTTTATTGGCCATTTTGGGTTAATTTCTATCTCTTTCATTTCCCTGCTATAAAAAATGCATTTGCCTGGTTTTGTGTGCCGGACAGTGCCAGCTAGCATAGGGTATATCTATTCCTGGCTGCACAAAGTCTCCTCTTCAGTTTTTCCCTTGGAATTACACAAACTTTCATCTTAAGCACTCAAGCCATTCATTTCTCAGTCCACACTTGCTCAAAACTCATAGCAAGCACTAACAAACCCTAGCACTAGACCCCCCTGTACTGTACAGAAGGACAAGACTCTCTATTCGACCTTACCCAGCCAATCAGTAAAACAGTTCACTGTACCTATCCAGGCATGTCCAAAGGGCAGTTTCTGGTGTGCTCTCCAGTCCAACTGGTGAAGCTGGGCATTTTGAGCCAGTGTTACAACTGCCTCATGTACACAGACAACCCTCTCCTCCCACCACCAAACACTAATACATACGAGAGATGCAGTTATACAGCCAAACTTGAGGCTAAGCTGTCTCAACCCAAGACTAGATCAGACAGTCGAGGAGAGGGAAATACTTACATCACACCACCAGTCTCACATAGACCCATTAAACCAGCACCAGGAAAAAACACACATAAGTACACGAAAACATACTCGGAGGCTCTAAATAAAAATCTGCAAAAGCAACAGAGACTTCCAAAACAAATATCCTAGCAACCTCCACCACCCAACACAAACCATGAAACACATACTTCACAAAACCAGTGTGCCACGCAATCACAGCCCTTAAGGCAAAATAACATACCCAACACACTAGTAATAGGTCACACTGTAGTCAGGCACACTGACATCCCACTCACTAGGCTGAACAAGGAGAAGGTTATTGTTAGCTGCCTGGTGCCAGTATCCGCCACATAACACAAGCACTCAGGTCACTCCAGAACAAGTACAAATATGACTCTGTCATTGTCCATGTTGGTGTGAATGACCTGAGCCGTACCTCCCTGGACTACATGAAAAGAGACATGGAAGAGCTCTCTGATCACATAGCTCAGGCCAGTATGACCCTGACCCTGAGTAGCATCCTGCCCTCACCAAGAATGATACCACGGTATAAAGAAAAAATTATCAATTTCAACAATTGGCTAAGTGTCTGGTGTCATTCAAAGGGGCTCCCATGTCTGTCTACCTGGGATGACATGCTTGACAAGCCGCGCTGCTTCGCTAGAGACAGCTTGCATCTGTTACCCTTAGGCTTTCGAATACTGGCCAAGGCTCTTGCCACCCCCATAATGCCTTTTTTTTTTTAGACCAGGCTGAAAAGACAAACCCACCTCTGTAAATAGTACAAGTAATAAAAAACTAAGGGTAATGCTACTCAGTACCAGAAGTCTAAACCTCAAAATGCACGCACTTGAGGCAGTCCTCCGTATGGAGAAAATCAATATATGTGCAGTAACAGAAACCGGGTTTAAGGCTACAGAGAGCACCCCAGCACTACCAGGCTACAGCTCATTCCATACATTTAAGCCACAGAACCTGGACCGAAATACAAAAGGCTGAGCCATATCCATATTCATCAAGGATACCCACACCTCCAAGTTAGTGGCACAGCACGATGCTTCGGAGATCCACATGCAACTAACAACAGGCAAAACTGCAATTCAAATTGTAGCTTGCTACAGATCACCCACCATGTCCCGGGACCCCCATTCCGTGTTTCTGGAAACACTGGGAAACATAAAGGTCCTACCAAAGATCCTAATATTGGGTGATTTCAATTATCCAGACATTAACTGGGAGAACTCCTCAAGTACCAACTCCCTTGCCCAACATTTCCTAGAATTTATACACTCAAATGCCCTGGATCAACTGGTCAACACTCCCACCAGAGGTGACAACATATTGGACATGGTCATCACAGTCATGGGCGACCGGTGTTCCACACCGGAGGTCAGTCCCTCGCTGGTTAGATCTGACCCTAAACAAATCAATCTGGATATCCACATTCCTCCCCCACCCCCGGTCAAGGAAACCATAGTGAAAAACTTTTCAAAAGCAAACTTCACGTTACTTAAGACCCAGGTGGAAAATTTCAAAGCCTCCATGCTAAAGGATAACGCAGTCCAAGCTGCAAAATCCTTTATTAATGCATTTTACGGGTACCTACAAGAATGCATGGATCTTGCTATCCCAAGCAAAACCAAGACTCACTCCTCCAAGAAAAAGAATTCAGTCTGGTGGACCCCTGGCATAAACAAGCTATACAATAGAAGGAGGAAACTAGTACAGAAAAGAGTAAAATCCCAAGAGGGGAAGACATCCCTAACCAGTATCAGCAAGAAACTACGATTCCTCATAAAATCATCCAAGGCTAGCTTCGAAAGCAAAATTGCCAACGACTCCAAAGATAACCATAAGGCACTCTTTGTCTGTGTCAAGAATCTAAGTGGCAATGCTCAGATCTGCTCAGAGTTGGTGCAGAATGGCACAAAATACACTGACCCGACCGATATCGCCAACATCCTGGCAGATATGTTCAGTGCAAACTACACCCTCCTCTCACCCCTAAAAGGGCCCATAACCATACCAGAAGAATGTAGAGCCCCTGAAATCGCAGACACTCAGGTTAAAACAGCCCTCTCCAAACCAAAAACATAGCATCAATGGGACCGGACAGTGTCCCAGGCTGTGTCCCCGATCAAAGACGAACCAACCCCTCACCTAAACATACTGTTCAAACTCAGCCTCTCCACAGGCTACGTACCCATAGAGTGGAGCACAGCAACGGTTATTCTCCACAAAGGTGGAGCCAAAACAGACCCCGGGAGCTATCCACCCTATAAGCCTGACTAGCTGGGAGGGCAAGGCTGTGGAGCGCATCATCCTGGAACTCATTAACAGGGACATTGGGAACCTCCAAACACTGGACCCTCTCCAGTTCGGCTTTGTTAAGGGCATATCTTGCCTCCTAAACCTGGTGGGACTTCTCTGAGACAATTACCAAGGCTATAGACGAGGGAAAGGTGGTACACCTAGCCTACCTACACCTCGCAAAGGCCTTCAACACCATTCCCCATTCTGGTATTATAGACAAGCTCACCAGCCTGAGCATAAACTCCTACGTCAAAAGATGGGTTGCCAACTTGCTCACGGACAGAACCCACATGGTGAGAGTTGCGGGATCTTGGTCCAACTCTAAACCGGTTACAAGTGGCGTTCCCCAGGGCTCAGTCCTAGGACCCCTCCTGTTCGGTATATACCTCTCAGAAGTACAGGCAAGCACAGGAGGACTATGGCTGACCAAGCTCCCAGACGACTGCAAATTAGGGCTATAATTGACTCTCCGGCTGACACAGACATCCTCCAAAAGGGTCTCACTGAGACGGATACCTGGTGTCAAAATCATGGCCTCAAGCTAAATACCAAAAAGTGCATAGTCATCTCCTTTGGAAAAAAAACAAAGTACCCACAAACTACCACATAAGTGGTAGTCTCCTAAATACGAAAGACGTAATAAGGGATCTGAAGACCCAAGTAGATAGTAATCTTTCCTTTGATAATCACATTGCCAAAGTGGTTAGAAAATCCTATGTGGCCCACCTAATCACAAAAGGGTTCGCATCCAGATCAAAAGAGGTCATTGTGCCCCTCTACTCATCACTCAAGACCCATCATAGAGTACAATGCCCCATTTGGGATGTACCTTACAAGACACCTGGAACAGCTGGAAAGACCACAGAAGTACCTCACCAAGAGGATCACTGGCCTCAAACAGATGCCCTATGCAGCTCGACTGAAGAAACTCCAGCTGTACTCTGTTGCATACCGCCTACTCAGAGGTGATCTCTGCCTGACATGCAAGGCCATGTCCAACCCAGAATTGATGGACATGCTCCACCTAAATAAAACCATATCCCTTCAAGCCACATGCTCTAGGGATCTAAACCTCACCACAGCAATAAATAGGACATGCTGGAGGGATAGATTCCTGTCCCAGAGACTTCCCATGCTTTGGAACAAGATTCCAATCTACATTAGGCAGAGCTCCTCGTTAACACTCCAAGAGAAACCTTGACGAGTGGATGGGAAACAAAGTTTACCCCGGGGATCACTTCAGTGGCTCTGCTGGACAGAGGCACAGTTAATCTAAGGGGGTGGCGAAAGCCAACACATTCTGGCTAGGCTTATAAATGCCTTCAGGCAGGTAGCCTAGTACCTACCTATGAACCTATATTCACACCATTGCAAATGAAGCTACAAGACTAAGGTCTCAGAATAAACCAAAACATGCAGAGAGATGGACAAAAAGCAGAAAAGTTCAAAAAAGTATCACCACACAGGTCACTGCAAGTGCAACTTATAACATTCAAACCAAATTTAAATAACGCTTTTTTATTTCCTTTTGATGAAAACCTTGCATCCCACTCCTCTCTGAGTCTTGAACAAAAGACCCAGGGTAAAAATAAGTCTCTGCTAAATATGGCAGACTTAACTATAGAGGCAGCCAGTAAATTAAAGAAGATCAGTACTGGAACTGAAGCACAAATCTTGGAGCAGAATTCACAGTACTGCCACTACTGCAAACCAACCACAGATAAGAGCACCAGATTACTGGAGTACAAATGTAAGCAAGTATATACAGATGTTATGTAGTCCTGTCTCGCCTACATTCTTACCCGTGGGTTCGGAGCAGAGTATCGGCTCTGACTCTGCTGATTTTTCTAGCTCGAAGTCTTTCATTGGCTGGGCTAAGCAGGTATCTCATGGTGCACTGCTCCATATCCCCAGATCTCGTTTGCCGCTCGTGTAGCTCGCACGTGGCCTCGCTTGGCTGTGGCTAAGTACCCTCTTTTTTCTTGTCTTAAGAAAAGTTTTGATTCATATCAAAAGCTATTTTCATAGCTATTTGTCTGTTTGTCTAAGTTTGTTGAGAATTGTGAGCATGTGATTGTTGTGTGGTATCCCACTGACTGTTCCCTCGGGCTAGGCCCGTTTCAGTTAGAGGGCCTAGTTCTCCTCATTTTGCCTTCTGTGCGAGTACGGTCTAGACCGTTTAAGTTAGAGGTTGGGCTTTCCCTTTCCTTGTGGGTTTTCAATCTCTTGTTGAGAGTTTCTACTTACTCTTTGGTGTGTGTTTGGTCACCGTTTTAGTGTTGGTTACTGTTTAGCGTCGTTCCCGCTTTTTGTAGTGTGAGCGCCTGTGTGTTGTTCTCAGACTTGGTTTTGCCTTGTTGGTGTAGTAGTTAAGATGTTTAAGGATCCCAAGGAGCACAAACCTTCGAGTTTCAAAAAGTGCTCTAAATGTGGGTACAAAATGTCCATTACCGATGGGCATTCCATTTGTGTCTATTGCCTGGGAGCTATACATCTGCAGGAATCCTGCAGTTTTTGTCATGCGTTCAGCCATAGAGTTCTCCAAGAGAGAGAAAGTAAGCTAATTTTAAAGGGACTCTTAAAACCCTCTTTTGAAGAGGCTATGGATTCATCTTCCAGAGGAAAATCAAAATCTGGCAAGTCAAAAAAGAGATCTCTGGCTCTGTCAGCTTCATTGGAGCCTCCGGCGAAAATCTGAAAAACTGCATCGACCTCCTCAGCTCCACTGTCCTCGGGGCCGCAGGAAGTGTCGGTATTGACGGAACTGGCGTCTGCTGCAATTTTAATGGAACCTCTTAGGAGCCGATCGCCCAGTCTCAGACCAGCTTCTCCTGAGAGGAGCTCTCATTCTCCATTCCTGTCTTTCAAATCCTCCAGGACCCTCTCGGATGTGGATGTTGATAGGGTGGTTCAGAGGCTCCTCCAGTCACCGGTTTTGGCAAAATTATTTTCGGCTCTGGAGCCCGTCCCAACCCCGTCTTTGCTCATTCCTCCTCAGAGCACATCTCTGACTTCGGAGCCGGAGTGTTCTGTGCCATGTGATGTTGCTAGGCTGGCTCCGATGCCCCATTTGGCTCCATCGGTACCAGCATCGGCTCCGACCCCTTCGGCTCCATCCTTGGGGTGCGGGACTCTGGATTCTTCGGTCGGGCCAAGGGGGACATCTCGGGGCTTATTTCGGTCCCGAGCCACCCTCTCACTGCATCGGCTCGTGAAACTCTGACCCCTGTCATGGCCTTGGAGGCTGGTCGCTCCTCGGATTTGGGAGCCGGCTTTAGAGGCTATGCAGACCGCGTTGGCCAGATCGTCAGCTACATCAGGCGGGTCAGTCAATCTGTCCCCCACCACTCCGGTGAGAGCTTCTGATCACCACCCATCCATGGACAGCAGAACACCAGGGCCTAGGGATGCCTCCCACGAGTGGTCCCCAAATTTCTGAGGGTCCCTCACTGTTTGTGCCGGAGGAGTCCCCCAGAGAGAAAACGTGCGAAAGGAAGCACATAGACTCCCAGGATGAGTCCCTCACCTCTGATACTGACCTCGAGGAATCGGAGAGGTCCCCCAAGTCATCCTCTGATGATGTTTCCTTCTCCGATATCCTGGAGATACTGAAACAAAGAGGTGACTGGCCTTCCAAAGCCCCTTCCGAGGAGGAGTCCGTATTCCTTAATGCCTTTGGTTCTCAGCCCTCAGCCTCCTGGGTGTCTCCACCTTTCGATGAACTCCTTGATCTGATTTGTCGAAGAGCGTGGGAAAACCCTGATTCTGTGGAGCCCGTACCCAGGCGTCCCAACAAATTTCTTTCCGCCCCCCCCCCAGGGAAGAGTTCCTGTCTAAAGGAGTCCTTGTAGATGCCATGGTGGTGGCGGCAGTCACCCAGAAGGAAGTAGCAGAGTTTTCTTCATCTGTCCGTCCTCCTAACAAGGAGTCTAGGACCATGGATCGGTACGGGAAGCATACCCTCTCGTCAGCAACCTTTACCCTACGGTCGCTGAATTACTTGTCTCACTTCACTCAGCTCCAGAGAGATCTCCTCAAGGAGTTAGGAGATACTCTTGCGGGTAACGTCCCTCAGGCGGTGGCTCAGACTGTTAACTCCCAGGTCTCTACCCTCAACTCCATTGTTAACTCATCCATGCAACTCATTTCGTATGCAGCCGAGGGAGCGAGTAGGGCAGCAAGCTCAGGGGTCGCCCTTAGAAGGCAAGCATGGCTGCGCCTGTGTCAGTTTGTGGAGGCCTTCAAGTCTTCCTTCACTGACGCCCCCTTTGATGGTTCCTCTTTGTTTGGGACCAAAGTGAAAGACACCCTCACCAGGCGCGAGCAAGAGGGAAAGACCCTGTCTGCTGTAGGGGTCCATTTTTCTCTTCCTTCTAGGCCTTATCTCAAGGCCCAGCGGGGAGGAAGATGTGGTTCAAGAAATCACAGAGGTTTTTTCCTGCCGCACAAGGTGTACCCCCCTCCAGAGGCAGGGGAGGTTATTCAGGAAGATGTCACTCTAGAGGCAGAGGGGGGCCCCCGCAATTCGGTTGACCACGATTCCTTTCGTGGCTCTCCCTACTCTCGTTCCTGAGGGTGTGCCCGGCTGTGCTTATCCAGAGCCAGTCAGGGGTCGAATTTCGTTGTATCTGGAAGCCTGGGAAAGCATTACCCAGGACCGATGGGTATTACGGATAATTTCCGGAGGTTATCTCATTCCACATACATCAGACCCCCCGCCAATCAGAAAAATCCCAGACGTTCCACCCAGTCAAAAGGATCAAGCAGCCTCAGAGGTCTCAAAGCTGCTAGAAAAAGGAGCCATCCAGCATGTCCCCTCAGACCAAATCGGATTATGGACAAGGTGCTGAACCACAAACCCTGGAACAGAATTCAGAATACTGCCACTACTGCAAACCTGCCACATAGTAAGGCACCAGACCATGCAGAAGTTTACCAGTAGTGTTGTAATAAATTATTAAATTAAGCTCAAATTCAACATCAGATCGCAGTCCTGCCAGAACTGTGAAAGAAGCTGCAAGATTGTTCAGATTGGGTTCAAAAAGTTACCTTTTACATGCAATTCTACTTATGGAAATAGAAGTGCAGTATAATGCATAAATAGTACTAAAATCTTGCACTAATACACAATCCTCGCACAACTACAAAAGAAACTGCAAGACTATGGCCCCAGAATAAACTAAAAAAATGCAAATAGGTAAATGGACAAAAAGTAACCCCACACATCTCACTATAAATGCAACTTAAAATATTTAATCAGAATTTAAATAAAGCTGTTTTTCTTCCTTTTTGATGAAAAGCTTGCATCCCATACCTCTTAAGAGTCTTGAACAAGTATGAAGGCTAACCACTGAGTTCCAGGCAGAGCTCTATTTCTTTCTGCAGGCCTCAACTTCAATTTCTTCAGTGCTTTCTGCTGCTTTGTAATTAAAAACCCTGAAGTCCATTACACCTTATAGAGGTTAACCTTTTTTGGGGGGGAGGGGGTCGCTGGTTGTCCTTATGGCTTCCCATCCTATACCTAACTGCTCCTTTCCTGTATCTAACTGACCCATTCATTACCTCATCAAGAAGAGAGCCTAAAGACCCATTCACTCTACAGTGGAAACAAGAATTTGGTGTTAGGGAGAAAGCAAGTGTGCAGATCCTGCATACTGTCGTATTTTCACTACTTGAGATGTACATGCAAGCTTTTTTGCATACACAGCCTCTCAGCCAAATAGCACACCACTTGCAGTGTTGCCACGTAAGGCTGTTCATTCCTGCCTTCAAACCCCCCTCTCCTCAGGATGTGTGCTGTCATCGGCTGCTCACTCTGCTCTCCTTACCCGTTACACTCTGGCATTTGGGGCACTAGTCAAACACTGATAGTCTGGGATGCATTCATGGTGTTCTCTTTCTTGCTTCAGGGCTGGGTCACAGCTCACCTTAAGTGTCTTCACATCACTTCCAGAATGGAGAACAGTGCTGTCGTTGACCTTATGGGCAGTAAGCATTGTGGGCCGTTACTTTCATGTTTAACATGGTCTGTGGAATTTAAAGCTATTAATAAATGCAAAAACGTCACTGTAGCATGAAATGGCATACTATTCAGTAGACATCTAGAATGTGAAAAATGCCTACCATATGACGTAACATGATTGTGAACTTTGGCATAAAATGAGAAAGAAGATTGCAAGTGTAACAAAAGATAACTGCACTAATCTAAGCGGTGCAGTGATAGTCACTGACAGAATAAAGTTGGCAGCTGCAGATGTATGTGATCTCAGCCTTATTGAGGAAGTGTAGTTAATTGATGTGATGATTGACGACTATGAAGTAACTGCCCTTCACTGATTTGTTTTAACTGTATGATGAAACCATCCCTGCATAGGATATTGTAAATCCACAGATGCCTGAGGTTGTGTCCCCAATCCTTCACTTCCTGAAAAAAATATATGTGGGAAGGATTTTGAAATATGTGAACTAATGCTGTATCAAGCAGCACATACTAGTTACCTTCAGCATATGCAGATAGACAGTGCCCAAATAGTGTGCAGTACAGTGGCCAGAAACCACTATAAAATAGTAAGCTGCAAACAAAGCAAGAGGAGTATTGTAGAGCACACATACACACACACACACACACACACACACACACACACACACACACACACACACACCTCTCTTTTTCACACACTCACATAGTATATGAGATTTCCTAAATCCTGTTATGTGCAGTCATTTTATGTGAGGTGACTACCATGTATTATTACTACAGACACTCAGAGGTTCATAGAGGATAAGGGGATTTCTTTTTGCAACTGCCATGACGCATTTTCTGTCAGTGTCAAATTTTCAACTTTTTCCGCACCTGTACTTTCCTGTAGGATGCACAGGGTCTTCGGCTTGGAATGAATGGTTCATTATTTTTTCCACCTAAAAGTGGAGTAGCATTTAGCTGTTTGATTTTTTTTTTTGTCTTTACTGTATGTGCATGCTGCTTGATTGCTTTCAGGAATTGTTAAGCAGCATTTCTATATTTTCTGTCAACATTAAACAGTTAATTTCCCCCTATTTACTGTGAGGATATTTATCTTTGTGTTTTAGATGAGCTATAGTAAAGCTTCAGGGATCCTCAGAAAAGATGTGCTCTTCCATTTTTAAATACCAGTACTATGTGAGTGTGTAAGTTAAGATTTGTAAGCTTCTTTAATGGTTTTGAGAGAGAGAGGTAGGACTGCGTGTGTGTCTGGGGGGGGGGGGGCATTAAGAAGAAAGCCCCAGAGCAATCAACATGAATTTGAGGGTAGCCCATCCAGTAATCTTATGAAGAGTATCCACATAATCTATGTTGCAGTTACAGTAATTGCGTAAATGAGATTAACATGTCCAACACACACACACTGTATGGTTTCGTTTAGTGATTCTGACTGGTGTAAAATGCTGTCTGCAGGTTGCGTTTCTCAAGCTTCATCATCTGATGGCAGAATGTCTCGTGCCTCATATGTCTGAGTCCACTGATTCCTTACGGAAGTCTTAATGCAACTCATTCCAGCTCCTTGACATGGAGGGCTGAAGCATTGTCTGTGGCCCCAGGTGACTGAGGTTTGATTAACACAACTAGTACTGGAGGAGCCGAGAGTGAGAGGAATTGAAGGTGTGACCTCCATTCACTTCTCTGGGGGTGCACATGATTAAAGTCAGGTTTCCCTGGTGGAGCCCTGGGAAACAGAAAGTGGTGCCTTCATGGGGGTGGGAGAGAATATCCTGCTTATGTCAACCCTTTGTTGAAGGTGACGTGTGGTTTGGTACTGACATCCGTTGCACATACCACCCATGGTTTGTTACTGGGTACGTACAGAGGGTTAGAATTTAAAAATAGGCCACCATTGATAGTTGCTGCAACAATAGCTCCTTTCATTTGTCCTTCACCGTCATGATGGAGCAAATAGGCGAGTTGTGCATAGAAATGCTGATTATTCAAAAGGCAGCTGGGCGAGGGCCGTGGCTAGCATGAGCTCTGAGTATCAGCCTTTTACTTCAGCTCTGTCTATTCAAATTACTTTCGACAGGAATTTTTAAAAAATGCTATTCTAAAAGTGGCAATTTTTATATCATTGGATTCTTTATATAGTATACTAGGATAGTATTAAAACGTTTCTTTTGATACCATAAATTTTTCTGTCAAATCAGTGGTAAGAAGATGTTCATCGTGTTCACTGTTGCAGTCATGACTGTAGGGTTGTCCCCTGCCGGCAGGCAGCCCTCGGTCGGCCAGAATCCCAAAGTCTGGGTCCGGCGTCGGCTTTTCAACCCCGCTCCCTGACGTCAGAGCGCCAGGAGTATAAAGTTGACAGCCGATGCCATCTTCTCCAGTCTTTCTTGCCATGCGGTGATAGCAGTTTGCAAGTGCCGGTCGGTTGACTCCTGACGAATATTTCTATTTACTTCGGTCCGAAGACTTTCTTCTCCACTCAAAGCTAAGTACCTCGTTGGGGAAACTTTTTTCTTGCTCCACTCCAATGTCAGAAAAAGTTAATAATTGTATTTCATGTGGGAAGCAAATACCTCATAAGGATTTTCATTCTTACTGTATTCCTTGCTTAGGCCCTGACCACGACGTAGCTAGTTGTCGGTTTTGTGCTAGATTCAAACAACGTACAATTAAGCGAAGGTACGATTTTGCTTTTCATTACTTCGGTAGGCGCTTTAACTACAAAATGTCGTCGGATACGGTTCCATCTACCGGAGTTCACAAGCGTCACAAGGATAAAGACAGGCCTCCGAGGTCCAAATCTGATGATAGCGCACATGTGGAGCCAGCTTCAGGTTCGGCCGTCGTCAGTGAGGCGCTTTTGCAGCCCCTGTCATTGGCCATTTCAGAACCTACGGCCGAAACGGACTCTCATGAGGAGCCAACCAGGCCTTTAAATATCTCTGTTGCAGGACCTTCGGACAATGCTCCTTCGGATGGGTCCGGAGCCGCTGTGCAGGTACCGGCTTCCGAAGGGGTTTTCAGGCCTACTCAGCTTAAAGTAAAGGCAAAGCCAAAGACAACGGCAAAGACTCCTTCTAAATCAAAGGCTTCAACACAGGCCTCTTCTGAACCGGCTCCCAAGTCACAGAAACAGTTACTCAAGATGGCGGAGGATTTGCTTACAATGATTAGGGGTTCTCATCCCCCTCCAGACAAAAGGCCAAGGCAGGATGTTTATTATGATTCCTCTGATCAGGCTTCTGTTTCCTCAGTTTCTTCTTCTGATCAGGAATATTCTTTCCCTCCTTATGAGGATTCTGATGCAGAAGAATCCATTCCTTCAGCTTCTCCTCCTGAGGATTTTTCTTTTGGGGAAACTCTGCATGAAATGAGGGAACATTTCCACTGGGAGGGACAGGAGTATTCAGAATCCAAGAAAAGACTGAGGGATTTTCTTCTTCTTCCCCAACATAGACCCCTGGCTATTCCTCCTGTTTTGGATATTGTGGATGATTCCTTTTCGGAGGCTAACTTAACTCCTGATTCTTTCCCTCCTGCTCCTGTTAAGCCTGATAGATACTACAGGGTTCCTGATTCCCATCAGTTTTCATACAAGAATCCTACTGCTGACCCTGAAACCATTTCTCAGGGCCCTAAGGGTGTTAAGGCCGCTATTGCTAAAAATCCCATTCCTACTGAAAAGGATTCTCGAGCCTTGGAAAGATGGGGCAAAAAGGTGTACACTTCTGCTACTTTGTCCATTAGGTCTTTAAACTGTCAGTTTCATATGCTTAAATATCAGCAATTTCTCTTGTCTGTCTTAAAACAAAAATTTACTTCCATTTCTGCCTGTGCAGATGATAAGGAATTACATGACTTATTGCATGCCACTGAACAAGTTGGGAAGCATGTTTTACACTGTGGATTTGATGCCTTGGAGGCCTCTTGTAGGGCTGCGGCCTCTGGCACAGTCATTAGAAGACATGCATGGCTAAAGGAACAAAATTTGCCTGAACAAGTAAAGGCTAAATTATTGGATGCTCCTGTTCAGCATAATGTTTTGTTTGGATCTAAAGCTGAAGAGGTGATTAAAAAGATGGAGGATAAGGCGAAATCCATGCAAACAGTTAAAGATTTCTTGCAAGTACAGCCTCCTAGATTTAGCAGGAATTGGCCATCAAAAAACTGGTCCTTTCCCTCTTCAGACAGGCCTCAAAGGGGTAGATATAGACACTCCAGAGGGAGGCCTCAAACACAAGCTGCTTATAGACCAAGACAGTGGACTGCTTCTACCCCTAGGGGAGGAGAGGACAGGCCACAGTCTCAAAGGAAGCAAACTCAATGACTCCCTCTGTTGGGCTGCAGGAACGTCTTGCCTGGAAGCCCCTCTCAGAGGAAAACTCTCTTTTTTTATCAAAATTGGACTCAAATAACCCAGGACAAATGGGTTTTGGATGTGATTTTAAGAGGTTACAAATTCCATTTTCATACTTTGCCAAGGCCAAGCGGATGGCCAGACCTTCCAAAACATCAATGGACGGAGGCCTTAAACCAGGTGGAAGCTCTTTTGGCTATGAATGCCATAGAACTGGTTCCTCTTTCAGAGATGGGAAAAGGGTTTTACTCAAGGCTCTTTCTAGTCCCAAGGAAGCAAAATTCATGGAGACCCATTCTGGATCTGTCGGTCTTGAACACCTTTCTAGAGATTCCAAAATTCAAGATGCTTACTCTACAGCAGTTACTTCCAATGCTGTCCAAAGATGCATGGATGGTGACTTTGGATTTAAAGGAAGGCATATTTACACATTCCCATCAGGCAGGATCGCAGAAAATACCTCAGGTTCAAGGCCGGATCGAGGCACTTTCAATTCTCTGCGCTGCCCTTTGGATTGTCTACTGCGCCCAGGGTCTTCACCAAATGCCTGGCTCCAGTAGTAGCTTACTGCAGACTCAAGGGAATTCAAATTTACCCTTATCTGGACGATTGTCTAATTCAGGCAGACAGCAAGGATGTCTTACTCCAGCATCTGGACTTTGTACAAAACCTCCTCAAATTCCTGGGATTCTCTGTAAACATAAAGTCAAATTTCACACCATCACATCAGATAACTTTTCTGGGTGCTCTTCTAAACGCTACAACCCAGATTGCATTTCTGACATCTAAACGCTACAACCCAGATTGCATTTCTGACATCCGAAAAACAGTTACAGCTGGCATCAACTTTCAAAGCCTTGGCAACTCTAACCCATCTATCTGCAAGGAAATTCCTGCAGGCTTTGGGTTACATGGCCTCCTGCATCCTTCTCGTAACTTATGCAAGACTACACATGAGGAAAATACAGTGGTACCTAAAAAGTGTATGGTCTCAGCATTGCCACAGTTTGGACATACTGATTCCCGTCCTTTCTTGCCTTCAAAAGGAATTTCTTTGGTGGTCCAGGGCATGTGCTCTAAACAAAGGGGAAGCCCTTCCGTCTACCTCCTGCCTCTCAGATTCTAACCACGGACGCCTTGGATTATGCTTGGGGAGCCCATTTTCAGGGCAATTGTCTGCAGGGCTTTGGGCAAAGGATCAGATGCACCTGCATATCAACTTAAAGGAAATGTTAGCTGTTCAGAAAGCTCTATTGGCCTTCAGGACTCTCATACGACCAGGACAACTACTAATACGGACAGACAACACCACAGTTATGTGGTACATAAACAAGCAAGGGGGATCTCATTCCTACCCCCTTTGCAGACTAGCCATGGATTTATGGAACACAGCTCTAGCTTGCAATCTGGATCATCAAGCTCAGTTTCTACCAGGGAAACAAAACTTACTGGCAGACAGTTTGAGCAGAAACCTTTCGGATCCACACGAGTGGATGCTGGACACCAAAATATTCAGGATGATAACAGCAGTATGGGGATGTCCTCACATAGATCTCTTTGCATCCCATCTAAATCATCAGCTACAGAAGTTTTGCACCAGAACTTTTCACAGATAAGCTTGGAAAGTGGATGCCCTGTCATTCAGTTGGAGGAACCTCTCGGGAAATGCCTTTCCGCCTCTACCTCTTCTTCCGCGAGTTTTATTGAAGATAAAACAGGACAAACCCAAGATGATAATCTTGTTGGCTCCGAATTGGCCTCGGCAGTTTTGGTATCCAACTCTAAAAAACCTATGCCTGGAGCCCCCTTGGATTTTACCTCAGTCTCCGAACCTTCTGTCCCAACATCAGGGTCGGGTTCTACACTCTCATGTCAGAACTCTCTGCCTGGCGGCCTGGTTAATCCAGGACCTTTGATTTCTTCTTTCCTACCCAAGCAGGTTATGGATGTCATTTTAGAAGCCAGCCGTCCTAGCACTAGAAAATGTTATGCAGGAAAATGGAAAAGATTTTGTTCTTGGATGCAGGCTCAGGATTCTGATCCTCTTCTTCCTAACATTACTTTAATTTTACTTTACTTGACAGATCTCTTACATAAGGGTCTCTCTTTCTTTTCCATTAAGATCCATGCCTCTGCTATTTCTGCTCATTATAATACAGACCCTCCCATCTTTTCCCACCAGCTCATGAGACAGTTCCTCAGAGGAGCTAAGAACTTAAGACCTCCTAGATCTCCTCCTATTCCTGCTTGGGATCTCAATTATGTTTTGGAAAACCTAACCTTGCCTCCTTTTGAGCCTGCCGCTTCTTCTGACTCCAAGTTTTTATCTTGGAAGACAGCTATCCTGTTAGCACTTACCTCTGCCAGGAGAGTTTCAGAGTTACAAGCCCTTATGGCGGTGGAACCTTATATTATCTTTCATCAAGACAGGGTATCTTTGAGGACTAATCCGACTTTCATGCCTAAGGTGGTTTCCAAAGTGGCTTTAAATCAAACTATCCACTTGCCAACCTTTTTCCCCACTCCTCAAAATAAAGGGGAAAGGATCTTACATTCCTTGGATGTACATAGACAGCTACGTTTTTACCTGAACAGAACCAAGGACATCAGAAAATCAGAACAATTGTTTGTTTCTTATGCGTCAAGTTCCCAAGGTAAAGCCATTTCTAAACAAACCATTTCTAAATGGATTGCTCATGGAATCAGATTTTGTTATTCACACCATGGAAAGCAAATCCCAGGGAGCATTCGGACTCATTCCACCAGAGCTGCTGCCACTTCTGCGGCCTTCCTCAGGGGAGTTCCTACCAAGGACATTTTGGAAGCTGCAACTTGGAGTTCAGTGCATACTTTCTCTAAGCACTACAATTTACCTCTCTACTCTAAGTCTAGGGCAGGCTTTGCCTCTGCAGTCTTGCAGGGCCTTTTAGCCACCCCTTCTTCTTTATGACCACCTCCCTTTCTTTCAGCTTTGGGATTCTACCCTACAGTCATGACTGCAACAGTGAAACACGATGAACATAGTACAGTTGTGTACACCTACCATAAATGTAGATGTTCGAGTGTCTTCACTGTTGCAGTTTGGGTTTCCCTCCCTCCTGTCCCCTCTTATTTTTACTTTTGTGTGGTTCCTTTTTTCACAGTTCTTCTGAGGTGTATTTGCAAAGGTTATGGGACCATTTTCATTTTTGAACTCCTGACATCTGGGGCAAGAAAAACTGGAGAAGATGGCTTCGGCTGTCAGCTTTATACTCCTGGCGCTCTGACGTCAGGGAGCGGGGTTGAACAGCCGACGCCGGACCCAGACTTTGGGATTCTGGCCGACCGAGGGCTGCCTGCCGGCAGGGGAGAACCCTACAGTCATGACTGCAACAGTGAAGACACTCGAACATCTACATTTATGGTAGGTGTACACAACTGTACTTTCTTTCTCATCAGTCAACATGAGCTTCACAAAAACTTAACATACTGACATAACTCTTAAAAAGGATCTGCAATTTTTGTTAACTAATATCCAAGCGTTAACCTTCCAAAATAGACAGATTGGATATGAAATTGGATACTTTTAAAGAAAAATCTTCAAAGCAGATGGACATTCTTCATGAGGATATGCAGCAACAAAAACAATTGATTTCATGGATAGAAACAGCATTAAATTACATGGAAAGCAGGAAGGTGAGCACAACATAGAATTTCTTTTAAAGCAAAATACATTACTTCAAAGAAAAATAGATGACCTTGATAACGGGTCCCGTCGTAATAATGTAAGAATATTTGTCTTACCTGAGAATATAGAAAATAATAACATGGAGAAATTTCTGTCATCTTGCATACCTGAAGTTTTAGATCTTCCTGAAGCTCTATCATATGGAATTCAGAGAGCGCACAGGTCATTGGTTTCATCAAAACGTAGTAAAACTAACTCAACAAGATCTGTAATTGTCAATTTTTTATCTTCACATGACAAAAAAGTTGTCCTTAAAACTGCTTGGTCTAAAGCTCCAATCAAAGTAAAAAAACAGTTTGATAGGCTTTGACAATGGCTATTCTCATTTGGTATCTAAAAGAAAAGTTTTTTTAGCACTGATAAGAGAACTAAAGAAAAATCAAATAAAAACACAACTATTATTCCCTGCTAGACTAAAAATCTTTCATCAGAATACTACAAATATATTTGAAGACATAGATTCTGCCTTCTCTTACACTAAAACAAACAAAATACTAGCAAAAGTTGAAGATATGGAATGGATAAATACTAGAACAAAAAGACTTGCTGAAAATGGAACATGGATTAGTACAGAACAAAAGAAAAAACATATGAAATTACTTTATCTTCACAACATACAAAACTAATAATATATGAACTAGATACAAAATAAACCCAGAAGTTGGGGAGAAAGAAATTGAGACAAACTGGTAAGTTATTTAAATAATTTCCTTTTCTTGCTACATTGTACATGTTACAATATATTCTTTAATTTCCTTGTTTAAAATGTACATCAAGTAGTACTATTGCATTATTTATTTAATTGAAAGGATGTTTGTTATTTCATAAAGTCACTAGAGTAGTTTGTTGATTTCATCTTTTAGTTATTGTGGAAAGTTATGGTGTTGTGAAGCTTGTTCTTGTAGCAAGACAAAGGCAAATGCTAATTGATGTTCAGCAGTGATGTAAGCATTCCGTTTGAATGTATGGATATTTCATTGATGTCTTTTATTTGTGGGATATGCTGCAGCTTGTGGTGACTGTGGATGGTGGAGGCGTTGTTTACTATATGTTTTGTGGAATATGTAGGGCAGAGATGGTTGCCATTAGTGACATTGTAGTTTATAGGCTTCTGGTCTTGTTTCATGAAACGCTTATCGTGTTCAGGGATTGTTGAGATAGTAGTTGTTTATGGCTTTTAAATAAAATGCCTTGTATAATTAGAAATGTTCGTGTTTTGTCATAAGTATTGGTTGCCCTCACTTATTTCGTAATTGGGTTGTGTTTAGTGGTTTACAGGTGGTGCAAATGGATATAATATGGGAAGTTTTAGTGAGGGATGTTTTGAACATAAAGTACTGTGGTGGCTTGGTTCCGTTTTTTTTTTCCCTCTCTCTGCCTTTCTTTTTAGGATACCAGGTCTGTATGTGATGGGTAAAGCTCAAGCTGCTCAGAAGCTTCAATTTAAAATGTATACTTACATTTCCCGCTGAGATAATCTCGTGTGTTAATCTGACCTAATGAGACTCGCGATCAGACAAGAGAAGCCTCTTCAAATATAACTGTTTCCTCCTGCTCTTGATGCTTGAATAATGACGTAACAGATTGAACTTTGAACTGGTGAGATTACAACAGTCGCATCGAACCTTCAAACGCATATAATAAAATGGGATCACCTTCACTACTTTTATTATAGATCTAAGAAGAGAAGTTTAAATCCATTAAATTACTTTTTCTCATACCCTTGAAAATGAAACGTTTTAAGAAAAGAGACGGAGGGAAATGAACAGAAAAGTGTGATTAGCGAACATTAACTTACACCAGAATATGAAAGGCTGATTACCACTATCATTATTATCTTTATTAATTTTACTAATATTCATATAGTAAGTTTCTAAAAGTGGTCCTTAAAGGTTTATGCAATCATTTTGATTCTGTTGAGAAGCAGGTTTAGATTCTCATTCCTTACTCACACACACACACATGCACATATATATATATATACATAAATATATATATATATATATATATATATATATATATATATATATATATATGAAGCGTAGACCTGCTTCAGTTATGAAAGTGTATCCTACTACTATAATTGGTTCAGTATTAATATGTCTCTCTGAAATCATCATCCCAATACTGCAGTCAAGAAAAGCTTGAACTTTAAAGTTACTTACTTATGTTTAAGAATAATTCAGCAAGATTTGCTTTTGATATTCAATTCTTTTTACTTGACTGCACTTTATTGGTACCCTTTGCAACACAAAAATTTCCTCATTAATTGTAATTTTGTAAAGATCGATTCTTGCTTACAAATAATATGTACATTTTTAATATTATACAAATATAAATATAAATATCAGTTGTTTTAGTTTTATTGCAATAAATACTTCTAAAGAGTTTTCATGTTATGAAGTACATTGGAACTGTTACATTTGATGAATAGTTATAAGAAAAGTGATAAGTTAAACAGTTAAGACACTAAGATAAATAATATTATAATAGAATATATAAATATTATATATTCATACACTGGTTCACCAAAGTCAGTCTACTTATATATCTACAATATATTTTGGAACAAATGGATATTAGATTACTGTTTTATGGTTTGAAGTTTATTATTATACTAGAACAAATTGAAACTGTCGTTTGACATACATCATTTAGTAATATTCCAAATGATTATGGTTATATTTTACTTTTTCTTATACAGTTCAGATGAAATATATTTAATGTATAGACATTCTATTAATGTTTTATCTTTATGTAATTCTTGTCTACTAATAGTATACTAATATGGTGTTTTCATATGAAGGCCATATTAATTGTATCGAAGTATATATCTCTTATTAGACAGTTGCTGAATAGAGGTTGCTATTGGTTAGAAGGTTAATTTGAGTGATGTTTGTCACTCAAATTAGGAGTTTTATACTCCAATTGTGTTCTAAGGGGTTATAATGTTTGTGATTGTTATTATCAGAGGTTTATAACATTTATTCTTTTGACATTCTCAAACACTGATAAAGAAATAAATAATGTTTTGCTTTCAAAAAAAAAAGGCAGCTGGGCATATATTTCAGAAAAAAAAGTATTGAAAAACTCATTTACTCGTATCTTTATGGTGTTTGCCATATACTTGTCTGTTTTCCTGAAACAAGCTTGTAAACTTGCCTTGTTTTTACACACCCAAAAAGTAACTGCCCTTTGAACTTGGGAACATATACCTGAAACAAGTTTATTTTTGTGGGCGCACTTTGTATTATTGCAGCATTGTGGAGCCTTCATCACCTTTCCAAGCCTTTAGTTGAGGGACATCCCTTCAGTTGAAAAATCTTTTGCATGCCTGTTAGCCACTAGTCCCCAAAACCTCTTACAACTTGACCATCATCTCGTGATTGAATGGCCATTCTCACACCTTACCTTTCTTTTTCTCAGTGAAGTAAAGAAAATGGCACTGAAGTGCAGTAAATCGTGCACATTCTGATTATCGTGTGGCTTGGACTTCCTCAAAGTTGGTATAACTCCCTCCAGTTATTTTACTAGGACTTCCATTCATCATATACTTTCAGTCATCACACCTTTGAAAAGCAGACCCAGGTTAGATCAGACTCAGGATATTTCACCCCTTCCCCCATCTCCAGTGGGGGAGAGATATGTGCAGGTTGGATCCGTTCACTCTGTTTTTTGTTTCTGTCCCATCTATATCCCAGCATGTATGTCTGTGGTTTGTTTCTTTCCCATCTCCAGGACTAACAATAATTTGCCTGAAGTAGCAGGATTATTACTTTTACATCAGATGTCCTTGAATTAAAGGATAGGTGGAGTTTGTGTCCATGTGTGTCACAAGTGGTTCATTCATCTATGAGTATAATGTGTCAGTTATTGCTAGTCTGTGTTAGTTGGGGCCTGAAACTGTAACATCTTTTCTTCATTGATAAGTATCAGCCCATCAAGAAATTGGGTTAAATTTTCTTTCCAGCTATAATCCCTAGATCAAGCTCTGTAAAGATCTTGTAGAAGCCCAGAAATGCTTCCATCAGCTCTTTGTAATTCGTATGCTGTCCCTAAGAGTTTTCACTGTCACAAACAGTATTATCAGCCTGTGTAATTTTTACTGTGTATGCTAGTAGTTTACTCACCTATCCTGTACTACTCCAGTGTTGACTGCTCAGCTCAGCCTGAGCTAAAGCAACTTTACACAATTGACTTGCCTTCTGCTTTCAGATCTGTACTCAATCCTGATGTGTTTCCTTTCAGATGCAGGTGTTTAAAAACTTTTTTTTCCTGCAGAGCACCTGTTCTCGCTTCCCATGAAGCGTTATTCCCTTTTTTGCCCTTTTTATGTTAAGCTTCCATGAGTGAGGACTTTAAATTCCCTCATAAATGACCTTTGTGACCATCAACTCTCATCTGTCCAAAGGTTTTCTACCCATGTGTGGGTAATGTCCCACCAAGACTGATAACTATAAACAAAAAGAAATAAATGAAATAAATACATAATGCAGAAAGCTTGGGCATGGCTGTGATAAGGCAGCTGTAATGTTGCACTCTGAAACTCTCAAGTGTCTTTTTTCCTGATGGTGCATACTCTGTACTAGAGGACACGGTTCCATAGAACCACCAATACCACGTATACCACTGGTATGTATTACAGCCCATAATAGAGGACAATCAATTTAACAGGTTTTGTATAGTCCAAAAATAACATGCAGTATATTGCTTATTTTTCCCCACTGAAACAGAGCAAACTATTTCCTTTCCTTTCATTTTCAGACTACTGTTTCCTTCCTTTTCTTCCTTTACTACAGTATCCTGCAGCTAATACACTAAATACTTAACCACACACGTTAATCTCTGCTTCGTTTTCTTGGCTTGTGTACTGCTCCGGTCCCTTGGCTTGTGTACTGCTCCAGTATTCTTGGCTTGTGTACTGCTCCAGTATTCTTGGCTTATGTACTGCTCCGGTATTCTTGGCTTGTGTACTGCTCCGGTATTCTTGGCTTGTGTACTGCTCCGGTATTCTTGGCTTGTGTACTGCTCTGGGCTTATTGACTTGTGTACTGCTCTGGTCTTATTGGCTTGTGTACTGCTCCACTGTACTGGTTCAGTGGTTGGGCCATACTCCATTCGCCCTTACTACACTTGGGTTTGCTCTGCTACCCTACCCCCAATTTGCACCCAGCCCCTCCTGCTGTACATTTGAGCTATCCCAACTCCACCTCACACTTTCACAACCTGTCTTTGCATCAGAACAATCAGAAAATAACCCAGTAGCAGTTTTCCTACAATTAACATTTCTAACTGATTAATTACTTAAAGTGCTGCAAGCCAGCATGTCATTTTAGAAGTTATACGGCTGTAACTACTCTTGCCCAATAACATTTTACAGTGCAAACTGATATCTTCAGAAGAATATCACGTCTTACAAAATGACTCCGACTGAAACCCTACTGGTTTGCCTCCTGTGCATATTAGCAGTCTTTACCAACTACTATACCTCCCTAATAAATATAATTAACACTCCTGCAAACTTGGATTCACTTCACCAGTAGTTACAACGTCTTAGCAATCACCACAGCACCCACACTGTACCAACAAACCTTAGACTTTTTCATTTACAGGTATCTTAAATCTAAGTATGCTACCATACAAAATCCAATAAAACTATATCACAGATGCATTTGGTTACATACTTTTCTTCATAAAATTTGAAACCAAAAATCAATGGTGACATTAACCCACACATAACAGAGCAAAAAAAAAAAAAACACACTAACAACAAAGAATTAAATGTACCATTCTGTTTTCTTTTCCCATCCCCAAATTCCAGCTTTCTCCTTCTTAATAGCAGTCTTAGAAGCGTGTGCAATAGAATCCAGGGCATACATGCTTGCATTGCCACATATTCACAGGCATAGTCATAGCTGCAGAAATGTGGCTTAAAAAATACATAAATGACAGTGAAATTACCCCACCTGGTTTCAGTATAATTAGGCTTGACACAAGAAAAACTGTTAAAAGCTTTAAATACAAATTTGTTTTCATTAATACAACAGATATGTGAAAAAGTATATATGACAAAGGAACTTTGGGCTGCATTGAAAATTTTCTCTTCAGTTGAAACCTGGCTGAAAATTTCAAACCTACTCCCTAATCCCAGTAAAACAAAACAGGTGCTTTTCACCCCAAAACATTATCTCAGTCAAAAATTATCTTTCCTGGTTATACCTATACATACTAAAATTGAGGTAGTAGTACTAAATGCCTCACAAATATAATAAAAAATTCGAAAAGACCACAGCTGAAGAGTATATAGTTGAAACCAACATTGTTTAATACACAAAGTAAGCACTTTCACAATCTGTAACTGACCGCTTCTTCAGACTTGTACATTCAAATGAAATAATCATAGCATTTAAATAGTATCTCATCAAATCAACAATTAGAGTAAATCAGTGAAGTCTATTAATCAAATTAATTAAGCACTTAAAAACACAGTAAATAAATTGTCAAAACATTTGAAACCCTAAAAACTAATAAAACAACACAGTTATAAAAAACAACTAAGCTAATAGCAATACATATCTTTCAAAAAGCTTAGTGTTTAAGTGGTTTGGCTTTAAGGAAGGGCTCAAGTGACACTGCACCATTAATCCCTGGTAGTTTATCTGCCTGCAGCAGCAAAATCCATTTTTGTTCTGCTGCTTCCGTCTTGTTCTTAATGTCACTGCCCCTCATGCTTTGTTCTATAATTTCTAGCACTAAAAAGTTAAAAATATGTTGAGAGCCTTCTGCTTGAACATGTCTTGCTAAGGCACTAGTTTCTTTAACATTATTTATATCTCTTAAATGCTCTAGAATGCGCTCTTTGAAACTTCTGTTGGTTTTACCAACATAAAATACATAGCATAATTTGCAGAAGCTAAGGTACACTAAATGTTGTGTTTTGCAGTCAGCATAGAAATCAGTGTCTATGACAAACTTCTGACTTGGATGTGTGAATGCAGTGTTAGAGTAAATAAACTTACATGCCATGCATTTCCTGCAGGGAAATGTTCCTATTCTCTGAGACAGCATATTATTATTTCTGCTAACCAATGGTTTATAACATAATTGTCTTTTTAAGGATTTTTTATTTTTAAAAGAAAAACATGGTCTCTTGTCTATAACACCATCCAGGTCTTCAATAGAATTTAAAATATTCCAGTTCCTCTCAAATATTTGACAAAATGTCGTGATATCACTAGAATAGGAAATAGGAAACCTAACTTTGTGTCTATTTTCATTTTGTGTATTGTGTATGTCATTCGTACTCTCTGAGAAAAATGGTTTGCCTCTGTGACATCCGTCATACATATCAATAATACTTTTCTGTATCTGCTGCATTGTAGCCTCTATTTATAAATTCATCCTTTAAGGTGGAAACTGCTTGATCCAGCTCATCTTCTGTATTCAGTCTACTCATTCTCATAAATTGTCCTTTGACTACATTCTTGTTAACATGTTTGGGATGCATACTAGTTTTATGTAGAATGCTATTTTTTCTACTACGTTTTCTATATAGGCTGGTAACTAATTGTGTAGATGATTTTTTATTTATAGTCACATCAAGAAAGTTAATGGTATCAGATGAAAAATTATATGTAAATCTTAAAAAAAAAAAAATCAGTAGTGAAAAAGTTCCAGTCTACTACTAGTATCTCCCCACAGAAGGCTCCGCTCCACAAATCGTACGTACCAGATGATGCAACAGATAATTAATCTCCCATGAGACTAGAGCTAGGTTGGCATAGCTGTTGGCACATGCTGTGCCCATCGCTACGCCAGTCTTTTTCAGGTAAAAGCAATCATTAAACACAAAAACATTGTTTTCAAGAATTATCTCCATTAAGCTACATATCAAGTTCACTTTGGTATATGTGTAGATTTTTTTAGTATTTAATAAGTCACGTACCCTTTCAATGCCCCAGGCATTAGATATTACTGTAAAAAGGGATGTGATATCCATGGTAACATATATATTCACCATTTATCTCTGCCATCTTCTTATGGAGAGAAGTTAGAAACATCTTGGTGTCTCTTAAAACAGTATTATAAGTTTCTAACACAGGGTGTAATTGCTTCTCTACATAGATGGATATTGCTTCTGCTTGCATTGCCACATATTCACAGACATAGCCATAGCTGCAGAAATAGCTTAAAAAAAGACATAAATGACAGTGAAATTACCCCACCTGGTTTCAGTATAATTAGGCTTGACACAAGAAAAACTGTTAAAAGCTTTAAATGCAAATGTGTGTAACATACTCTCAACTAGTTTTGGCATACAAGCTGATATATTATCCTGAAACATGCTGTGCATAAACAACAAAAAAAATATTGCCCTAACCCTCCCACAAGGAACTTCCGTTCTGGTAGTACATATCCACTAAGCACCACTAAAGAAAATAATTCCTCAGTGGGCTCGATATACGTGTGTTACATCTGCAGACTCTGGATCACTATCTCTATATAAGTGAAAAATGACTAGCAAACTCCCAAGCTATAAAGTCCATCTCAAATAATACCTTACCCAATCCTGGTCATGCTCATATTCATCACCAGGTTGAGACCTCTAGTGAAAGCATAAACTTCTTATTGCTTATCACTAACTTTTTGCTCTTCTCAACTTGAATCATTACAACCCTAACAATTTGCCCTTCTGCAGTTGAATCAGTGCACCCCCTTTTCACCCCCTCTTAAACAACATTTCTCATCTTTCTCTCGTTCTAATTGCCCCATCCACTGCTCTACCCCTAGTACATCCCCCATATTCCTAAGTAATAAACCTTCCAGATGCACTCATTTAAAACAGCCTAAATAGAACTAATCTTTTACTATCCTCTGTCATAAGCTATTACCACTATCCTCCTGTGCAGTACTAATTTCTTTCTACCCTCCTATATAATTTTTATGACTTAGTTCATTATATCTTGAACTCTTTCCGAACCTATACAGTATTAAAGCCTCCCTTCCTAAATATTTTTATACTTATCTTGAACTCCTTGCAAACCTTTTTTTCATTGAAATATAAGAACACTAAACTTCTTTACAATATTTTCCTTTCTACAGTATCAGTTCATTTACTTCCTTCAAAGTTTTAGATCTACAAGAACTGTACAGTTATAATTGTTGATGTAATTACCTTACTGTAAATACCAGTCTTCTAATTCTTTTATGAGAAATGCAACTGTTGTTTTTCTGAAAACTGTCTGAAATGTACTTGTTAGTAAGAAGTACTGTGATGGAGCTTTTGTTCCCAGGCATCTCCTGAAAATGGGCTCTGCCCAGATGTTTTTCCCAGTCAACAAAGACAAATAAATGTCAAGGTAGCCCCCATCCTCCAGTGATCAGAAAAAAAGTAAGTTCGGGTACATTCAGATGCAGTACCTTCCAAGCGTCCACAAATATTAGGGCTTAAAACCATAACTTTATTTGGTCTGCAGCTTTGCTGTTGGTCTTCTTAGACCATTATGGTCTGTCTATAATTGCTCATTAGTAGTAGTATTGAATTTATAGTCCATTGTTACCGCTCTAAATGGCTTTCTGTCCTTGGCAGTAACAGAAGCTAAAATAGTCTTCCTTAAGGCCATAGCAGGAACCCAGTAGAAGACTTAACAGGTATTGCGCAATGTTATCAATCTCTTTTCATTGTCACTCGGAGTTATTCTTTCTCCAGCTTATGCACTTATAAATCAGATATGCTGCTTCCCCTCCCCGCCAGTCTGAACTCAGCTGTGGACTGTAATTTTAGTCTCCTATTTTAGCCTGTTTGAGATCCTGCCTGATTAATTTTGTCCCAATTCCTCAAAAATCTGTTCAGGTAGTAGTAGCATTTAAATGTTTTAAGGAAATACTTTTAAAAATTAGGGTAGAACAGTTGTGTTTTGAAGATTTCATTTCAGATGTCATAGCGGAAGTCGCATGTTGTATACAGTTATCCTATGAACATATAAAAGAAAGGTCCTCTTTTGGCAAAAAACCCCACTGAGTGTATTTATGTTAATAATATAATATTCAAGTAAGATATCTCACAGTCAACATTAGATGATAAACACACTTCTGGAAAAATTGCACCAGGCATGGTTCTCCTGAATTTCATCAAAGCACCCAAGCTCTGATCACATACATTCTTCAACATTCTCTCATATTGCACAAACTGGAGTACACAAACTTGTATCGCAAGTAGTCAGGTTTATGACCAGTAGTTACGGCATTTAAAATGTTTTTTTTTTGTAGGGAAGCAGTTCCCCCATTCCCCTAAACTTTTTATTATTCTGGTCACTGCCTCTCAGAAAATGAGTGATCACTGGCAGGCACAGTGAAAACTCTTGCTTTTTCTCAGGGAAGCTACTAGGTCAGACCACCTAGGAAGCAGACATATATGAGAAGCATTTTGCTGTCATGTACTCAAGGAAAAAAAAAACATAAGTAGTTGAATACTTGTCCTTATGCCCGAGCCTCAGTATGTGTGTGTGTGTGTATGTGTGTGTGTATATATCTATATATATATATATAGATATATATATATATATATATATATATATATATGCTGTGTTTTCAGTATTTTGAGTATCAGTATTGTGAGTTTTCAGGATTTTTAACTTTTAGGATTTGGGTTTCAGTGTTCTGAGTTTCAGTATTGTAATATTTCAGTGTTATGAAGTGAATATTTATATTTATGTCTATCTATATATATCTATATCCAGTGGATATAAAAAGTTTACACACCCCTGTTAAAATGCCAGGTTTTTATGATACAAAAAAAAATCAGACCACAATAAATCATTCCAAAACGTTTCCCACCTTTAATGTGACCTATAACCTGTACAATTCAATTGAAAAACATATCTGTTAGGGGAAAAATATAAAAAATAAAAAAGTACAATAAGCTGGTTGTATAGGTGTGCACATCCTTAAACTAATACTTTGTTGAAGCACCTTTTGATTTAATTACAGCATTCAGCCTTCTTGGGTAGGAGTCTTATCAGCATGGCACATCTTGACTTGGCACTATTTGCCCACTCTTCCTTGCAAAAGTGCTCCAAATCTGCCAGATTGCGAGGGCATCACTTGTGCACAGCCCTCTTCAGGTCACACCATAGATTTTCTGTTGGATTTAGGTCTGGGCTCTAGCTGGGCCATTCCAAAACTTTAATTTTCTTCTGGTGAAGCCATTCTTTTGTTGATTTGGATGTATGCTTGGGTTCATTGTCGTGTTGAAAGGTGAAATTCCTCTTCATTTTCAACTTTCTAGCAGACACCTGAAGGTTCTGGGCCAAAAGTGACGTATTTGGAACTGTTCATAATTCCCTCAACTTTGACTAAAGCCCCCAGTTCCAGCCGAAGAAAGGCAATCCCAAAGCATGAGACTGCCACCACCATGTTTCACCATAAGGGATGGTGTTCTTTTGGTGATGCAAAGTGCTGTTTTTGCGCAAAACTTAACCTTATGGGAATGTTCAACCTTGGTCTCATCGGACCAGAACACATTTTCCCCACATGCTTTTTGGAGACATGATGTATTGTTTTGCAAATTTTAGCTGGGCCTGGATGTTTTTCTGTGTAAGAAAAGTCTTCCTTCTTGCAACCCTACCCCATAGCCCAGACATATGGAGAATATGGGTGATTGTTGTTACATTTAGTAAACAAGTAGTACTTGCCAGAAATTCCTGCAGCTCCTTCAGTGTTGCTGTAGGTCTCTTGGAAGCCTACCTGGCCAGTTGTCGTCTTGTCTTTTCATCAGTTTTGGAGGAATAGCCAGTTCTTTGCAATGCCACTGTTGTCCCATATTTTCTCCACTTTTTGATGATGGTCTTCACTGTGTTCCATGGTATAGCCAATGCTGTGGAATTTTTTTGCACCCTTCTCCTGACTGATACCTTTCAGCAATGAGATCCCTTTGATGCTTTGTAAGCTCTCTGCGAACCATGGCTTTTGCTGTAGCAGGCAACTGAGTAAATGTCATGAAAATCCTACTAAGACAGCTGAACTTTATTTGGGGTTAATCAGAGTCTCCTTACTTGATGGCAGGTGTGTACAAAAGACTGAATGCTGTAATTAAATCAAAAGGTGCTTCAACAAAGTATTAGTTAAAGGGTGTGCACACTTATGCAAGCAGCTTATTGTTCATTTTTTATTTTTTCTATTTTCCCCCTAACAGATTTGTTTGTTTTTCAATGAAATTGTACAGGTTATAGGTCACATTAAAGGTGGGAAAAGTTTTGAAATGATTTATTGTGGTCTCATTTTTCTACATCACAAAAAACTGGCATTTTAGCAGGGGTGTGTAAACTTTTTATACCTACTGTATAGCTACACACACACAAATACATACCTACAAACACACACACACACACACACACACATATATATATATATATATATATATATATAGAGAGAGAGAGAGAGAAAGAGATAGATAGATATATATGTAAAAAGTAAAGTAATGTCTTTCAGCTTTTCCCAGTTAGGAATTGCCACAGCAGAACTCCGGTCTGCTAATGATTGGCAGTGGAGTTTTTACTGTGGACACACCCATTCACGCACTCCAATACCTGCATGTCTTTAAATGTCACTTGACGGCAGGGAGGACATGCCGAGTCCACAGAGAAGGCGCTCCAGCCGAGAATTGAATGGGAGAATCTCGTGCTCTGAGAAAACAACGCTAACTGCTGCACCACTGTGGCCTCTCTATGTATGTGTGTATATATAAATATAAATATATATATATATATATATATATATATATATATATATATATATATATATATATATAAAAATATCCCTATACATGCATAAACTATATATATATATGTATATATATATATATATATATATATATATATATATATATATATATATATATATATATATATATGTGTGTGTGTGTATGTATGTAATATCTCTATACATGCATACATAAACTATCTTTCACTGTATTGTTTACATTTTCGTACTTGTTAGTAGTCTGTTGCGTTTTGGTCTTTTTTACATTGACCATATTTCCATGTCTGATATATATTTCCATGTCTGATATACTGACGGGCTTCAAGAAATGCACTTCTTGTGAGCATAAGATTCCAAATTCGGATGCCCACAAGGAGTGTCTTTATTGTGTCAGGACCAGTTATCCGTATGCAAACTGTTCAGTTTGTGCCACCTTCAATCCCAGGGCCTTGGCTGACTGTCGTATTAAATTGATATTAAAGGGTCTTCTCCCTGCTTCTTCTACATCTTAAGGGGATCAAACCCCTGTAAAATGGCTAAATCCACTCCGTTGGATCCTAGAAAATGCTTCCCAACGAACACCTCCAGGACTTCATCAGGCCACCCACTAAGAGCTGTAACTTTTCATATCCGACTGTGTTGAATTCTGAGACCCACCCTTCGGATCTGAAACCTACTGACCCGAAAGTTTCAGCTCCTGTAGTTATATCTGCACATTCAACAGATCCTAGGTCCTGTGATCCGAAACCTGGCATATCACAAAGTGATTGTACAACAGAGTATTCCATAGGTTCATAAGATGTTGCTAGGTTCTCCTACTCTGCAATCCCCTTTCTTACAGACACCCAAGAGACATTCCAGACATCCATCCGCTACATCCTGCAGGTCTTCCAGAAGTTTATCAGAAATGGATGTGGATAGGATAATGCGAAAATTTCTCAGATCCAGATGGGGGTCATCCTGGATTTGTCCCCTATCATATCCGTGAGCCTTCTTAACTGCATTCCACACTATTCTTTGTACTTCTCCAATCCATCTAATTGGTTTGGAGTCCCAGGATCTGAAATTCCCAAGAAGTTCAGAGTCAGATCCGAGAAAGGTTTCTTCAACTCCAGTATCCCTGACTGGTTCTGCCCTGATACTATTGGATTGGAATGGGTCCTGGAGCTGAAGTGTCAGCATTGGATCCGTGGGGCTGGGATAGACTCTGATGTCGGATCCATCCCTGTCCATCGTAGCCTCAGCTCTACACTGTTTGGGTCCAGTTTCATCCTCAAAGCACGGATGGGAGGGTGGGGAGAGGTCTGCCTTTGCTTGGAGTTTTGACTCCAGCTGGGTGGATTGAAGTCTCCCTGGATTCTTCTACCTTTGAGGTTCTGGAAAGGGTTTTTTTCTATCTAGAGAGACACGTTCTCACTTTTTGAATCCTACATCTTTTCTTTCAGCTGTTCAGAGCTGTAAGTTGATCAGACCCTACTCTACCAGTTCCAAGTGCCTGATCAGTTCTGATAGAGGAACTCCCCCTCTCTTCCGATACTTTCCCTGACTAGTCCCCAGAGAAAGCTCATTGGAAGAGGACGTGCAAGAAGAGTCACATAGACTCCCCGATGGAGTATCTCACGAAGGATACTGATTTTAAGGGTTCCCCCAGATAGCCACTAGATGACATCTCCTTCGGAGACATTTTAGAGATTCTTAGACAAAAAGGTGGCTGGTTTTATGAAAATCTCTCTCTGGAAGAATCGGTATTTTTGGAAGCTTTTGGTTCTGGCCTCGTCCTACATCTTAGGTTACCTCCTCACCCTGGTGGATGAACTCATAGACTTAGTTTTCTGCCAGGCTTGGAAGGAACCGGATACCATCTAACCTGTCCCAAAGAGACCTGATAAATTCTTAGTTTATCCAAATGACAGACCCCACTGCAGCAAAGGAGTCATGGCGACAGCCACCAAGAAAAAGAGCTAGAAGAACAAAGCTCTTCTGTACATCTGCCAAACACGGAATCTAGAGCATTGGACAGATTCAGAAAGAGAGTCTTTGTCTCTGTGAACTTTGCCTTGCAGTTCCTAACCTACCTGGCACACTTCACTAGACTTCAGAGAGTTTTTATAAAAGAGCTATAAAATACCGAGTCCATTTCTGTAGAGGATTTTAAAAGAACATCCTTGCAACTGGCCACTCTTGTCCATATCAAACGCTTTGATGAGGTTGATTTCTCATAAAGCAGAAGGCACCTCGCGTGTTACTAGTTCAGGCATTGCCATAAGGAGCCATGCCTGGATGCGGCTATGCAACTTTGTGGAGCCTTTTAAGATGTCCTTTATCACCACCTCGTTCGATGGCACATCCTTATTGGGTCCATCGGTAAAAGAGATGCTTACATGCGGTGAGCAGGAAGGAAAGACCCTATCTGCTGTGGAAATCGCATTTTCTACCCTTCAACAAACCTTTTCCAGGAATCAGAGGCAGTAAGAAAATGTGGTTCTGAAAATCTCAAGGTGCTTTCTAAGACCCGAGTGGTGATGATTCATCTAGAGACAAAGGAGGAAATTCTAATGGAGGATGTCAACCTAGACGCAGAGGAGGTCTGCAAAACCATGGTTTCCAGGATTCCTTTCCTGATGGAACATTCCAGCGCCCCTGAAGGGCTGTCCAACTGTCCACCACTGAAGGCAGTTGGACGACTGTTCTTGTACCCAAATGCCTGGTCAAATATAACACAAGATTCATGGGTGCTAAGAATAATATCCAGAGGTTATTGTATACCATTCTTCCAACTCCCTACTTGCAAAAGAAAGAAACTTCCTGACATTCCACCCAGTCAGAGGAAAGCAGCAGCTCAAGAAATCCAAAAGCTGTTAAAAAGAGTCATCTAGGAGATCCCACCGGACCAAATAAGATTTGTAACTTACTCGGATTTCTTTTTAGTGCTTAAGAAAACAGGAGATCTCAGACCAGTTTTGGATCTAAGCGATTTGAATCAGTATGTGAAGATATCAGAGTTCCAATAGTTATGGTACAGTCCATCTTATCTTTTTTTTGACATGGATGATTGGATGTGCTCAATAGAACTTCAGGATGCGACCCTTTGTTGTACCACCTCCAACAGCCACATTGACCATGGATGCCTCCTAACTGGGGTGGGAGGCATTTCGTGGGAGGGGACAGTCCAAAGCATATTGTTTCCCCCCTCAAGAGACCAGTCTGCATATCAACATTCTAGAGATGTCAGCAGTCCTACTTGCATTGCGGGCAGTTCAATAGGCTCTTCCTCCGAGGGACTATTGCAGTTTGGACCGACAATACTTCTGTAGCCTGGTACATCAATAAACAAGGACAAACCCAATCCTATCCTTTCTGCAGAGAGGCTTTGAGAGTGTGGGAATGGGCAATCTCATCAGACCACTTTCTAATTGTGATGCACATTTTGGGGAAAACTGTTTTAGTGGACAAACTAACCAGATCCATTCTGATGCCTCATAAGTGGTCTCTCGGTCAGTTGTTGGGAAAATGATCTGTCATTGGGGCCAACCTTGCTGCATACTCTGCCTGTTAACACAAGTGCGGTTGATGCTTTGCTGTTCTCCCCCCTCAGGGGGAATCACCAAGAGATGCTGTAGTCCACGTTTGGCCCTTTGGTCTTTATGCTTATCCCCCTCTCCCTCTGATTCCCAAATTTTTGCAGAAAGCAAGTTGGCTGAAGAGCTCAGTCATCTTCATTGCCCCTTTCTTGCCTCGAAAAATATGTCTCCCCTTCCTATGGACTCACCTTCGTTGTTCTCCATGGATACTGGAGCCAACCCTGGATCTCCTCTTTCACCCATCAGGGTTCCATCATCCCAACTTTCAGGCCATCAAACTAACCACATGGTTTCCCCACTTCCAGTAATGGTTAGACAGCCCAGACTTTCTTCCCCTGTACACGATATTGTTTTGGCTTTACAAAAAGAATCTACCAAGAAAGTTTACAAGAGTAAATGGAAAAGATTTTCTCTTTGATCTCTGGATCATGAGCTTGACCCTTTTTCTGCTCCAGCATCTGCAGCACTTCAACTTTTAGCAACCCTTTGTAAAGAAGGAACTAGCTTCTCTACGATCAAGCTTCAGTTAGCAGCTATTTCTAATTTTCATACAAGAGAAAGAAATTATTCATTGGCATCGTCCAAGTTATGCATAGTATTCCTAAAGGGTATTTTTCTTCTCAGATCACCATTAAAGGATCCTTTCCTTCTTGGGATCTAACTGTTTTGCTACAAGCCCTTACTCAAACCTTTGGAACCTTCAGCTAAAATTGATTTAAAATTCCTCTCATAGAAAACATTTTTCTTAGTGGCCATTACTTTTGCAGAGAATATCTGAACTGCAAACTCTTTCCTCAAAAACCCCTTACATAATTTTTCACAAATATAGGGTTACTTTGCTGGCAAACCCTTCTTTTTAACCCAAAGTGGATTCTGAAAATAACATCAATCTGTTCATTTACCTGTTTTCTTTCCAAACATTTTTAATAAGGGGAGTACATGCTTCATCTCCTTGATGTATACAGACAGTTATTTTCACAGGACAAAACAAATTAGAAAATCATATCAGCTTTTTGTATCCTTTTCACCAAAACAGCTGGGTTATCCAATTTGTAAGGTTTCTTTAGCTAAATAGATCATGAATTGTATTTCCTCGATCTGTTATCAACAAGATGTGACCTAACCCAAACCTCCCAAGGCTCATTCATCCAGATGCATGGCTGCTGCATCTGTGTTTTGGTCAAGGATATCTATTGATATTTGCACTGCAACCACATTGTCCAATGCTCATAACTTTGTTAATCATTATAAATTGGATATTATCTCTAGAAATAGAGCCACTTTTGGTGTGGCAGTACTCAGTAATATCCTTCCATTAGGGCTACCCAAGATCAACATAGCTGAGGACTCTGTCCCATGGGTTGAGGAAGAATGAAAAAGGCAGCATCAGATTTTAGTTATGTACTCACCATAACTAGGCATCTGGATTGCCCATTTTCATTCTTCCTCAACTTTCCTCCCATCCATCCCCCAGCCTTCATCTTTTTGGACATACCTGTAAGACTGTTTTGGAACCTATAGTTCCAGGTTTGTGTTCTTCCCTTTTTTTCTGTCAGTCTCTTCCAGTCTCCATGTAGATATGTGGACTAATAGCAATAAACTCGATCTGAGGTAACAGGGATGGACTACGGCATTATCAGTAGAGGGAAGAGCTCTAAAGTTGGATCTGAAGTCTGGGATATGTGTCTGAGTCGGATCCAAGGATCAGATCCGAACCCACTGGTTGAGGAAGAAAGAAAGTGGACAGCACAGATGCCTAGTTGAGCACATAACTTTTAAATTTCATTCTTTCCTTTTCCTCATGCCTTTGGTGCCATCTTTTCATTTAAAAAAAAAAATTATAAACCTATATATTTCTGTATTAATAACTTTCTAGGCTTTAGGATTACTGTGTTTTTTTTTTCCTGTTGAGGTTGTCATCACTATGGCTTATAAACCTTTGGGTTTTAAAAAGTGTGTGGCCTGCAGCTTCAAGGTAGATGCACACACAAAAATGTGTGTACTGCCTCGGGGCTGCTCGCCTAGATGACCAATGTGTTATCTGCTATGCCTTTGGCATATGATCTCTTGTGGAGAGAAATAAACGTATCCTTAAAGCATTCTACCTTCCCCAGTGGAAGAATTGTCCAAGACTCTGCCTGCTGATTCTGGACCTTCCCCTTCCAAAAAGTCATTGGACAAGTCTAAAGGAGATACTCGCATGGCAAAAGAAAAGACCAAGGAGCCAAGAAAGCACTCTTTTGATTGGTCTTCATTGGCCCTTGCTTGTGACCTATTGCCGAAATCCTCTAAACCTTTGGATCTGGGCTATTCTCTGAATTGATCCTGATAAGATCAAAAACCCTGCAGTGAAGTTGCTATAACAAATAGTCACAAAACTACCTAGTTTATCCCTTCTACCATTAAATGCTTCTGGGATTCTAAAGCAGCAAGACTTGTCACTATAGTTTAAAAAGTGGACTAGAAAAGTGTTTACAGAACTCAACTTACTGGTTACAATTTGAATATCTGTTTCAGTTTGTTTTAACATAGGGAACTTTCATCCACACAGAAAATACATAGAAAATTTTACAGGAATGTTGCTATCAATCGCCCACCCTCCCACACACACCTTTTTAGCCTTCAAATTAAGGTGCTGTCTTGTATACTATGACACCCTAATAGTACAACATACTGGTTGCAGCTGGATGGAATCAAGCAAGCCTTGTCACTATAGTTTAAAATGTGGACTAGAAAAGTGTTTACAGAACTCAGCTTACTGGTTACAATTTGAATATCTGTTTCAGTTTGTTTTAACATAGGGAACTTTCATCAACACAGAAAATACATTGAAAATTTTACAGGAATGCTGCTATCAATCGCCCACCCTCCCACACATACCTTTTTAGCCTTCAAATTAAGCTGTTGTCTTGTATTTTTACTATGACACCCTAATAGTACAACATACTGGCTGCAACTGGATGGAATGAAGCTATGCATTGGTATTGCTGTTCCATGTTGGCATCACTATTCCTAAGTATGAGGTTATTTCTTTGTGACCATCAGATGGGCATGAGTGTTTTTTACATCAAGTGGCATGAGTCTGAGTTTCAGCATTTCTGCTGTGGCAGTGTCTGTGGTCTGTATCTCCCAAATCTTTGCCATGGTGTTTGCTACTTCTAGGAGGCTGCACTTGTATGCAGAAAAAGTCATTCAGCACTACCACTGAGTCACATAAATGGGTCCTGCAGTTTGTTCATTGTGATAGGTGTACTGTTTAATGCACTCCCACAAACAAGAGTTACTTTTAACAGGGAGAGTCAAGCAAAGCTCCCACGTGCATGCTGGGACTTATTGCCACATCTGTTCATTTCACTTGTCACATTTGTAGGTGCCTATGAAATGGAAGGTCCTGAATAAGCTAGAAGACTTCCTTAAGATTTGCCTCCTGTCCATAGCCTCCATGATGGAGTACTTTCTATGACATTGCTGTTTTGACTCTGCTAATGGGGTTTCTTATATTCAAGTGCTGTGTTGTAAGTTGGTGTGTTTTGCAGGGAGCAAGCTTCCCTGTACCCCATCTCGCGCTACATAGAGTGCATGCATGTGTCTATAGATATATATGTCTATAGGTAGATAGATATGCATGTATGTGTATTTTTTTATATATATATATATATATATATATATATATATATATATATAGAGAGAGAGAGAGAGAGTGAGCACTACTTTTGTTGAACAACACACTTCGGTCAACATCTTAGTCATCACAATTTGTTTGACTAAACAGATGGTTGATTGCTGTCATCAAGAGAAGCAGATCAGACAATTCCTGAGGTTGGGGAATTTGCCCTTTCCCTGAGAATTGTGTAATCTCAAAGTTGTATATAATTAGAGGGGGGAGGTACAGCGGAGCTTCTTCCCCATGCAAAAAACTGTTTTCGTTTTAATTTTTAGGTTTTTGCATGTGCTGAGATTGATGCTTGGTGTATTCATGTTGATATTACCCCCATAAATGGATATATATATATATATATATATATATATATATATATATATATATATATATATATATATAAATGTGTATATATATATATATATATGAATGTGTATATAAATAAATAAATAAATGTATATGTAAGCACACACTAACTCCAAGATTGCAGTGCCACAATAAAGAGTAAAGTTTAGAGATGCAGCATTGTGGTCTTGGGTAAATATTTCCTTGTAATCACACTTAATTTTTCAAATTTTTGAGAATCGCAATATTGGGTATCAGGCTTGCCAAAACCATGTGTTGATGCTTTGGCTGGAGTTGGTCTCAGGCTTTTGCCTATAAAAGCTGGCACTGCTGAGATTATCTGTCCTGAAGAAGGAGTTCAGGAACAACTTTCTGGGATGCCTGTATATTGATGGATTTTGTCTTTTGCAAACACTCATTGTCTGTAGAAGATCCTCATGATACATTCCTGCAACTTCGACTTTGTCCGCTGTTAGGCCTAGTATGCCCTAGAAGGGAGATGAAGGCTTTATTTTGTGTCAGACATCAAGCAAGTCAAACGAACCTTCACCAAATCTCACTAATCTGGGAGCAGTCTGTAAGATGCTGTGGTTCTCTGCTTATTTCTTAGTTTGGAGAATAGTCATTAAGGACCTGTGAGTTTTAAACTTTCTCATCTTCATTCATATTATGGAGCTTGTCCTTCCCCAAAAAAGTGTGCAGTTGTGGATTAGTCCATTTGAGCAGAGCTTTTGAGACAGGCCCATATTCTACTGCCTGTAAGGGCCATAGAGGATGAACTAATGGAGAGTTGGGAGTTTGACTTTTTCTGGTTCCAGAAGATGTGGACACGTTCTGTTCCATTCTGGACCTCAACAACTTCAGCCTCTGCGTGTTACCATGAAAGGATTTTCCCATTAGTCCCACATGGGGCTTGGATTGTGTCAGTGGGCTTTACTGTATGTCTTTTTGGATAGTCAGATTTGGGAGGTCAGACTAGAGAATCCATCAGTGTTTGTGAGTGGGCATCACTCCCATTATTCAGGGTTGCATTTTGAGCTTTTTACAGAGTCCAAACTCATCAGGTTGTTGACTATGATGGCCAAAGTAAGTGTGGGTCTTGATGTCTCTCTGCATGCTGCTAACTTCTTAAAGTATTGTCTTGAGACTTCTAGGACCAGTGGTTGCATTTCCTAGGTGTTACAGTATTTTTAAAAATGTCCTCCCAGACCCCAGCTTAGAGGAAGATTTTTGTTGGGCAAAGTTGGACACTTTCCAAAGTCAGTCATTCCTGCCCATGGAATGAACTTAGGGGGTCATAGCCTTGGGTAAAATGTGCACTAGAGTCCAGGCCAGGATACTGTTGCAATTCTTGGGCTTTACGATATCTACAGTTTTCACTGTAACATTTATATGCCTGATAATGCAAATGATTTAGAAGAGTGAGAGATGTCACTGACCTCAAAGCCACCATGTGGTCATAACATTTCTTTTGGTGTCAGGAGCCTAATTCTAGACTCTAGACTGGTATTCTGACGATGAATAACTTGTTTCTGCATCTAAACCTGTTGCACATCCTGAGAACAGATTTTTCATTTGTAGACTGAGCATCCCACAGGGGCTTATGCACTATGTGCAGACTATGGTTTGTCCTAGAGAGTGGGACTAATTTCTACTCTTGGAAACTTTGAGCTGTACTGGCCCTGGAGGCACTACAGCAATGTCTGCTTTTAGAGCTATTCTGTCTATTCAGAGAACCCAGAACCTCAAACCTACGAACCAGTTGAATAAACATTTAAAATAACCATACAATTCTCCAAAGAACTCCACCAGAGACCACAAAATTACTGTGAAGTATTTATTAAAAAACAGAGTTGCTCACTTTCATCCTTACTGATATGGGCTCTAGCAAAACTAAATTCAAACTTCAAATAATCTGATTTAAATAAGCAAATGCCACCGTGTGACTTGAAATCACGTTTAAACTAGTCATACATCAACTTTTCAAAGACAAACATAAAAAAAATAAATAAATATGTGATAACATCAATAAATAAATGTGGACACCAAACACTGACCATTAAATATACAATTCATGCTTTAATACTTAAAGATCTTAATTTTAAAGTAATTTTAAAATGGGTAAAATAGACACACTTATAAGTGTGTGTGTGTATGTGTATATGTATATATATATATATATATATATATATATATATATATATATATATATATATATAAATCTACTTCACATGGTCGACAGCTCAGAATGTAGAAGACCATATGGCCGAGACCATATGATCGACATTCGAAATGTCGACCATGGAATAAAAAAAACAAAAAAAAAAACGCAGCAAAAACTTACCTTCACACTGCTAGCAGGGGGGCTACTCCCCCTGCCCTCCCCTACAACTTAAATATACCAACTTCGAGGTTGCACTGCAGTGCGGAAGATGGAAATCTTTCCATTCCGCACTGTACAAGAGATGCCGATTCCACATGGTCGACATTTCGAATGTCAATCATATGTTTTCGGCCAAAGGGTCTTAGACATTCTGAAATGTTGACCATGTGAAGGGGACCCATATAAATGTATATATGTATGTAATATATAGATATATGTGTGTGTGTGTATATATATATATATATATATATATATATATATATATATATATATATATATATATATAGATAGATAGATATATAGATATATATATATATAGATGATATATAGATATATATATAATTTTTTTTTTTTTTTAATTTGATCAAAATGTTGCATGTTTGTACAGAGCAGTGGGTCTGACTTTTGTTGTTTAGCAGTAATCGTAAATCTTCAGTGTCTGCTCTGTTTTTTCAATGTAAATGTCACGCGAAAAGCATTTTCTGCTTTTATATTTTATATCTGTCAGTTACAGTAATTCCCGTGGGGATTTCTGCTTGTCTTAGTGTTTTCTTTGGCTTCTACCTTTGCAAATGTTTTTACTGCTTCTCTGAAAACTTTCAGCACTTCTGTGAAGTGTAGAGTGTGTGTGTACTGTAAAGATGCAAGGGGCTGCCTCATGCAGTCAGAACAGCAAATTAATTGCACCTGTCTTTGTTGCTCTCCTTTTTTAAACTTTTGGCAGGAAAACATTGCAAATCTTAGATTTTTTTCAGCATTTATTCATTATTTACTATATGTATAACTTTCCTCTGTGTTTAACATTGGATTACACTTTTACTGCAAATAGTTATTTGAATGTTACTGCGGTGGTGGTGCTGCGGAAGCGTTGTCGCCTCACAGTAAAGACGCTGTCCTGTTCGATTCTCAGCTAGAGCGTCTTCTGTGTGGAGACGTGTGAATGGGCGTACCTTCATTGAAGGTTGTGCGTCAGAGCTGGCAACTCGGCACGTAAAAATCTACTGCCAATCATTAGTGGACCGGAGTTCCCCTGTGGCGACCCCTAACCGGGAAAAGCCGAAAGACACAACAACAATTGTGGAGATTTTACTCTGACAAGATAATATAGTTTAAATTGCTGATGTTCTTCATGTTTCACTGTTGCAGTCATTACATTTGGGTAATCTACTGGCAGGTTGCCCTCAGTCGGCCTGATTAACAAAATCTTGGGTCCTGCATCGGTTGCTGTCCCTTCTTCCATGACGTCAGGTTGTCGGGGGTATAAAACATGCAGCCGATGCCATTACATCACTCTTTCTTGCCGCGCAGTGCCCAAAGCAGAAGCAGTTCGCAAGTGCCGGTCAGCCGACTCCTGAAATTTTCGTTTTCGAGTTTCAGAACCAAAGTCTTCAACTAAAAGCTAAGTACCTCATTGGGGAAACTTTTTCTTGCTCCTTACTGATGTCAGTAAAAGTTAATAATTGCATTACTTGTGTGAAGCAAATACCTCATAAGGATTTTCATTTGTACTGATTCCAACGCCCTGGATCAACTAATCCATTGTCCCACCAGGGGCTCCAATATCCTAGACCTGGCCATTACCAACATGGGAGATAGATGCTCCACACCAGTGGTCACCCCCTCATTGGTCAGGTCTGACCATAAGCAAATCACCCTTGACATCCACATCCCACCCCCACCCCCAAGTAAGGAAACCTCCTTAAAAAACTTCTCCAAAGCCAACTTCATGCTACTGAAGTCAGAAGTGACAAACTTCACAACACCCACGCAAGCGGAATCTGTAAGTTCAACTGCAGAATCCTACACTAAGGTACTGTACGAGCACATCCACTCATGCATGAATTGTGCCATACCAAATAGAACCAAAATGCTGTTCTCCAAAAAAAGGAAGACAATCTGGTGGTCCCCTGCTATAAACAAACTATACAACAGAAGGAAGAAACTGTTGCAGAAAAGAGGAAAATCCCAGGATGCAAAAAACACCCTCACCAGCCTCAGTAAGAAGTTGAGATCCCTCATAAAATCTTCAAAAGCTAGTTACGAAAATAAAATTGGCAAAGATTCCAAAGACAACCACAAGGCATTCTATAGTTATGTCAAGAATCTAAATGGCAATGCTCAGATCTGCTCTGAGCTACAACAGAATGGCATTAAATATACTGATCCCAAGGATATTGCCAGTATCCTGGCAGATCGATTTAGTGCCAACTTCACTCCCCTCTTACCCCCTTAAGGGCCCATCTCAATACCAAAAGATTGCCAAATTCCGATAATCACAGCCACACAGGTAGAAACAGCACTCTCCAAAGCTAAGACTGCAGCATCCATGGGACCAGATGACATCCCAGGCTGTGTACTACATCAACTACAAAATGAACTGGCACCACACCTAAGTGTCATATTTAATCATAGCCTCCCCTCAGGCTTCGTGCCCGTTGAGTAGCGCACAGCAACAGTTATCTGGATCCACATGGGAGGATCCACCTTGGATCCCAGGAACTACCATCCCATCAGTCTAACAAGCCTGATCTGCAAGGGCATGGAACGCATTATCATGGAACTTATAAACAAAGACATTGGCAACCTCCAGACATTGGACCCCACCCAGTTTGGGTTTGTGAAGGGCCGATCTTGTCTCCTGAATCTGATTGAGTTCTTTGAATCGGTCTCCAGAGCTGTGGACGAGGGTAAGGAGGTCCACACAGCCTATCTGGACCTCACCAAGGCCTTCACCCCCACTCTGGAATCATAGATAAACTTACTAAGCTGGGCATAAATCCCTACGTCACTCGATGAGTTGCCAACTGACTTACTGACAGAACCCAGACTGTAAAAGTAGCCAACTCCAAATCCAGCTCCAGACAAGTGGAGTACCTCAGGGTTCAGTCCTGAGACCACTCCTGTTTGGCATCTACTTCTCTGAAGTACAGGCCAACATTAAGGGACTCTGGCTAACAAAGTTTAAGGGACTCGGGCTAACAAAGTTTGCAGATTACTGCAAACTGGGAGCCATTATTGAATCCCCAAATGATGTGGATATTCTACAAAAGGGCCTTGCAGAAACAGATGCCTGGTGCCAGAGCCATGGGCTCAAGCTTAATGCCAAGAAATTGTATAGTCATCCCCTTTGGAAAAAAACATGTACCCATGAACTACCACATAGGTGGCAGGACACTAAACATCGAAAGTGTGATGAGAGACTTGGGGACACAAGTGGACAGTGGTCTCACTTTCGATAACCACATCGCCACAACAGTCAGGAAATCCTTCTACGTGGCACACCTCATCACTAAGGGTTTTCATCCAGAAAAAAGGAGGTCATTGTCCCACTGTACTCATCCCTCATTAGACCCATTATAGATTATAATGCCCCATTTGTTATGTACCTCACAAGACATCTGCAACAGCTGGAAAGACCACAGAAATACCTCACTAAAATAATCACAGGCCTAAAGCAGATGCCATACGCTGACCGTCTAAAAAAACTCCAGCTATACTCTGTGGCATATCATCTACTCAAAGGCGATCTCTGCTTAACATACAAAGCCATGTCAAACCCTGAGCTGTTGGACATGCTCCACTTAAAGAATTCCCAATCCCTCAGAGCCACACGCTCCAGGGATCTAAACCTCATCACAATGAACAAAACATGCTGGAGGGATAGGTTCCTGACCCAGAGACTCCCCATACTCTGGAATAGACTGCCCATACATGTCAAGCAGAGCACCTCATTGGCCCTCTTTAAAAGGAATCTTGATGATTGGATGGGAGATAGGAAATTCACTCCGGGGATCATGTCAGTCGCCCTGCTAGACAAGGGCCCAGAGAAGTAAATATTGTGGGAAAAAATTTCCAGGGAATTGTTATGGCTACGCTTGCATAGGCCTTAGGGTCGATAGCCTAGTACCAACCTATGAACCTGTACCTTGCCTAGGCCCTGACCACAACATACCTTGCTGTCGGTTTTGTGCTAAATTTAATCAATGCACTATTAAACGTCTGTATATTTTTGCTTCTAAATGTTTTGGCTCACGATTTAATTATCCAGAAATGTCGTCTGTTGGCAATCCGACTTCCAGAATACCTAAAAAAACACAAAGAAAAAGACAGAGACAGACCGTTGAGGTCCAAAACTGACAATGCTTTTCCCATGCCAGTCGCCAGTTCGCCGGTACTCAGTGAGGTGCTTTCGCAGCCCCTGATACCCGCTGCTGATTCGCAGGCCTTTACTGAGACCCATTCAGAGTCCGGTATGCCTTGAGATGCTTCAATTATGGAACCCGCGGATGTCTCTACCTTAGCTGGGTCTGGAGCCATTGTGCAGGCACCGGCTTCTGAGGGTGTTTTCAGGCCTACAGATTTGTATATTAGACCGACGCCATCTTCAAAACTAAGGCCAAAATCTAAATCTGTGCCTAAAAAACAAATGATCAAAATGGCTGGAGATTTAATTACTCAGGGGTAGCCAACCCCCTCCTTCTAAGAAGCCTAGGCAAGACATTGATTATGAATCATCTGAACAGGATTATATTTCTTCTGACTCTTCTAATGAACAGAATTTGTCTATACCTACTTATGAGGACTCTGATGCAGAAGATTCCATTCCTTCTGCTTCTCCCCCTGAGGATTTTTATTTTGGGGAAACTTTACACACCTTAAGGGAACATTTCCACTGGGAAAGTCAGGATTTCTCTAAATTTAAAAAGAGACTTGGGGATTTTCTTCTTCTTCCTCAGGATAGGCCTTTGGCTATACCTCCTGTTCTTGACATTGTTGATGATTTTTTTCAGAATCTAGTATGGGTCCTGATTCTCTGCTTCCGGCTCCTTGTAAGCCAGACAGATACTATAGGGTTCCTGACTCCCACAAATTCCTTTTCAAAAATCCTATTGCAGATCCTGAAACCATTTCTCAGGGTCCCAAGGGCATTAAGGCCTCTACTGCTAAAAATCCTACCCCTTCTGATAGAGATTCCAGGGCGCTGGATGATGGGGGTAAAAAGGTTTACATTTCTGCAGCCTTGGCAATCAGGCCTTTAAACTGTCAATTTCATATGCTTAAATATCAACAGCATATTATGAGACTGCTTAAACAGAAAATGATGTTAATTTCTGACTGTGTGGAAAATAAGGATTTACAGGTTTTATTGCATTCAGCTGAACAAGTTGGAAAGCATACTTTGCAATGTGGTTTTGATTCATTGGAGGCCTCCTGCAGGGCTGCTATAACTGGGTCTTTGTTAAGAAGGCATGCTTGGCTCAAAGAGCAAACTCTGCCTGATCATGTTAAGCAAAATTGTTGGATGCTCCTTTACAACAGGACCGTCTTTTTGGTAATAAGACTGAAGAAGTTTTAAAAAAGATGGAAGATAAAGCTAAATCTATACAAACTGTGAAAGATTTTCTTACAAGTGCAACCTCCAAGATTTAGTAGGCACTGGCCTACTAAGAACTGGTCCTTTCCAGTTCCTTCGAGAGCCACTTAAGTCAAACCCAGACATTCCAAAGGCTCCAGGTTTCAGTCACAAGGGACCTTTAGAAAAAAACAGCGGGGTGCCTCCACCTCCAAATCTGGAACCAACAAGGCACCTCCCTATGGTAAACAGTCTCAATAACTTCCCTGTACACTCACCAAGCACTTATCTTTTAGCCACCCCTTTTGGGGGAAAGCTGGTACTTCATGCAAGAAACTGGCAACTTATAACCCAGGACAAATGGGTTTTAGATATAGTATCCCATGGATACAGATTTCATTTCCACACATTGCCAATCCCAAACGGATGGCCAGACCTTCCCCCAAATCAGTGGGCAGAGGCCCAGAAACAGGTTCTGCCCCTCATGCACATGGGGGCTATTCAGCCAGTACCAGAAGAGGAAAAGGGACAAGGTTTCTATTCAAGACTTTTCCTGGTACCCAGAAAAGACAAATCATGGAGTCCAATTCTGGACTTATCTACTCTAAACACATTGCTGGACATTCCAAAATTCAAGATGTTGACTCTTCGACAGTTACTTCCTGTGCTAGGCAAAAGATTCCTGGTGGGTAACTCTAGACTTAAAAGAGGCTTACCTGCATATCCCAATCAGGGAATCTTGCAGAAGATACCTCCGCTTCAAAGCAGGCTATTTGCATTACCAGTTCTCTGCACTGCCCTTTGGCGTATCTACTGCGCCCAGGGACTTCACAAAGTGCCTGGCTACAGTAATTGCATTTTGTAGGCAAAGAAATATTCAAATCTATCCATACCTGGATGATTGTCTAATTCAGGCAGAAAACAAGGACATTCTTCTTAAGCATCTATCGTTTGTAAAAAGGGTTCTAACTTGTTTAGGGTACACAAACGAAAAGCAATCACAATTGGTACCCTCTCAAAAAAATTACATTCCTGGGTGCAAGCTTGAATACAACTGCCCAGATGGCTTACCTTATGCCAGAAAAGCAAATTCAATTGGTGACTTACTTCAAACAGGTGGCCACAAAAACCCTGCTATCTGCAAGACAAATTCTGCAAGCCTTGGGGTTCATGGCCTCCTGCATTCTTCTAATTCCATATGCAAGACTGCATATGAGGAAACTTCAGTGGTACTTAAAAAGTTTATGGAGTCTACATTGTCACAGTCTGGAAACAATGATTCATATCATACCTTGCCTGAAACTAGAGTTCCTATGGTGGGCAGAGGCCTGCCACCAAAACAAGGGACTGCCATTCACTCCACCCTCTGCCGGCCAAACCCTAACTACAGACGCATCAGACTATGCTTGGGGGTCTCATCTGGCAGGGAAGTGCATTCAGGGCAAATGGAGCCCAAATCAAATGCACCTTCATATCAACCACAAAGAGATGCTAGCTGTACAGAATGCACTGACAGCCTTCAAGGACTACCTTCATCCAGGACAATTAATAATAAAGACAGACACCACCACAGTTATGTGGTACATAAACTTGCAGACTAGCCATGGCATTGTGGAACACGGCCTTGACCTACCAGATACAACTAAAAGCTCAATTCCTGCCAGGAAAGCTGAATACTCTGGCAGACGAACTAATCAGAAATCTCATGGACCCACATGAATGGAAACTGGAACCACGGATTTGCAAAATGTTGACACGCAAATGGGGAGTCCAGACATAGATCTTTTTGCCTTACCCCAGAACTATCAGTTGGACAAATTCTGCACAAGAACTCATCACAAAAAAGCTTGTAAAGTGGATGCTGTTATCATTCAGCTGGAAAAACCTACCAGTCTATGCTTTTCCCCCTCTGCTCTCCAAAGTTCTACTAAAAGGCAAACAGGACAAATGGAAAATGATTCTGATTGCTCCATACTGGCCTCGCCAACACTGGTACCCACTCCTGCGCAATGTGTCACACCTTCCAGCGTGGCACCTGCCTCAGACCCCTTACTGTCTCAGCAGAACAACCAAATTCTGCACACTCAGCTTCAAACTTTGAATCTTGCAGCGTGGCTAATCACCTAAATTCACCTTTAGCATCCCTCAGCAAACCTGTGATGGATGTCATTTTGGAGGTGAGAAGGCCTAGTACTAGAAAATCTTATGCTGACAAATGGAAAAGATTCTGTGCCTGGAACCAATCACAAGGAATAAGCACAGCAGCGCCCAATATTCCTCAGATTTTACAATACTTAACTGCGATGCTTCACAAGGGCCTGTACTTTTCTTCCATAAAAATCCATGCCTCTGCCATTTCAGCTCATTACAACACAGAACCTCCCCTCTTCTCTCATCCTCTGCTAAAGCAGTATCTCAGAGGGGCCAAAAACTTAAGACCACCAACCCCTGCCTGGGACCTCAATTTTATTTTGGAAAAACTCACTCTCCCTTCTTTTGAGCCAGCTGCTACTGCAGACTTAAATTTTCTCTCCTGGAAAACAGCTTTCCCTTTAGCAGTCACTTCAGCTAGAAGGATTTATGAATTATAGGCTCTTATGGCAGTGGAGCCTTTCATTATTTTTTATGCGGACAGGGTTTCTCACAGGACCAATTCATCCTTCATGCCTAAGGTGGTATCCAGTGTGGCTCTCAATCAGACCTTTCATTTGCCAACTTTCTTTCCCAATCTACAGAACAAGGGGGATGGATGTACACAGACAACTTAGATTTTACTTAAACAGGACAAAATCTCTAAGAAAGTCTGAACAACTACTGGTGACACTTGCTGCAGGGGCAGAGAGAAAGGCTATTTCAAAGCAGATTATTTCCAAATGGATAAGCCATTGTATTAGTTTCTGCTATATGCACCAAGTTAAAACTGTCCCCCAGGGGATCAGATCTTATTCCACCAGGGCTGCTTCTACTTCTACTGCCTTTCGCAGAGGTGTTCCTACCAGAGACATTCTAGAAGCTGTTACCTGGAGCTCAGTTCATACGTTCACCAAGCATTACCATTTACCTTTCTTTAAATCCAGAGCTGGCTTTGCCACTGCTGTCCTGCAGGGCCTTATAGCTGGTCCTAATGCTGTATAAATCCATCCTATCAATCTTAGCTTTGGGAATCTACCCATATGTAATGACTGCAACAGTGAAACACTAAGAACAAGAGTACAGTTGTGTACACTTACCATAAATGTAGATGTTCGAGTGTATTTACTGTTGCAGTCCTGGTTACCCACCCTCCAGCCCTCTGTTTTTCACTTACCATACCTCTACTTTCTTTTGCTATGCTTAAAAGCCTTGTTGGTGTATTTGCTTTTGTTTGGAGGTATATTTTTTGTGTTTTCAATTTGATATATATATATATATATATATATATATATATATATATAGCTCCCCATTTGGGGGGCACCTAACATCATCTGGGGCAAGAAAAATTGATGTAATGGCGTCGGCTGCATGTTTTATTCCCCTGATGACCGGACGTCATGGAAGAAGGGACAGCAACCGATGCAGGACCCACGACTTTGTTAATCAGGCCGACTGAGGGCATCCTGCCAGCAGATTACCCAAATGTAATGACTGCAGCAGTGAATACACTCGAACATCTACATTTATGGTAAGTGTACACAACTGTACTTTGGTGCAGGTGGTTGCATTGGTATTTAGACATTGTGTACTAGAAATTCTTTTATTTCTGTCAATTGTAAAATAATTCTGACCACATATCAAACTTTTTTGTGATAATAGCAGACTTTGGCAGAGTTCAGTTTTTATGGGGAGCATACTTACTACTGGCGACTTTTTAAGTGCTTATTGTTGTGATACATTACCTGGTATTGTCAGTTTATTACTCTGGCTGGTATTCTGTCTCCTGACTTTGATGGATCCTAACTGTTGTACTCTTGTGATGATGAGGTATTGCCAGCTATGCCAGGAGAAGTAGGGCAGTGGGTGTGTAACATATGCCACATAGCTAGCTGGAGTTTTGTAAAGAATTATGTCATTTGTATATCAAGCTGATTTGTACAGATGCTTGTGCTGAAAAATGTATTTGTAAAGCTGCTTGTGTTAAAACTGTACCAAGAATGTGTCATGCTGGACAGAATAGAAATGCATTTGTATGTCAGCCTGTATTGTAACGGTTGAAATGAAGATATTGTAACGGAGGATACTGGAAGAGAAGAGGTTAATCTCAGTCCAGATAACTTTGAAAAATAGCAAATACAATGAAGAACAAAGACCAAGAACCCAATGAATAAAATGTATTCCTCTCTGACGCCTCTGCATACACTGCCTTCTTACGTCCAAGAAAGCACTATATGCCGAGACATCAGAGAGGAATACATTTTATTCATTGGGTTCCTGGTCTTTGCTCTTCGTTGTATTTGCTGTTGCTGCTTTGCTGTTGTTTTTGTAACTTTGAAAAATGGCCTGAAATAAAATCACCTCTTTTAGGCCAATGAAGCTTGTATCTCTCAGTTCTGACTGCAGCCAGAGATGAATGGCCTGTGAAAACCAGGACTTGGGAGTCTTACTGTATTGTCCTTAGGGGTGAACTAATTGCTACCCTGGAAGGGTAGAAGCATTTGAAATGGTTTTATAGCTTCCATATGCTATAAACATCTTAGCAAAGCTGTGTGTGTGTGTGTGTGTGTGTGTGTGTGTGTGTGTGTGTGTGTGTGTGTGTGTGTGTGTGTGTGTGTGTGTGTGTGTATGGTAACACATATGTGCAAGATTCTGGCTCAGTTTCTAGTAAAGGGGGTAATGTGGGAATTAGAAGTCAGGTGATCAGATGTATGTTATGCCATTCTGTAATCCAGCACTAAAATGGATGTTTTAATACTAGTTGAAAGAGAAGTCTCGGGGCACTGTGTTTTGGAACTGACTAGACCACTCACCCAGTTCATCTTGCCTTGCTCTAGTAATTGAACTAGGGAACAGTAAATATTAAGTTGTCTATCTCGCCTTCGTTCTTGCTGTTTGGGATCGGAGCCGATCCTCTGCTCTGACTCAGCCATCTTCAATAGCTCGACTGGCTCGAGGCTACCCCTTATCCCATGATGCCTAGCGAAAGCTACCCAGATCTCGTTTGCCACCTCAGCTACAAGGTGTGTCGTTTCTGGCTCAGGGTTGTATACGTTTGTATATTTATATAATTATATTTCTTTAAACTTCTTAAAACCAGTGTATACTTCCCCTTATAGTTTTATTCTCTGTGGGTATTGTTTGTGGATGTCGCTTTTTTCCGCAGTCCCCTTTTTTCTTAAGAACCCGTTTAAATTAGAGAGTTGTTCCCCCCTCCCCCCTTAGGACAGCCATTTAACTTAGAGGCTCTCCTTCCCTTCCTTTTTACTGTATATAAAAAAAATAAACTGTTGTGTTCGTTTAGTAGTGTAGAGATTTTTTGTCTGTCTGTATTGTGGTACTTGGATTGTGTGTAGTGGTAGAGTTATGTCCAAGGATACGAACGTTTCTGGCTTCAAAAAGTGTGACTCATGCTGTCAGAAAATGTCTCTGACAGATGGGCACACTAGTTGCGTTTATTGTTTGGGCGCTGTTCACTTGCAGGACTCTTGTTCTATTTGCCACGCCTTTAGTCCAAGGGTCCTGCAGGAGTGCAAAAACAAATTAATCCTTCGGGGTTTATTGAAGCCTCAGGATTCACCGGCAAAGAGTTTTCAGCCAGTGAAATCCCCTAAATCTGTCAAACCGTTGGCTTCACCTTCAGAGCAGACTCCTGTACTGGAACAGCCAAGTATGTTGGTTCTCTCTGTTACCAACAAGACAACTCCTCCGTCGGCTCCATCAGATGTTTCAGAGCCGTCACGGAGCCATAAGAGACTGAGGTCCCCTTCTTTAGAGTCCATCCACTGGGCACCTCAGTCACCATTATTACAAAGTGAACGTAGCCACCATTGTTCACACTCCTCTCGATCCTCTAGGCTTTCAGATCATGATGTGGAGAGAGTAGTAAGTAGGTTGCTTAAGTCACAGGCACTAGCTAAATTACTATCCAGCCCACCTTAACAGGTATTAGCTCCAACCGCCTCTATTTCCATTCCTCCTCCGACTCCATTAAGTTCGGAGCCGGAGGTCGTTGGGGTGCAGGTAGTGGAACTGTCGGCTCTGATCACCATCTCTCCTTCAGCTCCAATTACCTCAATTGTTCCTTCTATCGAGGAATCTGGACGCCAAGGCTCTCTCGGTTCCTAGGGGGGAGTGGGATCGGACCCTTTTCTGACCCCGTTCTCCCCCTCGGAGCTTCGACGCAGGTTAGCTCGGCTCCAACATCGGCCTCGGAGCTGTTGCCCTCGGCGCGGAGAAAGATTCCTATTTCTTCGGAACAGGAGCTTTCTCTGCCTCGAAGTCGAGACGCCTTCGAGGTCATGCGGAGTGTGCTGTCCCCCGAAACAGCTCCATTGGCTCCGTCCCCCATAGTGTCTGTGCCACCCTCTGCTCCTCCTCCAGACCCCAAGCATAGGGAACCGATGCCCCAGGACACCCCATTGGGTGTTCCCTCTTCTTCCAAGACCTCCCCTGATCACTCAGAAGAACCCCCTCGGAAGAAGAAGTGCAAGAGGAAGCACATTGACTCCCCTGAGTCTGTCACTTGAAATACAGACTTAGATGAATCGGAAGGGTCCCCGAGGTCCCCCTCTGAAGATGTTTCCTTTTCGGACATCCTTGAAATGCTTAGGCAGAGGGGGAACTGGACTTCCCTAGCCCCCACCGAGGATGTCTGTATTCCTGGACGCATTTGGTTCCCGAACTTCCATCTCCTGGCTTTCTCCTCCTTTTGACCCACTCATGTCTGTGGTGGCTCAAAAAGCTTGGTCAGCTGTGTAGACACTGTGGAACCAACTCCGAGGAAACCTGACAAGTTTATTACAGCCCCCCAGGATAAGCAATTCCTTTCCAAAGGTGTGCCCGTTGATGCCATGGTGGTAGCAGCAGCCACCAAGAAAGAGTTGGCAGAAACATCTTCATCTGTTCATCCCCCTAACAGAGTCTCAGATGATGGACAGATACGGAAAGCGAACGTTTGCTTCAGTGACCTTCTTGATGAGGTCCCTGAACTATCTATGTCATTTTACTCGTCTTCAAAAGGATCTCCTGAAAGAGCTTGGAGATGCCCTTCAAGATCCTACAGCTGAGGAGTACAAGCCAAAGTAGCTTCCCAGCTGGCGACTGTTAATTCCATAGTCAACTCCTCCATGAGGCTGATTTCCTATGCATCCGATGGAGCGAGCAGAGCCACTGGCACAGGTGTGGCCCTCAGGAGACATGCTTGGATGCGGCTGTGTCAGTTTGCAAAACCCTTTCAAGTGTTCTTCACCAATAGTCCCTTTGATGGCTCCTTTCACTTTGGGCCTCAGGTGAAAGACATGTTGACCAGGTGTGTGAAAGAAGGCAAGACTCTCTCTGTCGTGGGAGTCCGTTTTTCCACTCCCTGTAGACCTTACCCCAAGGGTCAGAAGAGTGGGAAGATGTGGTTCCGGAAATCCCAGGCATCCTTGCCTGACACACCTGGTGATTTTTCCTCACCTCTGAAGGCAGTCGGGGAAAGACTCTCGCTGTACCCAAAAGCCTGGCAAAATTTAACAAGAGACAGATGGGTACTATCCATTATATCCGGAGGTTACAAAATTCCCTTCCATCAATCCCCCTTACAGTCATAAAAGGCCCTTCCAGATGTTCCACCCAATCTGAGGGAGCAAGCAGTCATAGAAGTTTCAAAACTGCTACAAAAAAGAGCCATCCAGGAAGTCCGTGCAGACCAGCTCAGATCTGGAACTTACTCAAGATTCTTTTTGGTACCAAAAAAGATAGGGGACTGGAGTCTAATTCTGGATCTCAGCGACTAAACACATCTTTACAAAGAGCAAAGTTTCAGATGGTCACGCTACAGTCCATTCTACCTTTCTGGGTCAGGGCAATTGGATGTGCTCGATAGATCTTCAGGACGCATACTACCATATCAAGATGGACAGACGCTCCAGGAGATTTCTTCGCTTCCGGGTAGGGGCCAGTCATTACCAGTTCAGAGCTCTGCCCTTTGGTCTCACCTCAGTCCCCAAGGTGTTCAAGTGTATGGCGGTAGTCACGGCTCACCTGAGAAGTCAAGGATTCCAGGTGTTTCCATATCATGACTGGCTCCTCATTGCTGCCACCAGGCATCAACTCTTACAAGCGCGTGATTATACAATCACATCATGTACTCAACTAGGCATCACAATAAATTTTGAAAAATCTGCCTTGTTGCTCTGTCAGTCTATCACTTTCATAGGAGCAGAATTAAACACAAGGGAAATGTTTGCAAGATTACCACTGGGGAGAGTTTCCACAATTCGTCAACAAGTGTTAATCCTAATTCACAGCAAAAGGATTCAAGTCAGATATGTCCTTCAAGCTCTGGGCTCCATGGCAGCTGCCATTCTTCTAGTTCCATTAGCATGTTTCCACATGAGAATTCTTCAGTGGCTTCTTTTCACACAGTGGTCCTTTCAGGAGCTTCCCATGTCTCACATGATCCTGATTACAGAAACATGCAAAAGGCACCTGTCTTGGTGGATGGACTCCCCACTAGAGTCTCAGGGCAGACCTTTCATTACAGCCTCCACCGGTAGCCACAGTGATCACGGATGCCTCCCTAATAGGGTGGGGGGCATTATCTGGGCAGGACAGTCCAAGGCACTTGGCAACCTCTCGAGTACCATCTGCACATCAGTGTCCTAGAAATGAGAGCCTTGCTTCAGGCGTTGCAAGCCCTTCACTACTCTCTTCCTTCTGGGACCATTGCAATTCAAACAGACAACATGTCAGTGGTGTGGTACATCAACAAACAGGGTGGAACCAGGTCCTACCCCCTGTGTCGAGAGGCACTCAGACTGTGGCAATGGGCGATTTCCTCCCAACGTTTTCTGATTTCGACGCACATCCCTGGGAGATCCAATGTCATAGTGGACAGGCTCAGCAGAGCTATTCTCATGCCTTACGAGTGGTCTCTGAATCAGGAAGTTGCGGATCTTTATATTCCGCAAATGGGGACAGCCTTGCTGCAATCTGTTTGCCATCCCTCTCAACAGCAAATGCAGCAACTACTTCTCCCTTCTTCCGCTTCCAGGTCACATACCCAGAGACGCTCTAGTCCACGATTGGCCTCAGGGACTCCTTTATGCTTTTCCCCCATTTCCCCTAATGCCAAGACTCATACAGAAAGCAAAATCGTTGGGTTGCTAAATGGTGCTCATTGCCCCTTATTGGCCTCGACACATATGGTTTCTGTTCCTGCACCCCTACCTTGTCGATCAGCCCTGGAGTCTGGACCTGATTACAGATGATCTGATTCATCAATCAGGCGGGTCGCATCAATCCCTCCAAAAGCTCCAGCTTACAGTTTTGTTACTCCACTTCCAACCTCAGCCAGACTTCCCGGTAGCTCCCCAGCAGTCCATGATATTATCGTTTCCTCACATAAGTCTACTACGAGAAAACCGTATGCTAGTAAATGGAAACTGTTTTCTTACTGGGCAGAGTCTAGAAAGGTGGATCCTTTCTCAGCCCCCAGTCCATGAAATTCTTGAATTTCTAGCACAACGTTTTCAGTCCAGTGCCGCTTCCGCTACTATTGGAATACAGTTAGCGGGCATTTCAAATTTTCATATTGGATTGTTGAATTCTAACATCATGTCTCATTAGCTCTGTAAGGCTTTTTTGAGAGGAACATCTCTTCTTAGACCTCCAGTGAGAGATCTCCCTATTCCTTGGGATCTTAATTTAGTCTTAACTTCCTTAATTTGCCTCCTTTTGAACCGGCAGCATCATGTTCCCTTAAGTTTCTGTCTTGGAAGACACTTTTTCTGGTTGCGATCACTTCAGCTAGGCGTGTCTCAGAACTTCAAGCACTATGTGTTCCTCCTCCTTACCTGGTGTTTCACAAGGACAGAGTTTCTCTGAGGACCAGTCAATCCATCCTTTCTTCCTAAAGTCTGCTCAGAGAACAATTTAAATCAATCCATAGATCTCCCAATGTTCTTTCCCAATCACAGCAACAAGGCAGAATACAAGCTTCACCAAATGGATGTTCACAGACAATTGCGTTTTTACCTTCATAGAACTAAAGAACTAAGAAAGTCAGATCAGTTATTTCTCTCTTATGCCTTCAACAAACAAGGCCTCCCAGTTTCCAAGGTGACCTTATCCAGATGGTTATCTAATACTATTACCTTTATTTACCAGTTACAGAATAAAGTTACCAGCCAAACCAAAAGGTCATTCTACCAGGGCATTAGCCACCTCCATAGCTTTTCAGTCTAGGTTTTCCATAGATTCAATCTGTGGAGCTGCCACGTGGGCAAACCCTCATACCTTTATCTCTCATTACAAGGTGGATATGGTCTCCTGGAGCAGAGCTGACTTTGGTTCCACTGTTCTGAAGAGTCTGTTCCAATGAGCCACCCAGGATGTTAGGTGCTAGGGATGCTGTCCCAAACAGCAAGAACGAAGGCGAGATAGACAACTTAACATAAAAAAGTTATTTATCTACCATAACGTTCCATGGTAGTTGTCTTCATCTCGCTTTCCTTCTTGCATCCCTCCCTCCTTCCCCCGTCCTAGTGGACTGAGAGGAGTTCTTGTTTTCACTGGCTGAGTATTTTTTTTTTCCTTATTGTTCTTCTGGCCAGGTTTTTCGTAACCTATTCTATAATTAGATGTATTGAACAGTCAGTTTAGATAACTGGATTTCTCAACTTATGTCTGGGATTAGCTGTTACAAACGAGATCTGGGTAGTTTTTGCTAGGCATCAAGGGATAAAGGGGTAGCCTTGAGCTAGTAAACAGCTCTCGAGCTATTGAAGATGGCCGAGTAGGAGCCGAGGATCGGTTCCGATCCCAAACAGCAAGAAGGAAGGCGAGATGAAGACAACTAACATGGAACGTTATGGTAGGTACATAACTTCTTTTTCTTTAAATCAGTCAGGAAAATATAGTGAGGTTAGTTAAGTATTATTTTTTCTGTATTTGTGTGAATCTTTCCATCGGTGTTGCTTTTAATATTTCCTGTGATTGAAACTGGTATTTATTGCAAATAGATATTTAGTAGATTCTTGTTTTTTTTATTATTAAGCATATTTAAACTTTTCATTGTGGCTGGTCTTGTAGAGAATTTTGTAACCTTTGAGAGTACTTGTATTCGTTTGGTGACAGTGTGGCTGCTCCTGAAAGCCTTGCTGTATTGGTCAAACACTAACATTTGTATTAGTATTAATTTAAATCAGTATAATTGAGTACCATGGTAAGAGCCTTAGAGTATCTACCTTATAGTTTGGGTAGGAAGAGGCATAGCTGGTAAATCTGTGCCAGCCTTTCCCAGGTCTGTTTGTGTGTGTGTGTGTGTGTGTGTGTGTGTGTGTGTGTGTGTGTGTGTGAGAGCTACTTGGAGCAGGGACACAGAGCACTGGTTTCACAGAGTGTGTGGTGGAGGATTTGGAACACTCTGCTGAGGACTCCACTCTCTACCTCTGGTCTGTGTGGAGTCCTATTTGGGGCCTGGTGAGAGAGAGAGAAAACCAGCCACAGGAAGGGAGTGTGTTCCCTGTGTGCTCTTAAAGGAAATTGTACTTGGCGCAGAGAGCCACATCTGGAAATACTGTGTATATCTATTTTTGTTCCAAGTGAACGTCCTTCAGTGGTGTCCATGGTGAGGATTGAGGTTTCTTGATTACTGATCCAGAAGAGTAGCATCACCCCAGTCAAATCTAGTTGCACCTAGCAAGAAAAACACAATAAAAATAGCCTAATGCAGTTAGTGATTCTGTTGGTGCCACTGGTTCAGCCCACAGACCTCTTGCCCCATCTTTCCTGTTGCTTACCTTTGCGGGCCAGTATGAAGTTGGAGCTAGACACATCCTCTGGGGCTGTTCTAGTCCCTGGAGCATGTATAGAAAACAAAACAGAAGCTTCTTCATACAGCTGATAATCAGATTGTAGAAGTTTATAATCATGATGCTGTTTCCTTGTAGAAGACTATTCCACAGAGAGCTAATTCTGTTGATTGTGTTTCCATCCTAGGCTGTATTGCAAGTTTGTTTCAGAGAATGAGGAATCTGCTGAAGACAAAGGTGATTTCCTAGATGACACTGAGTCCAGTCACTGTGTCTTATGAAGTTTAACCTGAGCTTAAGTCCATACAAGTGTTCACTTTTCTTCAGATGACTGCTAGATTTAGTGATGTTTTTGCTTGGTATCAGTCTGGAACTACTCCACAGCTAGGCAGGATATATGACCTTATAGAGGACGAGATACCCAGTTCTGTGGTAATCCTGTAGATCAGTATGTGTGTATATACCTTTAAGAAGCTATCCAAGGCCTTGCACAAGTGTATAAATACTGATCATGTGTGAGCCTGACTGCCATTTTGTAGTTAGCTGTTGAGATGTGAACATGTATGTACGTAAGCTGTTTGTTAGTTTGTTCATATTTAATGATGCTGCAATCCATCCTGATGTGTTTCTGTGTATTAAAGCATCAAAATGAAACTCCCAGCCTTCTTATTTGTATCGGAGACCTACAAGTGACATGGTGCCAGAAGTGGCATGTCTAACAGACATGAAGTCAGAACTGGCATACCAAAAGGGCATGAAGTTTGAAATGGCTTGGCGAAAACAACTAGAGGTGCTTGGCTACGGTTGTAGGAATGTACACAAGTGGATCATCCTGAAAAGGGGTAGAACTTCGCAAAGTAGGTCAGAAGCAAATTTCAGGTACTAAAAGTTGCTCAGCACTTTTTCTTTTCATATAATAGTAAATGGGGCATACAGAGCATTCTGAATATGCACATAAACAGATGTGTGTTATTAATAAAAATATTCGAATTACTACAGAAAATGTTTGAAATAAAGTTCGAATTGCATAAAACTAATAAAAATTAAGGGGAGATGATTGCATTTTCACAAAGCTTGTGTATTTTCGTATTAACAAAGATATCAGTTATCAGAAGTGTATAAAATGTTCACATGTTTGTGCAGTGTTACAGTAAAGCTGTTTCTCAAAGTACAGCCATTACAAGGCATATTTTGCAGAGTACAGCCATTACAGAGCATATTTCGCAAAGTAAAGTTTGTGTGTTTGAATGGTGTTACAAGCTCACAGCACTGTTTGTTCATACGTAATTACAAGACCCATATTTTCAGTGTGTTTATGTATACTGTGTGGGCATGGCAGATGGATTTCGAAAACCCAGCGCACTTGTGTTTGACAGGTAATATTGCTGAGAGCTGGAGAGTATTTGAGCAAGAATACAACATTTTCATACAGTTGCATTTTCTGATAAAGATGACCATACAAAGGCATTTATTCTACTTAATTTAGCTGAGTCAGAAACCATAGAAAGGGATTGTTCATTTGTGTATGTACCTGCTATCTATGCTGGAGATGGGGAAACCCATCTTATTGTACCGGCTGAGTCATGGGAGGACCCAGAGTGCTTAAAACATAAATTTAGAGAAATGTGTACCCCCCAGACAAATGTTACAATGGAAAGGCACTCGTTTTACATAAGGGATCAAAAGTCTGGTGAAACATTTGCAGCATATATAACTGACTTGAAACTAAAACGTGCAGATTTGGAGACTTAAAAGATGGGTTGATAAAGGACAGACTTGTGTGTAGTATAAAAGATGATACTGTGAGAAAGATTTTGCTTCGTGAAAGTAATTTAACTTTGAATAAGGCCATTGAGATTTGTCAGATATACGAGTTTACAAAAAAGCACACAAATATGCTTAAAAATGAGAGCAGCTCTAGAAGGCACAGTGATGAAGCTCATGTCGATAGTATGCAGCATGTTATTAAAGGAAACAGGCCCAAGCATATGGCAGCTGTAACCCCTTCTGCACCTACTAAACCCAGAACTTTCTAGCAAATTCCAGACTTTGCACAGTCTCAGTGAAGCATAAGAGTAAGTCAACAAACTCAAAGGATGGGCCCCAGTTTCATTGCCAACTGTCATAATTGTGGTAGTAGTCATGAATCTAAAAGGGGAAAGTGTTTAGACCACATTCTTTCATTATAAGGGAACATTTTAAGAAACGAGTTGATCAGTTAGACTGTGGCAAGCCTGCGGTTTATGTTGATGGTGTGTCAGTGCTTCATGAAACGGTCAATGCAGTAGATTTAAGGGCAAAAATGAAGTATTTTGCAGTTTGGATAAATGCCAAACCCACAGAGCTAAAGTTGATACAAGTTCCAAGTGCAATGTTATAGCTGCAGAAACATTTGCCAGAGTATGTAAAGGTGAAAGGCTTTATTTGGCAAGGTGTGCGAAACGTGTTGCTTATGGAGGTGACGAAATTCAGACTGTGAAGGCTCAGTTGTGCTTTCATGTTATTCTGTAGGAAGAAGCTACGACTTATTTTATGTGGTCAAGAGACTTGTTCAGTAATCATTGGGGCTCAGAGACCCTTTCAAAATGAAACTACTTTCATTTAACAAGGGAGTCCACCATGTTAGCTTAAAAGACCACTACTCTAATTTTGCCCAGTACTTTTTAAGATCTTTTCCGAAACAAACTAGGCAAACTTCCAGGTATGTACTCCATGAAGTTAGACACAGAGATGAGTCCAGTTATCAGGACAGCATGTTAAGTTCAAACAGCCATGCAGGACAGAGCCATAGCCGAGTTATATAAAATGGTGCAACAAGGTGTAATTTGTCCGGTGGGATCTCCAACAGAATGGGTATCGTCCTTGGTGGTAGCTCATAAGAAAAGGTCAGATGACATCAGAATATGTATTGATCCACGAGATTTGAACAAAGAGCTAAAAAGTCCTCCTCATCCACTGCGCACAGTTGAAGTTGCATCTTTGATAACAAATGCCACTATTTTTTCTGTGTTAGATGCAGAGTTATTTTTGGCAAATTCAGCTTGACAAGATGAGATCATTGCTCACTACTTTTAGTACTCTGATTGGCAGGTACAAATGTTTGAGAATGTCATTTGTGATAAATTCTGCAAGTGAAGATCTGAAGTAGTTAACTTCATTTTATCTGCAACCTGTGGTATACGAATCCATATCGGATCCAAGCCGGCAACTTTTTTTCTAGCATTTGCTCCAAGCTCCAACCTCCTCCCCCTACCCATAATACACCACCATCTCCTATCTTCCCTCAGATCTCGTTTGCCGCGCCATAGTAAGCATCGTGATCTCCTTTGCTCTGAGCTTTAGGGATAAGTAGGTTAACTCTGTTTTTGTGTGCAAGTTCCTCCCCGTTTAGTGTACGCTGTTCGTCGGTATACCTTCAAAAAAAAAAAAAAAGTTTTTTATTGTTGAAAGTAGTTCTAGGCCCACTTCCCTTCAGTGTGTGTCAGTGTGTGTTAGTGTGGTGTTGTTCTCTTTAGGAAGTGGGGTTTAGTGTTAGACTATGGCTGATCAGCCTAAGTCAGTTTTCAAAAAATGCAGTGTGGCCATAAGCTCTCACTGGCTGATGGTCGCACTGTGTGTGTAATATGTTTGGGAGTGCCCCATTTATCAACACAGTGTTCAATTTATTCAGGCTTTAACTCAAGTGCTCTCAGGGACAGTAAGGCCAAGTTAGTTGCCAAGGGTCTCTATGCTGGATTCTGCCTCGGTCTCAGGTACTCTCCCCCAACCACCCACTCAGACAGGGACTCAAACTCCCACTTGTTCTGGTGTTGGGGCAGACAAGGACAAAGATAAAGAAAAAGAAAAAACGAGAGAGAGAAAAAAAAAGGACAGAGAAAGGCACAAGGAGGATAAAGAGAGGAGTCCCCGGACAAAGAATCTTTCCCTCCTCCACCATCCAAGACTTTGAGGCCCGTTTCTCCCAGGTTTCACTCAGCCTGTTTCTCTATGAAGCCATTGGAGTCTTCTGATCTGAGGCCTTCCTCACCCTTACTGCACAGACCAGCCAGATCCGAGTCAGTCACCTCGTTGCGATCGACTCTGAACCTATCGGACATGGACAGGATGCGGAGATTCATTCAGACCCAAATACAGTTGGGAGTCTTGCCAGGCCCTTCTCCCTCTGGAGAGGGGGACCTCTATGCCCTTTTCCCGCCCCATCTCTCCTTCCCCAATCCGCTTCAGGGTTCTTGGATCCGAGACTCTTTGGAGCTGGTAGCCCAGCTCCGACGGTTCCACCAACCTCGACTCCTTGAGTTTCTTGGATCCGGCCAGTTTGGATCCGAGCAACTCTCGGAGCAGTAGACAGGGAGTTGGACCCAAGGGAATGGATCCATCTTCGGCTCCGACTTTTTCGGATCCGAACTGTTCCCTTGGACCTCAGGCTACCCTCGATTTGTCTCTGATCCCTGCTTTGAACCCGGGGAGAGCTTCTTCCTTGCTGGGTGCCAAGGAGGTATGCTCTCCTTCGGTGTTCGAAGTGGTGGAGAGGGTTCTCTCCCAGGCATTGAGGCCTCAGCCCATCTCCTCGGATTCCACCCAGACTCCACTGGATTTGGCGACAACTCCATTCATCCTGTCTCAGGGACAGCCCGTGCCAGAGGAGCCCCAGGCTATTCCCCTTGAACCCCTGCGACTCACGAGTCCTCTTCAGAGAGTTCCACTGAAAAGGACCCCCGTAAGCGCAAGTGCAAAAGGAGGCACTTGGACTCCCCTGAGTCCCTCACTACAGACACGGATTTAGATGAAGGAGAAGGTTCCCCCAGGTCACCTCCCTAAGATGTCTCTTTCGGAGACATCATAGAAATCCTCCGCCAGAGGGGAGGTTGGTCAGCCCCAAAACCTTCTACGGATGAGTCTGTGTTTCTGGAGACCTTTGGCACGGGCCCATCTACTTCCTGGATGTCCCCGCCAGTGGACCCCTTGGTGGACCTTATCACGACACGGGCATGGAAGGAGCCTGACACTGTAGAGCCCATATCCAAATGCCCTGACAAGATTGTTTCTCCTCCCACCGACAGACAACTTTGATCTAAAGGAGCCCCCGTTGACGCTATGGTGGTCACTGCAGCCACCAAGAAGGAACTGGCGCAAGAGAGTTCCTCAGTCCACCCTCCAGGCAATGAGTCCAAGTTGGTGGATAGGTTTGGGAAGCGCGTTTGTCAGTGACCTTTTCCATCCGTGCGCTGAACTATTTGGCATGTGATACGGCTGCAGCGAGACCTTGTTTCGGCATTCACTGAATCTTCCTCAGAGTCCTTATCGCAGCAGGACAAACAGCTGTTCACTGCGAAAATGTTGACTCTGAAGTCGGTATCAAACATGTCCATGCATCTCCTTTCCGATGCCACGGAAGGAGCAGCTAGGGCAGCTGGGACAGGCGTAACGCCTGGCTCAGGTTGTGTCAGTTTGCGGACCCTTTCAAGGCATCATTAATTAATGCTCCCTATGAAAGTTTCTCCCTTTTCGGGAAGACAGTACGTGGCACTCTTGTCCATTGCGAAAAAGAGGGGAAGACTTTGTCTGCCGTCGGGATCCATTTCTCTAACCCTCATTGGTCTTTTTCTAGGAACCAAAGAGGGCAAAAGAAGATGTGGTTCCGGAAATCACAGTTTTCCTGGGAATGTGGAGACAGGATCGACGCTGACCCAGAGGTAGAGGGGGTCTCAGAGGAACTTCGAGTCTAGGGAACCTTTTTCTGACAGGCCCACTCAGCAGCCCTGAGGGGTTGCCTGATTGTCCTACTCTGGAGGCAGTCGGGGGAGATTATCATTGCACCCAGCAGCCATAACTGCAGATCGTTGGGTGCTACACATAATATCCAGAGGCTACACTATCCCGTTGTTGCCCTGCCAAGTGTTACAAGACGCCTCCCAGATGTCCCACCCACTCACAGGAAGGCCACAGCTCTAGAGGTTTCAAAGCTGCTTCACAAATGAGCCATCGAACTGGTCCCCCCTCCCGACCAGTCCGGATTAGGCATTTACTTCAGGTTCTTTTTAGTGCCAAAAAAGACACGGGACCTCAGGCCCATTTTGGACTTGTCAACCTTGAACTTGTCTGTCGCCAAACAAAAGTTCCGGATGGTCACCCTACAGTCCATTCTACCTTATCTCCGAGAGTGCGACTGGATGTGCTTGTTAGACCTCCAGGATGCTTACTTACCATATCAAGGTCCACAGAAGCTCCAGGGGGTTTCTTCACTTCGGCTGGAAGCCAGTCACGTCCAGTTCAGAGCTCTACCCTTTGGTCTCACCACAGCCCCCAGGGTGTTCACCAAGGTAATGGCAGTAGTAGCAGCTCATCTGAGGCTTCAGGGAATTCAGGTTCTTCCTTACCTGGACGACTGGCTCTTCGCTGCATCCACCAAGCGTCTTCTGTGTCTGGCCCGAGACTACTTTCTCCGCTTGGCTGGGGAATACAGTCAATGTCCACAAATCCTTTTGCAACCAGTACAAGTTCTAGACTTCATTGGGGCATGGCTAGACACTTTGCAGCTAAAAGTTTTAACACCAGACAAGATCTCACATCTCCGGTACCACATCGCTCTAATCGTGAACCTCAAATTTCCAAAGGTGAGCGATGTGCTTCGAGCCCTGGGCTGCCTCGATTTCTATTCTCCCTTGCGCACGCCTCCATATGCGCGTCCTTCAATGGACTCTAGCTGTCCAATGGTCTTGGCTAGACCTGCCCATGGATTTTCCGATAAGGATCAGTCACACCTGCAGGACATCCCTCCTTTAGTGGCTCCTTTCACCGAAGGTTGCAGCGTGATGCCCTTTCGTGTCATCTCCAGCCCAAGCCACAGTGACCATGGATGCTTCCCAACTCGGGTGGGGGGGACACTGTCTGGGAAGGACAGTACAAGGCATGTGGCCCCAGATAGAGACCAAGTTGCACATAAATGTTCTAGAGATGAGGGCAGTGCTTTTAGCGTTGAAAGCCTTCCACACTGTCCTCCTTCTGGGTTAGATTGCAATTCAGTCAGACAACATGTCCGTTGTCTGGTATATCAACAAGCAGGGGAGAACCAGATCTTATCCTTTGTGTTGCGAAGCCATGAGAATGTGGGAGTGGGCGATTTCCACTGGTCAGTTTCTGAATGCAACGCACATCCCGGGATGCTCCAACATTTTAGCGGACAGATTGAGTCGGGCTATTCTGATGCCGTACGAGTGGTCTCTGAAACAGTCAGTAGCGGAGGAGATATTCCTTGCATGGGGACAGCCTTGCTGTGATCTCTTCGCATCTCCTTTCAACGCGAAGTGCAGCGAGTTTTTCGCTCTGATTCCTTCACCAGGGGATGCCCTCAGAGACTCTCTAGTCCATGTTTGCCCCCCGGTTACTGTTTGCTTACCCACCGTTACCACTCATTCCGAAGTTTCTTCAGAAATCCTGTTGACTGATGTGCATAGTGATCCTTATTGCCCCATTCTGGCTTCATCAAGTTTGGTTCCCCTTTCTTTGGTCTCATCTTCTAGCACCTCCGTGGATTCTGGATCCCTGTCCGGATCTAATCTCTCGTCCTTCGGGTGCTTATCCTCCCAATCTGGACAGTCTAAAGCTGACAGCTTAGCTGCTCCAGTTCCCTTGATTGTCTTTTATCCCCTGTAAAATCTATACTAGTGGCTTCTCTTAAAGATTCCACTAGGAAGGTCTATCGCAGTAAATGGAGACGTTTCTCTATCTGGGCCTCTCAGAGAAACCTGGATCCTTTTACAGCCCCTCTTCCAGCAGTGTTGGAATTCTTAACTAGTATTTTTCAGCAAGGAGCTAGCTCCTCCACGGTCAAAGTACAGCTGGCAAAAAACACATTTTGTAAGAAGGAAGAACATGAACTTGAAAAACCTCTTTGAAAACAATAAACTATTAAGTACAAAAAAATGCTCAGCTTGAACAAAAATGTAAGGCATGTAAGCAATGTTCCTTCATGATCAACAACAAAGGTTTATATTTGAAATCAAGAAAAAACAATATTGTCTCACCAGGTCATTTTAATTGCAGCACAAAAGGGATTGTTTACCTTGGGTTCTGCCAAAGTTTTTTGGATTTTATATTGGCAAGACCGAAAGAGCGTTAAGAAAAAGAGTGCACGAACATCTATATGAAATAAATAAGAAAAAAGAATCTAATGCATTTTTTAAGCACTCACTTACCTGTGAGCAAATGAGTTTAAAATTTTTAGTATTGGAGCAGGTTTGTTGCAACCCTAGGGGTGGTGATTGGGAGACATCCCTGGAATACAGGGAGCTCCTATGGCAATTAAGATTAAATGCATCAAAACCTCCAGGGCTTAATGAAACTATTAGCCTTAGCAGTCTGCTTAAGCTTAGAAGGGCTAAATTATAAGCGGGTTGCTGGGTTAGATTTGTTATTTTGTTAGTGTGTCAAACTCAGTTTCACAAGTTGTTCAAAAAATTTTACAACAGCAGCTTTTTAGGAAGGATTAAATGTGGCAATTTTACTATTGGTACTAGACTTCATTACTTTTTTGATCAGTATGATATTTATGTCGAGATAATATAGTGACTAATGTTTTATTTAAAAAATAAAGTTTTTAAAGCATTGAATATTTTAACAACGTGTTATTACTATAACAAGTTCTCTTATATACTGATGTAGTACTTTGTATTATTTTAGTAACACAAATAGTTGAGTGACATGTTTTTTATTAGAGTATTGGTTTATTAGTTATTTATTTTATTCTCAATTCTGTACCTTTAAATTTATTAGAGAATAGGATTGTAGAGGTAATGAACTTTAATAGTTTAGTATTTGTTTTAAAAGAGTTTTTTCTTTAATTTGTCCAACTGTTTAATTAAATAATTGAATTATTGTTGCCAAAAAGCTGTATGTAAGGCAGAGCCTAACAGCATTTTGTATCTTGCCAAAGCCTGGGAGAGCCCGGGTGAAGGCGCTTGATTCGAATTTTCGTTGTGTTTTACTGGTGGAAGCCATTTGCATTTAATAAACAACTTGGATCTGTGGCACCTGTGTACTTTCTGCTGTGAGCTTTGTTTTACCTGGTTGGTATTTTTTTGGGATTTATCCGTTTATGTACTTATTTTGAGTTTTACATGGCTGAAAGTACTGGGAGCATAGACTTTGCTGACACTCCCATTATCTTGGAAGACAACCAACTATTATCAGATGATGCCCCGGTTACTAGGGGCGAATTCAAGCAAGTTATGTGTTTACTCTCTCAACTTACTGGACTGCTATCGCAGAAGGGCAGTGAAGAATCGGGCAGGATACCAGCTAACCAGCAGCAACTGATAAGGGGTACTGACACAGGGACTAGACGGAAAATTAACCTACCACCGGAAGTTACAGACAACCCGCGATCAGCTGGAGCAAGTGTGCACGATAAACCTAGCAGGCAGCAAGTTCCTAATTTAGGAACGAGCCAACATCTTGTTAAAGATTTTAATTTTAGTAAATGGGCCACGAAGCGTTTTTCTTTCAACCAAGGTACTGTCTGTGCTTCCTCAAATTGCAATGACTAGGTTGAGCAAACATTACTTGATTTGAACAATAAACTTTATGCTTATAAAGCGGCACAAATGGAAATAGAATACTTATCGGAATGTATCCGTGTTCAACGAATACCTAAAGGTTTAACAAATTTCCAAATAACGCTTTACCGGGTACTGTATTATTTGACGAACTCACTGATTTGTACAATAGGTCCGGACTTGAAATGTTGAATTTAATGGTTAAGTATTATGAGGCTAAAGCTGCCACACTGCTGTTGGAAGTTAACACTTTAAACAACACCATTGTTAATGACAATAACTTTAATAGTATTAAAAGAGACTATGATTGTACCTTTAAAGAAGCTGATGAACATTGTTTAAGAGTAGTTAATAGAAAAATTAGAAAATTGGAGCGGGACTTGCAGGATTATAACAATGGGACAGCTTACACTATTAGCATGAAAAGTAGATGGTCTAACAAATCAAATAACAATTCTGTTTTTAGGAATGATGATAATGATAATGTGGCCACATTTCCACCCCAAGGTCCTAGGAGAAGTGAAAGATTAGCACAAAAAACAAATACAACTTCCAATCAGGTTTTTCACCATGCTCTGGGGAAGCAAATGAGCAGGGAACTCACACCTTACCCCCAGAGGTGGAACAGAACCAGGAGGTAACAACAATTACTACACCTATTGGGGTTGTTAATGTGGCCCAGGATACTTTTAATGCTAACTCTAATCCATGTAAGGTTTGTAAACAAGACAATTTTTCTATTTATAACTACACAGACATTGAGGTTGATGCAAGGTATTTTGACCTGTTCAATAAGGGGTTGCATTTTGTCCCTTCCCATCCCATTAATATTGCTAGGACTATACTAGATTTAAAATTATTCACTCGTCAATTAAACCTTAGTCTTTATTTTAAGGGCAATACGATGGTTCCATGTTTGTTTCATAGAGCAAGCACATTCAACCCACCCCTACACCCAGCCCTACAAATCTTCGAGGAGCTAGTAGAAGTAGATATTAGGAAAATTGAGGGGGTCGACAATGTAGTACATCCTAATAATCTCCCAAAAGAAGCTTTTGATCTAATTAACCTCTTAAGGAAAGAGGAAATCAGAGTAATGAAAACTGATAAAGGTGGGGGAGTGGTGCTGATGTACAAACATGATTATGAAGCCAATCTGTTCACACTTTTGCATGACACAGAACAATACACTGAGGTTTCTGTAAATGAACGTAACATAGCCTATGCAAAAATCAAATATTTGTTGAATGACCACCTTATGCAGGGTGCAATTAATGAGCAGTTATATAATTACCTTTTGGTGGATAGACCACTGACACCAGTCATATTTGGTATACCGAAGGTACACAAAGGGTTGTGCCCTTTACGTTTCAGACCCATAGTAGCAGGAGCGAAGGGAATAACTGAACCACTAGGAAAATTTATAGACATCACTGTAAAAAATCTAGTTGCATCTCTTAAATACCTCTGTAAAGATTCCTGGCAATTTTTAAGAGATATAAAACAGGAATATTTTACTGATACTAAATATATGATTACCATCGATATAGTTGATTTATTTCCCAGTATCCCACACGCCGTAGGGCTGAAATGGTTTAGTAAGGTACTTACCCGCTGTTCCGGACTTAATGCCAACATTATAGGTCTATTAGTGGAGTTCATGAATGTGATTCTTAACAATAACTTCATTTTTTTCAATGGCGAACTCTTCAGACAAAAAAGGGGGGGGGGTCGCCATGGGTAGCCCTTGTGCATCAGCATATGCCAACATAGTCCTGCACTACTGGGAGACCAAGTAAATTTTTTATCTGACTGGGTTAAATTTATTATACATTATCAGAGGTATTTGGATGATATCTGTATCCTGTGGAAGGGGGATTTAATTGAACTGGACAATTTTATTCAGTATATCAACTCTTCAACTGGCTTTTTGAAGTTCACCTATACAGTTAAGGCGGACCATTTACATTATTTAGATGTCAATTTAGAAAAGAACCTAGAGCTTCAAAGGTTTCAATCAAGTATCTTTAGAAAGAACACTTTCTCTAATATGTTTCTTCACTTCGACAGCGATCCCCCTTTATTCCAAAAGAAAGGGATTATTAAAGGCCAACTTATAAGGGCTTCTCGCATTTGTAGTGAGGATATACTATTTCAGAAAGAAACGCAGATCTTAAGATCGCTGTTTTTGGAAAAGAACTATCCTAGACATATATTTGACACTCTCTATACGGAGATTCTTTCTAAAAGAAAGGACGAGTATTATCCATTACTGAGAGAAGCGCACAGACAGGTCCTAGGCATTAAACATAAGGGTTTGGTGGGGAAGGAAAAAGCTTTTATCCATACCTCTAATACAAACAGTTTAGATATAGAAAACACAATTTATAGATATTGGCCCATTCTATCGATGAATGAAGATATTAATAAAGTTATCCCGAAAAAAACACATTTTGTAAGAAGGAAGAACATGAACTTGAAAAACCTCTTTGAAAACAATAAACTGTTAGGTACAAAAAATGCTCAGCTTGAACAAGGTACCTTCAAATGTAAGGCATGTAAGCAATGTTCCTTATGATCAACAACAAAGGTTTATATTTGAAATCAAGAAAAACCAATATTGTCTCACCAGGTCATTTTAATTGCAGCACAAAAGGGGTTGTTTACCTTGGGTTCTGCCAAAGTTGTTTTGGATTTTATATTGGCAAAACCGAAAGAGCGTTAAGAAAAAGAGTGTATGAACATCTATATGAAATAAATAAGAAAAAAGAATCTAATGCATTTTTTAAGCACTCACTTACCTGTGAGCAAATGAGTTTAAAATTTTTAGTATTAGAGCAGGTTTGTTGCAACCCTAGGGGTGGTGATTGGGAGACATCCCTGGAATACAGGGAGCTCCTATGGCAATTAAGATTAAATGCATCAAAACCTCCATGGCTTAATGAGACTATTAGCCTTAGCAGTGTGCTTAAGCTTAGAAGGGCTAAATTATAAGCGGGCTGCTGGGTTAGATTTGTTATTTTGTTAGTGTGTCAAACTCAGTTTCACAAGTTGTTCAAAAAATTTTACAACAGCAGCTTTTTAGGAAGGATTAAATGTGGCAATTTTACTATTGGTACTAGACTTCATTACTTTTTTGATCAGTATGATATTTATGTTGAGATAATATAGTGACTAATGTTTTATTTAAAAAATAGGACTTCAGTTTTTAAAGCATTGAATATTTTAACAACGTGTTATTACTATAACAAGTTCTCTTATATACTGATGTAGTACTTTGTATTATTTCAGTAACACAAATAGTTGAGTGACATGTTTTTTATTAGAGTATTGTTTTATTAGTTATTTATTTTATTCTCAATTCTGTACCTTTAAATTTATTAGATAATAGGATTGTAGAGGTAACGAACTTTAATAGTTTAGTATTTGTTTTAAAAGAGTTTTTTCTTTAATTTGTCCAACTGTTTAATTAATTAATTGAATTATTGTTGCCAGAAAGCTGTATATAAGGCAGAGCCTAACAGCATTTTGTATCTTGACAAAGCCTGGGAGAGCCCGGGTGAAAGCGCTTGATTCGAATTTTCATTGTGTTTTACTGGTGGAAGCCATTTGCATTTAATAAACAACTTGGATCTGTGGCACCTGTGTACTTTCTGTTGTAAACATTTAATTCAACATACCTATCAAATGTTAAAACCAAAAACCAGTGTAGAACAAATAAAGTAGCAAACTAACCAGGTTCTATTGAAGCAACCGGAGTCTCTCTCAAGATATCAGATAAAGCACTTTTGTTCTTTAATTAATTAAAACAGAACTTCATCAGAATCTAATAGAGAAATGAAACATTGGTTTAAAAAGAAAATTCAGAATCACGTGACTCTTAAAAATAACCAGTCAAATGTTCTACATTGGATTTTCATCCAGTCAGTTCCTATTCTTGAAACCAGGAATGCCGTAATATAAAATCACCCGTTCAAAGCTAAGTCGACTGTGACATCAGAAAGCACTTAATACTAATAGTTTTGTCTAAGCTTGGGTCTTGGTCTGCTTTTCATCGAATCTGCCAAGCCGACTCTCGGCATTCCAGTTTTACTTTATAGTCCACCAAAAACTCACAGATATTCATGACATCTATCGCAAAAAAAGAAAGCTTCCTAAAAGATGTACAAAACATAGAATGTTTCACCAATGCATTACTGGCATCTTTCTTTTCGATCACCAATACATGTTTGTAGATTCTTCTCTTTAATGTTCTAATGGTCTTTCTGGTATAAAAACAAGAGCAAGATTCACATATTGCTATGTATCAATTGCTAATCAAGCATTAATAGCATTGACATAATCTTTTTGATTCATCACCACTGTTGTGCCCCCCTTATCTGCCTTCATAGTTCTATTGTCCCTGTTTCCTGACAAGTTTTGAAGGGCTCTTCTCTCTAAGGCAGATAAAGTTTCTAGGTTTTCTACCAGTGTAAGATCCGAACTCTCTCACATTGTTCCTGAAACACTTGTAAAGTGTCATGTAAAACAAGATTAAAAGTACTGCTTTTAAGTTTTTTTTTTGACACTTTCTTAATAATGAGGAATGTCATGAAGAATGTAATGTAAATTCAGTTTCCTCAAATATAATTTGAAGTCAGTGAATTGTGTTTGTCAGATTATCTACATATTGAAGTTAATTTCTTTTTCTTGTTTTCCCCATTGCCCTTGAAATTGCACCCTATGGTCCATTTCGAGCTCCTGATGTTTCCCGGAGGATGCAACAAAAAATGGGGCTGGTGAAAGAACAGGCGGTGTAAAATTTGATGTACTCTGAGCTTCCTCTACAATTGATTTTACCATTGCATTAGATACACACCATCCTTAGGGTTTGAAGAAACAATTTTTTCAAGTGGAGACATAGACTTCACTGTGATAGAAGAACCTGTTTTTATAGGATATGCGTCACCATTTTGATAGGCTCTCAAATCTCTCTGTAATTTACTTCTTTTTCTATTAATGATAGTAGCAATGTGTCGTTCAGTCTTCCCCGGCTGTTCATTGTAAAAGCTTTGCAGATTTACAAAACTATTGGACTTTTTGATACAATCGTCCAAAACTTGAATCTCTTCCTTAAGGCCTTCAATTTTATTTTTGTAATCATCAATAATAATAGTCAGTAGCTTAACACCAGTTTTGTTGAACAGATGCACAAGCTCACAGTATAATCTATCATTACTACTCACACCATTGAGACATTTAAACACACTCAACCCCAGCGGAATGCATTTCAGATGTACACATTCCTATAGATATAATATTTCATACTGGCATGTTTTATATCTAGTCACCAGGTGTTCCAGTCTAAAAATATTTTTTTGCAGGTATCACCCTGGTTTTTCACATAAAATCTACTGTTACTCACAGTACTTGTGCTGTTAAATTGAACACTGGCAAATGGATTAGACACTGACTTTGAGATAATCTCAAAAATACTTTCCATACCTGTAATATTCTCCCTGATAATCATTTCTTGATTACCTAAAGACAGACTTCCATCAAAATCCTTTCTCAAACCAGGAGAAGAGTAATGGTACCTTCGGCGCCGAACGTCCAACGCCATTCATTAAATGACAGTTTTCCAAAACAGCACAGATACTGGAAACTGCCTCAATTTCTGTGCAACTTCCATCAAATCCTCAGGGGTAGGATGTGTGTATAAGTTCAAATTTGAATCTTGAGTGAATGAACCTCCAAGCATGCCGGCTGCTGTATGCTCACAACTATAAAACCAAAAACCAGCATAGAACAAATAAAGTAACAAACAAACCAAGTTCTACTGAAACCACAGACTGGAGTCTCTGTCACGATATTGGATTAAGCCTTTTCATTCTTTTAATTCATTAAAAACAGAACTTCATCAGAGAAAAGAAATATTGGTTTAAAAAGAAAATTCAAAATCACATGAATCTTAAAAATATCCAGTCAAACATTCTACATTGGATTTTTAACCAGTCTATTCTTATTCCTATAAAACCAGGAAATTCCTGACTCAAAATACCATAATAGGCTAGTAGTAGTAGTGTCATAGTAAGCTACAGCTCAACTCTCATGTAACCTGTCCAAAAATTCCATTACTTTTCTAGCTTCATCTAAAATTTCTTGCAGGTGAAATAAGCTAATTTTAAGGGGCCATCTTAGCCCCCTACCACAGCGGCACAGGCAGGCCTCTCCTGCCCTGGCTTTCTACTTCTGTCTGCACCCCAGCCTCTGGGGTTCAAACTCCCGCCAAGAGGTCCAGGGACAGAGACAAATAAGCCAAGTCTAAGGACAGGACCAGGAGCGATCCCCGGATCGCTCGGCTTCAGCAGCCCCTCTGGCTAAAGTTAGGTTGGCTCCGAGGACGGAGTTTCCCCCGGCTCCATTCCCCTCGGTTCTGTGCTTCGGACCTGCTCACCGGACACAGGCTTCCCCTCACCGCCCCTATAGGCCTGTGTCGGTGGCCGCCTCTTCTCGCTGCACCTGCAGCCTTTCCCAAAGTGGAGATGGATAGGATGATATGGAAGTTTATCCGCACCCAGATACATTTGGGAGCCCTGCCTGCCCCCTCTCCCTCTGGAGCTGGGGGCATGCAATCAGTGTTCGTCCCTATTGTTCCTTTTCCAATCCAACCTCCGGTTTCGGAGCACTTGGTGTCAAGGGGTCAGCTCCGATGGTACCTTGCACCTCAGTGCTGGCTATGGCCTTGACCAGGTCGGATCAGACTAGCTCAGATCTGTCCAGCTATTGGAGCCGTAGCCTTGGTGCCAGATCCTAGGGGTTGGGGTCGGCTCCGAGTCTTTCGGAGTAGAGCCTTCCCTTTGGTATCTAGGTGCCTGGAGGTTTGGCTTCCGGCTCCCCTGTTGGATCAGAGGGTTACAGCTCCGACCATTGTTCCTCTTCACGAAATCCGTTACCCTTTGGCTTTCGACGTAGTGGAGAGGGTTCTCTTGATCCCATCAAGACCCTTGACAGTCTCGTCTTTGGAGTCTGCCCTGGCTCCCTCTGTTTCTGGCATGGACCCGGCCATTCTACCATCTCAGGGACAGCCTGCTGTCTCTTTGCCCTAGGCTGCTCCCTCTTGAGAGCAGTGAGACATTGGCTAGTCCTTCCCAGAGACCCCCACTGAGGAGGTACCTCGCAAACGTACATGCAAAAAGAGGCACCTGGACTCCCCTCCAGAGTCCCTCACGGAAGACAAGGATTTGGAGGAAGGGGAAGGTTCCCCCCAGTCACCCCAGATCCTACACCAGTGTAGGGAGTGGTCTGCCCAAAACCCTAACTCTGATGAATTAGTGTTCCTGGAGGCATTTGGCGCAGGGGCATCTACTTCCTGGGTGTCCACTTCCACGGATCCTTTGGATCTTATCACATCTCGGGCGTAGCAGGAACCAGACATGGTAAAGCCCATTCCCAAATGCCCTGACAAGGTTTTGAGTTCCCTTTCAGGCAGGACCCATTGGACTGAGATCCCCGGTTTATGCCTTGGTGCTGGTGGCTGCCACTAAGAAGGAGCTCACTCAAGAGAGCTCCATGGTCCACCCTACTGACCGAGAGTCCAGTCGGATCATTTTGGGAAATGGGTGTATGCTTCAATGACCTTTTGTGTGTGTGAGCTGAAGTATATGGCACACGTGATTAGGCTCCAGCAAAACCTGGTCAAGAAGGTCACCAAGTCTACCCCTGGGTCCATGTCAGTGGCAGACAAGAAAGTGTTCTCTCGAATGGCCACCCTGACTTCTATTGCTAACACATCTATGCATCTTCTCTCCCATGCTTCCAAGGGCGCCGCTAGAGCTGCCGGTGCAGGTGTTGCCATCAGGCACCACACCTGGCTCTGGCACTATGCCTTTTCGGAACCCTTCGTGGTGTCTTTTACAAATGCCCCATAAGACAATTCTTCTCTTTTTTGGATATCGGTACTTGACACCTTAGTCCAGAGTGAGAAGGATGGGAAGGCTGAGTTTGCCGTCGGGATCCGCTTTTCGGCTTCTCAACCAACCTTCTTGAATCAGCAAGGGGCCAAGAAGCTGTGGTTCTGAAAATCTCAGAGCTATTTCCAGGACACTCAGGCTTCTCCTTCCCTCAGAGGCTGAGGGGGATTTGATAGACACCGCCCTAGAGGCAGAGGGGGTCCGAGGAATCAAGGGTCTCATGAGCCTTTCTCAGAGAGACTTGTGCAGCAACCCTGAAGGGTTGCCTGGCTGCTCGTCTCTGGAAGCAGTCGGGAGTCGCCTTTTGCTACACCTAACAGTGTGGGAGTCCGTCATGGCAGATCGCAGTGTGTTGCAAATTATATCCAGGGGCTGTTCAATCCCCTTTCTCACATCACCCCATCCACCCAGACACCTCCCGGATGTTCCACCCATGCAAATGGAGGATGCAGCACTGGAAATTGCAAAGCTGCTAAAAAAGTGAGTCGTCCAACCTGTCCCTCCAAACCAGTCTGGGTTAGACATTTATTCCAGGTTCTTTTTCGTGCAAAAGAAGATGGGAGACTTGAGACCCATTCTGAATCTCTCCACCTTGAAACTGTCTGTAGCCAAGACAAAATTCAGGATGCCCTTCCTGCAGGAGAATGATTGGATGTGCTTGATCGACCTCCAGGATGCATACTACCATATAAAATTGACAGGTGCTCTTGGAGGTTCTTCCACTTCCAGCTGGGTGCCAATCATAAGTTCAGTGCACTCCCCTTTGGTCTCACCACAGCCCCCAGGGTGCTCACCAAAGTGATGGCAGTGGTAGCAACTCACTTGAGACTCCAGGGCATACAGGTATTTCCCTACCTGGATTATTGGCTCCTCTCTGCCCCTTCCAGGCATCAGCTCAGTCAAGTGAGGGATTCCCTTCTTCTCTTAGCCCATTGGTTGGCCATCACCATCAATCTCAACAAACCGTCTTTGGCCCCAGTTCAAGTGTTAGATTTCATTGAGGCTCGATTGGACACAATTCAAACCAAAGTCTTTCTTACCTCGGGCAGGATTCAGTATCTGAAGGCAGTGCTTCTAGCGTTCCAGGCTGTCCATGCCCATCTTCTCCCCAGGGATGATTGCTATCCAGATGGGCAATATGTCTGTGATCTGGTACATCAACAAACGGGGGGAACCAGCTCTTACTCTCTATGTCGCGAAGCCATGAGAGTGTGGGAGTGGGCAATCTCCACCGGCCATTTTCTGGCGGCAATGCACATTCAGGGAAAGTCCAGCATTCTAGTAAACAGGCTCAGCAGGTCTATTCTTATGCCTTATGAGTGGTCTCTGAATCATTCTGTAGTGAAACAGCTCTTTCTCAAGTGGGGTCAGCCTTGCTGCGATCTCTTCGCCTCTCCTTCCAGCGTGAAATGCAGTGAGTTCTTTGCTCTAAACCTTTCACCTGGGGAAGCCCCCAGAGGTACTCTGATTCATGCTTGCCCCCCCCCCCCCCCGGGTCTTCTATATGCTTGTACTCCTCTTCCCTTGATTCCAAAATTCCTTCATAAAGCTCGCAAGCTGGGGAGCATAGTTATCCTCATTGCCCCATTCTGGCCTTGTCAGGTCTAGTTCCCCTATCTGTGGTTTCTTTTGGTGGCTCCACCATGGACGTTTGATCCAGTTCCGGATCGTGTTTCTCATCCGTCAGGGATTCCCCATCCAGATTTGGGCAGTCTGAAGCTCACTGCTTGGCTGCTGCAGTTCCCATGATAGTCAGGACTCCCAACTTATCTCCACTTATCAAAAGGACCCTGGTAGCAGTTCATAAGTCTTCCACCAGAAAGGTGTACTCCAACAAATGGAAACGTTTCTTGATCTGGGCCTCGCAGCATGCCCTAGATCTCTTCACTGCCCCGGTCTCGGCAGTTTTGGAATTTTTGGCAGGGATCTTTCATCAAGGTGCCAGCTCTTCTACATTTAAGGTCCAATTTGCAGCAATTTCTAATTTTCATGTAGGTGATGATATAGCTTCCTTAGCATCCTCTAAGTTTTGCAAAGCCTTCCTAAGAGGCACCTTTCCTCTTCAGCCCCCGGTGAAGGGCCCAACATGCCATGGGATCTTACATTAGTTCTGTAAGCTCTAGTTTCGTCTCCTTTTGAGCCTGCAGTCTCTGTGGATCTGCAATTTCTGACCTAGAAGATGGCCTTCTTGGTTGCTATTACATCTGCCAGGAGGGTTTCAGAGTTCAAGCATTGTTGGTCAAGTCCCCTTGTATGATTTTTCATAAGGACAGCGCATCTTTGTGCACTAACCCATCTTTTCTCCCTAAGGTAGCTTTGGAGTCTAATATTAATCAGGTGATTAATCTCCCAGTCTTTTTCCCAAATTTTCAAAACAAGGGAGAATATAAATTGCACTTGCTGGATGTGCACAGACAGTTGCATTTTTATCTGCACAGGACTAAATCCTTTCGCATGTCTGACCAGTTTTTCATTTCCTACTCTAAACCCTTTTTCAGGAACCAATATCTAAGGTCACCATCGCCCGTTGGATTTCCCAGTATATTATATAGTTAGCATACTCTGTTAAGGGGTTATCCCTGCCAGGTCATCTGAAGGCACATTCCACCAGGTCTTTGGCTACTTTAGCTGCCTTTTGGTCCAGAGTTTCGTTGGATGATATTTGCTCTGCGGCAACTTGGGCTTCATCTCATACCTTCATTTCACATTATAAGTTGGACATCATATCCAGGAATAGGGCACCCCTTGGCTCCGCTGTGTTTCGCAAAATCCTTCCACGAGGGCCTCCCAGGTGTTTAGTAGTTGGGGGCTCTGTCCCACAGATTGAAGATCAAATGAAGACAACTTCAGATAAAGAAGTTATGTACTCACCATAACGTTCCATCTGAGTTGGTGTTCTTCATTTGTCTTCAACCACCCCTCCCTCCTCCCCTCTGCCTTGCTTAGACTGTGTGGTGGTCTGGTGAGTAGAGGATGTGGTCACCTCCTGCATGCCTTTTACTCTCTCTCTCTCTCTTGCTTATGCAGATGTCTAGTATGGGATAAGGTGTAACTCTATCTGAAGGAAGGAAGGAGACGGGCATTATGGATAGAGGAGGAGCTTTGAGCTCGGATCAGATGCTGGATATGCGGCCAAGTCAGATATGTGCCAGATCTGGGAACCAATAGGTTGAAGACAAATGAAGAAAAACCACTCCGATGGAACGTTATGGTGAGTACATAACTTCTTTTTTTAGCACAACTCAGTTTCACTTCTAAGGCATAAGCATTTAATTCAACATACCTATCAAATTTTAGTATGTCACTCTTTAAATACACAGTTCTTTAATTGGTAATTGGGGAAGCACCAGTGTGTATCCCTTGATCTGATGCCTTTTCCATCCAGCTCAACAGATGGGTTATCGGATCTGACATGGGCACCTTTTCAGATTCTTGGATCCAGGGCTCAGGCTTCTCTCTCAACCCATAATTCCCCTCCACCCCTACAGTACACCAGATCTCGTTTGGCACCTGTTAGGTTTGGACGAGAACTGTGGGATTAGTGCTTCATAGTCAGATAAGTTATTTCTTTTCAAGAATTTTACCTAACTCAGGTGACTTTTGATATCCTTCGGATATACCTTTTCTGTCTGGGTATTTTAGTAGTGTTTTGTCTATTTATCTTAAGATGCTGCTATTCAGTATCATATCTGTTTCTTCCTGCCTTTCCTAATTTCCTTCTACTTATATAAAAAAAAAAATAATTAATTAAAAGTATATTTGTAGCTATACATATGCATATATCTTTACTATTAATTCTGCAGTGTGTTCTGTTTTTTGTTTACTTGGTGTGTTTAATACTTGGTGCTTACATTTTTGACTGGTGTGAATTTGACCTTTCTGCTTGGTGCCGTGAGTGACAAGGCTTTAAGAAGTGCGCTGCTTGTGGGTACAAGATCTCCCCAGGACCCTCATTCATTTTGCATGTACTGCTTGGGTGTGGATCACTCTGATGAGTAAAGAATTGAACCCTTCTGCTCTACCCTTCCTCCTGTAAGTGCTGAGTCTGCCTCCAACACCACCCCCATTAAAATCTCCTTTTCCAATTCGACCTTAGGATCCTGTGTCTGTGGAGTAGAGTGTTCCTTGCAGGATGGCTTTCTTGGAGATGGTAAATTGCTCTGCTTTCTCTCCAGTTATGTCCCTTACCTGCTTATCTCTGACAGTTTCTAATTTTGAAGGGACTCTGGGAGGAAGTCCATGGTTTGGGTTAGAATCTGAGGCTGTTAGAACTGTCACTTCCTTTGGGTGCTTCGTCCCTAGACAGCTTGGCCCCAGATGTCTGCTTCAGAGCCAAGTCTACTTAGATTCCAGGAACTTCCCTTAGTGGGTGATTTGGATCCTAAGGGCTCTTCTTTGGCTCCTGTTTCTGCTTTGACATTCAAGGTCTTTGAAAGGGTACTGTCCAGGTCGAGAGGTCATCTGTCACACATGCTCAGCACCATCCACATCCCCTCTGCATTCTGCAGCTTCTCCTTCCAGCCATCTTGTCAGACAGTAGCAGCCAGTCCCCATGAGTCTCAAGAATTTTCTCCAGGTGAGTTACCCTTTCATTTCTGATGCATTCCCAGAACCTCCCACCGGGGAAGGCCAAAGGAAATTGGCTGGTAACAGGAGACGTCTGGATTCCCCTCAAGAGTCCTTCATGGAAGATACTGACTTTTAGGAAGGGGAGGGCGTCCCAAGATCCTCTTTTGTAGATGTCTCCTCTTGAGACGTCCTTGACCTGATGATGCAGTGAAGGGGGTTGGTCCACTGATGCCTCTTCCCAAGAGGAGTCTGTATTCCTCATAACTTTTGGGGCTGGCCCACCTACTTCCTCAGTGGTCACCATGCTGATGGGCCCATTGATATGATTTTTTTAGCAGACATGGTAGGAACCAAATGGGTAGAGTTGATCCCAATGAAACCCGACAAGATCTTTGTTTCTCTTAGGAACTGGCCATATTGGGACAAGGATCTTGCTGTAGATGCCTTTGTGGTTGTGGCAGCTAGATAAAAGGGGCTTTTGGAAGAGAGCACCTTTGTCCATCCCCTTAGTGGAGTGTAGGTGTTAAATAAATTTCAAAAGCTGACTTGCTGTTCAGCGACATTTGCTGTACATGTGCTGAATTACTTAGCTCATTTGGCACGTTTCCATAGAGACTTAACAAAAGAGCTTTCCAAGTCCCTCTCAGGTGATCTGCCTGCCGATGTTCAGAAGACTGTAGAGTTACAGCTAACCACTCTCCAGTCGCTATCTAATGTGTCCCTGCACTTGTTTTCCAATGCAGCTGATGGCATCTCAAGAACTGCAGGCACCGGCATTGCCGTTTGTTGGTTCTCCTGTGTGTGTGTGTGTGTGTGTGTGTGTGTGTGTGTGTGTGTGTGTGTGTATGACATTGCATAGAACTTCAAAATGCCCTTTGTCAGTGCCGCTTTTGATTGATGCACTGTTGGACCAAAAGTCAAGAAACACCAGAAGTGAAGAGGTGGGCATAATACTGTGTGTTGTGGGCATTGGATTTTCTATTCCCCAAAGGACGTTTTCCTGGAATCAAAAGAGTTTAAAGAAGTTATGGTTCTGTAAGTCCCAGAGTTTTGCTTAGGACTCTTCTGGTAACAGACCCCCACCCCACCCCTGTGGCAGAGACCACCTTCAAAATCACAGGTTTGGAGGTCCTTTTACCAGTGCTCCTAATTGGTTGTTCTGGTAACATTTGCGGAGGTACACCTCAAGCCTGGTTAATAATCACCGAAGATTTGTGGGTGCAGAAGATTATTACCAGAAGCTATGTCATTCTCTTTGCTTCCTATCTGCCAATCAAAAAGAAATTGTGTGATGTTCCACCCAGTCAGAGGGAGGTTGCACCATCAGAGATTTCAAAGCTGCTTGAAAAAACGGATAATGTGGTCATGGTATGGTATATCAACAAGCAAGGGGTAACTTGCTTGTATCCATTATGTAAAGAAACCATGAGGGTTTGGCATTGGGCGATATTTTGCCACAAGAATGTGGCAGCACACATCCCGGGATAGATCAGTATTTTAGCAGACGTACTGAAAAGATCTATCACCCTGCCTCATGAGTGGTCCTTCAGATAGTCAGTGGTGTGCATGATTTTTCAGTCACTCTGGCCAGCGTAGCTTTGGCCCCTTTGGGTCCCCTCTTAACACCAAGTGCAGCAGCTACTTTGGCCTGATTCTCCAGCAGGGTCAGTCACCAGGGGATGCTCTGATTCACACTTGGCCACCAGGTGTCCTATATCCATTTCCACCTTTCCTGTCTTAACAAATTTTCTTTAGAATGCAATTTGGTGCAAGGCAGTAGTGATCCCCATTGCCCTCTTCAACACACTTGCACAGCACTAAGTCTGTTTCCTTACCTTGACATAACTCTTACCCTAATCCGTAAACACTCGCACATGCACTTGCGTTCCGCTCAAATGCACATGCACATAAGTACACACACATGCATACATGCACACACACAAACATATTGCATACACAACAGACAAAATTGCATGTGCACAATAGTGAATTTGTTCCCTACCCTAGCCCTTATGTTATATGCATATGCATAAAGTTCTCTAGTCTATTCTTGTGCATTCTGCCTTTTGCTGTTCCGAATTTTACATAGTTTATCATTGGTTATAGGTGTGTTGTTGGTTGATGTTGCTGGAATGGCAGAAGACAGTCCGCAGACAAGTTCACGGCATATTTCAAGATCGGAGTTTGAACAGTTACAAACGTCCATTCATAACCTGACTTTGCTTATACAGCAGTTGACTCAACAACCACAGAATACCGGTTTAAATTGTTTGCAAAATGTGGCAGGAGGTATGAGTTCACAAACGGAGCCTGTTACTATGTCATTTGAACCTGGACAAGAACATTTTCATGCTCAGATGGAATTAAGCCATAACGGAATTATTCTGCACTTGCGAGTATAACAAACCATTCTAAACTTGACCAGTGGCTTAATTGGCAAGTGTCTGCTGTATTAGGGGGTGTGGCACATCAAACTGTTATTGATAATAACATGGCCTCATAAATGTTCATCTCAGAGTGTGTTAAGTGTAGCATGTCCCAAAGGACCTGCAGTACTGGAAGTATCCTACTGGATTAATGGAAAATTCACTGCTCCATCAGGACCTTTTACAGATGTATGATAGGCATGGCTGTGAAATGATGGAATTATTGGTATAGTTTAATTCTAAAGAAATGGACGAGCTATATTTAAATATTAAAAAGCTGAATGATTCCATTGTACAAGATAACTGTTTTTTGTAGTTTAAAATCCAATATGAGAAAATATTCTCTGATATAGATCAAAGGAGTGAAGCCATTTGCCAAAGAAAGAACCGCAAATTCGAAAGGGACCATCTTGATTATGTTAATGGAAAAGGCATATCCTTGCCCCCTAGGGGCCAGCAGAGGACAGTGTTATTTTCTGAAACTGAAAACTTAGAACATAATCAAGGTAATGACCAGGCTAATTATAACCAACAGCCCCCTTTGGACCAAACTATAGTAAGACATTCCGAAAGGATACGGAACAAGAGGAGGAATTCCAACTACAGGCCTGTGAATTATTATTTTTCCATTCGCCAGGGGAGGACACCATCTCTTTCTATGGACAGGAATCAGCGGAACTTGTAGGTGAAATTTTTGCAAATAATCCTTTAAAGATGATTAAGAACTGTATTATGGGGGACTTCAGTGTCTATAACTATAGTAGCTATGACATAACTGAACTTCATACAGATTTGTTGAGTAAAGGATTGACATTTATACCTACAAGAAGAGCAGATGAATCTAAAATATTAATAGATCTTAAACTTTTTACAAGAAAATTGAATCTAGCAGTGTTGCTTAATAACACTTACTCTGCACAAAGTAATTTGAGAATCCCTAATACCTTTAACCCAGATTTACATCCGACGCTAAAACTTTTGAGGATGCTTAACTCGATTTAAGGTTTTTGCTGAGTTGACCTAATTGTACATATGCATCTAATTTGTCAAGAACACCGCTTCAGCTGATGGATGATATTAAAAAATCAGGCTATTTGCGTTTTATACAGCCTGATAAAGGAGGGGGCTTAATTATTATGAACCAGGTGGATTATAACCAGAGAATGTTCCAGCTATTATATGATGATTCTTATGTTGAGGCATCATTTAATGAAATCAATATTTCTTACAGTAGGATTGACTGTTTATATGATATGTTAACTCAAGGCCAGGTGTCGGCAGATGAATACAAGTTTGTGAGTAATAGTGCACCTAAAATTGGCCACTATTTTCAGTGTCCCTAAATTGCATAAGGACCTCAGTAACCCACCTTTTCGCCCCATTGTTGATGGAACTTCTTTTAAGACATATTTTTATTTTATTTTATTGCAAATATATTGTCCAACAACTTAAGAACTATTTGGTTCCATTGAAACATATTTGTCTTGACTCTTGGGACGTTTTGGTAAAATGTAATGAGCTGGGACATTTTGCTGCTGGAACTTTAATAATAATTGATGTGAAAAATGTATTTATTTGTTTTCCTCATGCAATTGGTTTAGAGCGGTTTATGGAATTTTTTGCTGACTTTGTACATGTTGCTCAGGATAAGATCAATACAATGTCTCATTTAATGGAAATGGTATTATGTAATAACTACTTGTATTATGATGGTCATTATTTTAAGCAAGTAACAGGTGTTGCCATAAGTTCACCTTGTGGCCCATTGTACGTTAATGTAGTTATGTTGGTATGGGAATTACGTTATTTATTTAACAGTGAGTTTAAGGATATTAGAATGTATGTTTGTTTTGGTTCGATTCTCGGCTGGGGTGCCTTCTGTGTGGAGTCTGCATGTCCTCCCTGTGGTCGCGTGGGTTTCCTCTGGGTGCTCCGGTTTCCTCACACATCCCAAAGACATGCTGTAGGTGGATTGGACACTCTAAATTGGCTATAGGTGTGAGTGTGTGCCTTCTGTGGAAGGTTGGGCGCCGGGCTGGCAATTCGACACCGTAAAACTCCACTGCCAATCATGAGCGGACAGGTGATCCTCTGTGGCGACCCCTAACTGGGAAAAAGCTGAAAGAAGAAGAATGTATGTTCGTTTTGTGGATGACCTGTTTATTGCATGGGGAGGTCCTGTAGATGAAATACCAGCCTTTTTGGAATTTATAAATACTACTACAGAGTTTTTAAAATTTACATATCAAATAGGTACAACTTCTGTAGCATGGATGTTATATTAATGAAATCAGATGCAGGTTTAAAAGCACAAATTTTCAGGAAGAAAACTTATTCAAATAAGTATTTGCATTATTCTAGTAATCACCCGTTTCATATGAAAATGGTTGTAATTAAGGGACAGATGGTAAGAGTGGCCAGAATGGTTACAGATATGGCAGCTTTTCTTGATGAATGTCATTTCATAGGGAATATGTTTAGTAATACAGGTTATCCTGGGACTATGGTGAATGATGTAAAATTTGAGATAATCAGGAAGAGACTTTCTGGTCAATATTTACCTTTACTGTCTCCAAATACTAATGGTATAGATGTAAATATTTTCAGGAAATAATGGTACAGAAATGTATTCTTTTTTAGTTTCATGTAAGGAAATTAATGGTATGGTACTAACAACAGAATCACACAATTTTATGATATCGCAGGCTAATATAACAGATGGAGTACAACAGGGAAATGTGTTTATTTCCACATTTAATGTGAGTAGTAAATGTGTTATGGATATTATCTATAAAAATTGGGCCTTTATAAGGACTGATAAAACATTATTGGAAAAAAATAGGAAATGCCCCTAAGTTTGTATTTAGGTGTGATAATAATCTTAATGACTGGCGTGATAGTTTGTCTTTAACAAAAACACAATCTGTGTGGAAGATGAGAAAATGTGGAATGTATACTCAATGTAGGTTTCTACTGGAGTGTGATCATTTTTATTTTGGCACCAAGTGTATTTGTGTTTCTGGCTGCTTTTTTTGCCATTCCCAAGATGTGGTTTATGCTGCTAAGTGTTCCTGTGCAGCATATTCCGTGGGAAAAACTGAGCAGAAGCTCAAACAGCGGGTTTATGAACATACATATGATATGCATGTATTAAAGGAAACGAGTGCTCTTGTGAAACACATTAAAGAATTTCCAAATCATGCATTTAAATTTCTTGTTTTAGAACAAGTATTGGCAAATCCTAGGGGGGACAATGGAATATTCTTCTTGAACAACATGAATTGTGGTGTATCTTGTTTTTAAATGCATTGGTGTTTCCTGGCTTAAATGAAGTATTTATTTCTAGTGTGTTGAAATTGCAAGTATTTGATAGATAATCATTTTTTATAAATATATTTTAGCATTATTACATCTTATATATGCTAAAAATAATTTTATTTATATTTTAAATTATTGCTGTAGTAAATATTGTTTTAAGGGTTCATTTGTTAATTGAAGGGTATTTAAGGGTGGTCATATGACTGTTTTTTGAATGTCTGAGGAAAGCTAGTATAACCGTTTGAAAGCGCTAATGTAATAAAGTTCTCTAGTCTATTCTTGCGTATTCTGCCTTTTGCTGGTCTGAATTTTATTTAACACTTATGTTAACTTTAACCCACAAACACTTCCTAACACACAAATGCCAAAGATTTTGGAACTGACACTTATAGCATTAAAATTGCAAACAATACACTCAATTACACACACTGTGTTCTGTTGATAAAATGATGCATCACGAGAGTAACAGTAATCCATATATGTTTGTATACATGCCCCTGTCTCCACTGGGCCCCCTGGCTGTGGATGGGGAAGACATTTGCTCTCCCTAAAGGATGAGAGCCAAACACACATTCCTTCCCTGGGCACAATGAGACCTCTGCTTCCCAATTGCTTCCTGACTGGGTGAGAATGTTGTTAGCCTTTTGCTGTCCTCGGAAGTTTCAAGAGTCTTGGGAGTGGGCACCATCTGCTGACTAGGCTGATACAAAACCTAACTGCTTGTAGTTGGTGGCTGTAAATCACATTCTACTGTTGTCTAAGACGGACTGTCTCCAAATTGCAGTTTGTGCTTTTCTGACTCAATGGCTGCTACCTCCAGTACATCAGCTTGGGGTCAGTGGTGCAACTAGTCACACCACATCCCTCTCCTCAGGATGGTGAGCTGGCAACAGCTGCTTATCCTCCCCTGAACCTGTTGAGATTCTTCCAGCTTCAAATTGGTCTGCATCATAATCTGAACTGGGCTTTTCCTGTATAACACAGAGCCACATTGAGCAACTGATATATTAAGAGTATAGGCATTGTTTTTGCTGTAGTTCTTTGAAGAGACCATTACTGTAGATCTGTATGTGGTTGTATGTTATTAATAGTAATATAAATCGGTAATGTTAAAAAAAATTGCATTTTTTTTTTTATATTTAAAGGCGGTTTTCTTTTCTGTTTTTTTTTTTTCAGCTTAAGAACATTCCTCCTTTTGGATTCCTGTATCACAAGCAGTTGCAGTCTCTCTTCAGACAGTGTGGGCAAGTCAGAGAAATTTCTTTTGATGGTGCAAGGTCTATATTTAGATGCTTTGTTTCTTTACTCTAATTTTTATAGATTCCTTTTGGTGGTGATACTCTATGTAACCATTTGTTTCTTTGTTCTGAAAATCAGAGCCTATGTAGAATTTTCCAGGAATCCAGTTGAGAGGTCAAAGATTTTACCTGCTGTGTATATGTCATTAAAACTGGCACAGTTGAAAGTTCCTTTTGAGATCAATGTCCATTCTGCAGAGGAAATAGAAGCAAAGACAGGAAGAGAAAAGGTAGCAGGATTAAGGAATACAAGGTATGTAATTAGTGGAATATTAACATAAAAGCTCATTGTAACTCACATTTATGTTTACTTGGTTTTTGGAGACCTTGCTAAAGCTTGAATATCTTTAGAGTGGAGCTGCAAATGTTTCCTTTCTGATAAGCACCTCGTGTAGAACCTCCCATGTTCTGTTAATAAGAAAGAGTACCATAGTATTTCCCCAATTTGTTTTCCAGTAACTTGCAAAAGTTGTAGTTTTTTGGGGGCACTCAGCTCAATTAATAATAGCTGTCAGGAAAATTGTTTACCAGTCTCTGTTGCTCACTGCTGGGCTTTGTTTACCTGTCATTTGAGATGCTTGTGGGCAATACATAGTGCAGAAATCTTGTACAGTGAAACATGTTAAACTTGAGGATTGTCGAGATACAGAAAAAATCAGTTTACTTTTCATTGAACATTTCTGAGATTTCCATTTTCAGGAGTGTATAGTTTTAGAATGTCATAACAGTAATTCATTTTAGGATTTAAAAGGCAGTTTTGTGACTGGAGCTGTCGTCCAAAAAGTAGGCCCAAAACATTTTTGGAAGTCCTTCTGACCTGCCAGGTATTTTATGTGGGCACAGACTCTAGGTTTTGACTTTAAAAATAAAAGCTGAAGGAAAAGGATCACCACTTGTTCTGGTTAATCCTCTTCTCATCCAGAACACTTGGATACATCCAAAACTAGGGCCACAGGATGAACAAATACATAAACGCAATCAGAGATGCAAGGAGAATGGGTGACCCCAGTGTGAGAGAGTAGCAGGTCATCTCCATTTCTTTGTTACAGAAAATAGGCCAATTTGCTAAAATCCAGCATTCATAAACCATTTAAAACAGTGTAAAACTTCAAAAGTCAGTACTTATTTTTTTATATTTTAATTATTTTAAAACTTCTACTGGACTTACTCACAGAAAGAACACAACTTTATTCATGTATAATAATTTCTTTCATCCACCATCTGGACTTTATTAGATCATCTTTTCAAAAACAGTTTTATCTGTGGAAAAATATACTTGTAGAAGCAAAGTCATAAATCAAAATTGAGAAACATCCATAAACACGAGTAAAGAATATGTAGTAACTCATGATCGGCTGAATGTACAGAATATTTAAAACTAAAATGCAACATAAAAAGAGCCTTTGGTACCACCCAGTAGGTTTAGTTTTCTCTCAAACCCTGGAAAAAAAAATGAACTTCATTACTGGAGCAGACTTTCATTGATAAGTAGTAGTATGTGCAGTATAGCAGGTCACTGGGTTAAACTGCAACTCCAAACCTTATGAACACAGAGATAAGCACTCAACTGAAACCAGAAAAAAAATAAATGTATATAATGTAAACAACCATGTATTCAAAAATGTAAATCAACTACTCCCCCAGCCAATAGGACAAATAAGTAGTGTCCTCAGAATCTAAAAGCAGAGTCCTGAAAAACAAATCAAAGAAGGAAATACCAAGACAAGCAATCTCCAACTCAGGGAACGCCATAAGTAAACAAAAAAGATAAAAATAAATATAAATAATAAAACTAAGACAAACTAAACCTGTCCCAGAATACTAGTCAAAATGCAAGTGAAAATGAAAACTCCAGCACCCAACCATAAAACTGGTGCAAAGTTACCCAAGATCAAATCAGAAACAAAGAACCATACATACCACAAAGAATAACCAGTAGCTAAAGTAGAAAAGTCAGATAAAAACTCTCTAGGGAGAAAATCAGAAACATCAAAGGACTGTACAATGGGTACAAACTGAAGATAAGCTGAAATAAAAAGTAATAAATTGAACTCAGCAAACATATCAAAAATTAAAGCCATTAATTAGAGAAGAAAAGAAAACAATGTAACAAAATACCCTCATTTAACTAAATTTGACACCAATGTATAATCGAAAAATAAGTGAAACTCCATTAACATTGAAAAGATACACTGACAAAAACCAAGGACAAAAGAATCAAAGAAAAGATGGGGGTGTGTGATGTTTGTGAGTGTATGTGCCCTTCAAGGCAGGTAAAATAAGTATAAAACAGTCTGCAATATTCAACTGGGCACAAACCCTAAATCACAAATAATTGAAAACAAAACCAGGGTTTATGAAAAAAATAGGATCATTAATACGGTAGGAAAAGCACCCCCCCCCCCATAAAAAATTGAGATTCCTAAAACATGTTGCAATAACAGAAATAATAAACATAAAAATGTAACAAATAAAAATGAAAAACAGTGACCGTAACAAAAAGCCGTAACAGTACATAAACAACAAAAATAAATATTAAAATAAATAGAACTCAGAAAACTAAATCCAGGTTATAGAAAAACAATGCAATAAACAGAAATAAAAATATAATAAAAGAAACAATGAAAATTAAAAATAAAATGAAAATTTGAACCAGCTCATGAGGCTGCCTTAGAGGTTCTTGACGTGGGAAACTGTCTTACTGATTGCACTGACCTCTGCAAGAAAAGTATCTTGGGTTGCGCAAGCTCTTATGGTGAGTCAACCCTATCTCATTTTCCACAGGACAGGGTTTCTTCAAGAACTAATCTTTTTATGCCTAAAGTGGTATCAGAATTTAGTTTAAGCCAAACTATCCATCTTCCTGTTTCCTTTCCTGAACAAAAAATGTGGGAGAAGGGATATTCCATACCTTGAATGCCCACAGACAATTCTGGTACTATCTTGACAGAAAATTTTCTTTCAGATATTCGGATCAATTAATTTCTTGTGAAGGTAAGAAGGGGTAACCCATGTCAAAAAAGACCATTTCCAAATGGTTGGTTTTGTTATTTTCACCACAACAAAAGAATTTCAGACAAGATCAAAGTTCACTCTACCAGGACCTTGGCTTCATCTGTGGCTTTTTGGAATGGTTTGTTTTCTAGAAGCATTGTAGAAGCAGCGACTTAGTCCTGTACACACACTTTTTCAAAGCACTAAAAGCTTGACTCCTTCTGTAGGCTTAGATGAGACTTTGCTCTGTTCATTCTCTAGGGGCTCCAACATCCTTCCATCTCACAAATGTAAGTTAGGGTAATCTACCCATATAGCTTAGGCTACCACAGCACTGATCAATTGTGATGAAGATTGTATGGTTGTTTACATAGACTTAATGTAACAGTAGATGTTACAATGGTCACTGCTTCAGAAGCTGCTCCCTCCCTCAATCCCCCTTCATTTTTTGAATATGTTGTTTTGCCAGGGTGTGGACAAATATATTTTTTTACCTCTAGCAATGTCCTTTCAGGGCTCAGCCTCCCACTCTCATTTGGCATAAAAACTCTGAAGGGCTTGGTGCCCAAACCTGTCTTTTTAGACAGCTCAGCTTGAGCTGCCCAATCAGTGGTTTGGTTGTGTGGGAAGTGCCCTGAAGTTTTGGAAGGTGGCTGGCTGCTGTATCCTTGGCAGGATACAACTCATATCGCTTGGGTTACAGCAGCAGTGGTAATCTAGACATCTACTTTTATAATAAGCTTACTTATACAACTGTACTTTATTGGAAGATGCTCCCAATTAAAGAAAACCAAAAGACTGACAGGAACTCAAAGATGCAGACAACACTGTGAAAATACAGGCTGAGACATCAGATAGCAGGTGATATTCTAGCAAGTAAGGAAAAATGTGGATAGACAGAAATGTTATTAAAAGTAGATCAGAAGTTTAAGATGAATGCAGCAGGAACAAGAAGGAGCAAAGTTAGTGAAAGATTGAACTTATGAATTATATAATCCATTGCAAAAAAGTCAAGAGTGGTAGGTGGTTGGAGTAAAGTTACTCGGGTACTGGGACACCAGATTTAAGGCTCTGTACGGATGTTAATTCTGAGCTTAGCTTCTCAAGAGTAGCCTAATGTTTCTTCATATCCCAGTAGTAGGCCTCTAAATTTATTCAGCTGAATGGAAAAGTGAGGGCAGAAGTGATGTGTAATTGCATTATTCCTTTGGTTTTAGACCCCCTGTGTTTAAGTTTATGCTCAGGAGGAGTCTTACATGATCTAATAGCAGGTTTTCACAAAACACATCTAATGCCTTTGTTGTCTTTCTAGTTGCAACAACAATTTGCTTTATTTGCAGATGGTATTGTGCATCAAGAAGATAAGTAGCAGGGTGTGCTGTGCTTAGAGTACATGAAATAACCCAGTCACTAGTTACATAACCATACACAATAATTCTGTTTAAACATACTGGTAAGCAAGTGTCCCAGGTTCTGTGTTATCAGTTTAACAAAACTGCTTTCACACCCTATTTAATTGCTTTTAATGTATTTTCCTGTGGAGTAGTTAGGCACACTTGATTTATTTCTAAAACGCATAGTGAATTTCTATCAGTTGTTGCATTTCCTCCTACAGTGACAAAGTAGTCATTGATGACCATAGCCATTTAATCTACTGACCTAATAAATATCCATGTAAGAGAGATTGGACCAGGCTGAACTTTCTTTGTGTGCGTGTGTGCACGTACTTAAACATCTTGTTACCTTGCTGCTAAGCAATCTGAATTCTTAGTTTCTTATTGTTTAGTATAGCTTTTTTTTATTTTTTATGTAATGGCATTTAATCACTTTTTGTTTATTGTGTGGTTTGTCTTCTAGACTTTAAATTACCCTCCTTATTTGAATTCAGGAGTTTATTTAACTTTTTTGTTTCATCATGGTGGACCATAGTTCTCAAGAGTGTTTTATTGCATTAGTTTATTCAAGATATGGTATAAACTTGTTTCTTAGCAAACTCTGAGATCTGAAGTTGTTTTCATTTGATCTTAATCTGTGGGACTTTGATCTGGCATGGATCTGACTCATCGTTATACTCCAGCATCGGATCCAAAATCCAAGCTGCACCCCTACCCATAATGCCCTACTCTCCCTCCTCCCCTTAGATCTCATTTGCTGCTCGTTTCAAACAGCATGGGTTGCAGTTGCTCCAAACTGCTCCAAGGTGTTTTCAGTAGTTGTAAGTTTTTTTTCCTTGAGTCTTATCTTCCTTTCCCTGCTTCTGCCTACACTTCTTTTCTTCTGCTTTTTCTGTCCCACGTTGAGCATTTCGGTTCAGTAAACAAAAGTCTCCCTGCTAATTCTCTATCCTCTTTTCTTTCTTTTCCCTTTTTTTAGAGAGAGAGAGAGAGTTTGTGTGTTTGTGTATTGTCTTGATCACATGGCCGAGACTTCAAAGCCCAGGGTTCAAGAAGTTTATGGAGTGTGAGCATAAGATTTCTCCATCATGATGCCCACACGCTGTGCATGGTGTGATTTGGGGGTTCCCCATTTAGATTCCACCTACTCGATTTGCTTGGCCTTCAACCCCCGTGCACTTATCGATAGGAGGAATAAGCTCATTCTGAGGGGTCTTCTTCCTCCACCTGCCGAGGCATCTTCTTCCACTGCTGCAATTTCTGGGACTCAAACTCCCGCCAGGAAGTCCAGGGACGGAGAGAGGGTGAGACACAAGGAGCAGGATCGGCTGAAGAGAGCTCCTGAATGGTCTTCCTCGGCAGAATCACCCGCCAAGTGTAGGCCCAAGTTAGCCCGGGGTTCTCCTTGGCTGCGGTCCACTCGCTTCTCACCAGAGCCGGAGAGTTCTTGGGCTGTAGGTCTCCTGCCTCTGCCCCCCCCCCCCGGTGTCATTTCTTGCTGGGGTAAGTGGTTTCCTGTCTGATCCACTCAGAGCCTGTCTGAAGCTGAGGTGGACAAGATGATGTTGAAGTTTCTTCAGGCCCAGATTCAGCTGAGAATCTTGCCTGCTCCATCCCCTTCTGGAGTCACGAGCATGCAGTCTGGTTTCTACCCGAAATGTCCTCTGTTCCGACCTTCGGTTTCGGAATCTGTGGTCCGAGGTTTCTGAGTGTTGAGGCATCAGTGCCTATGGTCCCTTGCACCTCAACGCCGACGGTTACCATGAACGGTTTGGCTCTGATGTCATTGGAGCGGACTGACTCTCAGAGCCATAAGATTGGCTCCAAGTGGCTGATACGAACTGCGAGGCTTTTGGAGTTGTCCCTTCCCCTCGGGGCTTTGCCACTAGGAAGTTCAGCTTCGACTCCCCCTTCGCCACCTGGGGCAGCTGCCCGGCAGGCTCCAACACTGATATTTTCAGCTTCGGCTGCACTACCTTCTGGGGTCCTCTCACCTTCGACATTCGAGGAGGTGGAGGGGGTCCTCTCAGTTCCTTCAAGAGTCTTGACACTTTTGTCCTCTGATTCCGCCCAGGCTCTTTTTGTTTCTGGCCGGAGTCTTCTGCCCTGCCCCCTCAGAGACAGCCTGTTGCCAGACCACCCCAGGAGGTTCCTCTTTAGGAATCCCCTAAAGCTTCTGAGTCCTCCCAGGAGTTTCCCCCTGAGGAGGCTCCTCAGAAGCATACATTCAAGAGGAGGCACTTAGACTCCCCACAGGAGTCCCTTACTGTTGATATAGACTTGGATGAAGGGAAGAGTTCCCCTCAATCACCCCCCTATGATGTATTATTTGGGGACAGCATGGAAATCCTACACCAGAGAAGCAGGTGGTCTACCATCAAGCCCAACCCTGTCAAGTCTGTATTCCTGGAGGTGTTTGGCACAGAACCTTCTACTTCTGGGGTGACACCCCCCCCCCCGCGGATCCCTTGATGGATCTGATTTCTAGTAGGGCATGGAAGGAACTGGACCTGGTGAAACCCATCCCTAAGTGCCCAGACAAGGTTCTCAGTGCTCCATTGGACAGGCCCCATTGGTCAAAGGGTTCCCTAGTCAATGCCATGGTGGTTGCGGCAGCCATCAAGAAGGAGCTGACCCAGGAGAGCTCCACGGTCCATCCTTCAGACAGGGAGTCTAGGGCGATGGACTGCTTTGGGAAGGGGGGTATGCTTCAGCCACCTTTGCTCTGCGTGTGCTGAATTATTTGGCCCATGTTATCAGACTGTAGAGGCACCTGGTTAAGGAGGTCGCTGAGTCTGCCCTGGGATCCATGTCTTCTCCTCCCACATGGCCACCATAACTGCTCTTTGTAATACATCCATGAAGTTGCTTTCTCATGTGACTTAGGGTGCCTGTAGGGCTGTGGTGACTGGCGTTGCCATTAGGCAGCATGCCTGTCTCTGGCTTTGTGCTTTTTTTGGAACCTTTCTAGGTTTCATTCACAAGTGCTCCCTCTGATGGTTCAACTTTGTTTGGCAAAGCTGTTCATGACACTCTGACCCAGAGCAAGATAGACTGGAAGACCTTGTCTGCCATCAGGATCTCTGTTTCTCTGCTCTGCAAAGATCCGTTTTGAGGAATCAGTGTGGGGTCAAGATTATGTGGTTTTGGAAGTCGCAGGGTTTTTCAAAGGATGTTAAGGGTCTGTCTTCCTGCAGGAGCAGAGGAGGAAATGACAAACGCCACCCTCATGGCAGAAGGGGTCCGAAGAAACAGGGGTCTCGAGATTCATTCTTGGACAGACCCTTTCAGCAATCCTGAGGGATTGCCCAACTGCTCTTCTCTGGAGGGAGCTGGGGGGGGGCATCTCTCTCCGCACCCAACAGCTTGGGAGTCCATCACGAATGATCGTTGGCTGCTGCAGATCATATCTAAAGGTTACTCCATCCCCTTTCTTCATCCCAACTGTCCAACAAAACACCTCCCAGATGCCCAGATGTTCCACCCAGTCAGTGGGAGGATGCAGCTGTAGAAATTGCCAGGCTGCTCGAAAAGCTAGTCATCCAGCCTGTCCTCTCAGACCAGTCCATATCAGGCATTTATTCCAGGCTCTTTTTGGTGTCAAAAACATTGGGCTTAAGACCCATCCTGGATCTCTCTACCCTGAACCTGTCCATTGCCAAGACAAAGTTTCAAATGGTCACCCTACAGTCCCTTCTGCCCTTTCTGCAGATGAATGACTGGATGTGCTCAGTGGACCTTCAGGATGCATACTGTCATATCAAGATTAGCAGATGCTCCAGGCAGTTATGCGGCTTCCAGCTGGGAGCCAGTCATTTTCAGTTCAGAGTACTCCCCTTTGGATTCACCACTGCCCCCCGGGGGTTTACCAAAGTGATGGCAGTAGTGGCGGCTCACCTGTGGCTGCAAGGGTTTCAGGTATTTCCCTACTTGGACGATTGGCTGCTTTCCACTCCCTCCAGGCGTCAACTGATTCAGGCCAGGGATAGTCTTCTCCATCTAGCCCCTTCCCTGGGCATCACGGTAAATCTTGCCAAGTTGAACCTGGTACCTGTTCAGGTTTTGGACTTCATAGGTGCTCTGTTGGATATGATACAAGGCAGGGTGTTTCTGCCTCAAGACAGGTTATTGTTGCTTCAGCATCATGTAAAGTCTTTTCTTAAGACCAGTCTTTCTCCTGCAAGTATGATTCTTCAGGCATTGGGGTCCATGGCAGCCATGATCACCCTTCTACCAACCGCATGCCTTCACATGCGGATTCTTCAGTGGACCTTAGTGGTTCAGTGGCCCCATCTCGACCTTCCACTTAAGTATCCGGTCCAGCTGTCCTGCGTTTGTCGGGACTCTCTTCAGTGGTGGCTTCAGTCCTTGGACCTTCTTCTGGGCAGTCCATTTGTTCTTCCTTCCCCCTCAGTCACGGTGACCACAGACGCCTCCCTGCTCAGGTGGGGGCATTGCATGGGATGGATGGTCCAAGGCACATGGTCTTTCCTGGAGACCAGTCTGCATATCAGTGTCCTGGAGATGAGGGCAGTGTTTTTGGCATTGCAAGTTCTCCACTCCTTTCTTCGTACCGGGACGATTGCCATCCAGACGGATAACATGTCAGTAGTCTAGTACATCAACAAACAGGAGGGAAGCAAATCTTATTCCCTTTGTCGCAAGGCCATGAGATTGTGGGAGTGGCCGATCTTTCCCAACTATTTTCTGTTGGCAATGCACATTCCGGGGAAGTCCAATATTCTAGCAGACAGGCTCGGCAGATGTATTCTGATGCTTTACGAGTGCTCTCTGAACCAGAAAGTAATGGACATGATCTTCCAAAAGTGGGGCCATCCGTGCTGCGATCGCTTCACCTCTACTTCCAACATGAAGTGCAGCGAGTATTTCGCTCTGATCTCTACTCTGGGGGTGTCACACACAGATGCTGTACTCCATGCTTGGCTCACCAGTCTCCTTTATGCTTATCGTTCTCTTCCTCTGATCCTCAAGTTTATTCATAAAGCATAATGGTTGGGGAGCTGTCATCCTCATTGCCCCATTCTGGCCTCGTCAAGTTTGGTTCCCCACTGTTGAGGTTGCATCTAGTGTGGTCTCCCTGGATCCGGTTACGGAACTGATCATGCACCCGTCAGGGGTTCCTCACCCAGATTTAGTCAGCCTGAAGCTCACTATTTGGCTGCTCCACTTTTCCTGATGGCCAGGACTCCTGGGTTATCTTCTCCTGTCAGAAAAATCTTGATTGCGGTTCATAATGCTTCTACCAGGAAGATCTATTCCAGTAAATTTTTCGATCTGAGCTACTCAGCATGATCTGGATCCTTTTACAGCTCCAGTCCCTGCTATTTTTGGATTTTTTATCCTATATTTTTAATAATGGGGCTAGTTTTTCTACTATTAAAGTTCAGTTGGCAACGATTTCTAATTTCCATTTGGGTGAGAATTCTGCTTCCTTGGCTTTGTCCAAGCTCTGCAAGGCCTTTTTGAAGAGTACCTTTCTTCTTTGGTCACCTATCAAGGACCCCATGGCTCCTTGAGATCTAACTTTGGATCTGATGATGTCAGTCTTCACAAAATCCTTGACTGTGGGTTTGGTTCTGATCCTGAGAACTGACTTGGTCATTTACTTCAGCTCGCACCTTCCAAACTCTCGAGCCAGGCTCTACCCGTAATGCTCCTCTAAATTATCTCAGATCTCATTTGCTGCTCCATGTATCAGACGTGTTCACCTTCTCTCGAGCCTTGGCGTTGGTTTAAAGTGAGTTTTTCTGTATATTTTTATTACTTTATAAGTTATATCTTTCTAGAGAGCTTTTTTCTTCTACATGCTCCTCTTTCTTATAGCGTGTGAGTGATCCCGCTTCCCTTTCCTGTACCTTTCGGTAGTTTTTCTCTTAACGTACCATTGTTGTACTTTCTTTACTTCTTTAGGTATTTTTTAGTTACCATTGTTTGTATCTGTTTAAAAAACAAAAAAAAGGTGTCATTTCTGTCTCCTCCGTTAACGTATGCGTGTTTAACCTTTCCTAGGTCAGGCCTATTTTTTTTTCCTCTTTTTCTCCATGGATGACAAACATTCAGAGGGCACCTCTGGCTTTAAGAGGTACCAAATGTGCAAAGGAAAGATGCCCAATTAAGATGGCATGTATATTGTGTGTACTGCTTGGGCACTGTCCACCTGCAGGAGGACTGCAGTATTTGTCATGCTTTCTCAGCCATGACTTTGAGCAGTGAAATAAGCTAATTTTGAAAGGCTTACTTAAGGGACAGTTTGAAGAGGCTATATATGGTCCAAGGACAGAAGCCAGTTTGTCATCTTCTTCTAAACCTAAGAAAAGCTTGCACTTGGTACCGATCAGTTCCTTGGAACTGCCTGCTAAATTACAAAAACAACCTTCGGTGCCGACAGTTTCCCAGGCACCAGCAGGCAAAGGTAATTTGGAACAGACAATTTCTTTGGCAGCTAAAGCTTCAGCACTTGAGGTTCTGGCAGAACCAAAACAACTTATATTCAAGACACTTCCAAGAACCACTTACTCAAAGTCAGTCGATCATATGCAGACTGACCACCAAGTCCATTTATAGAACCAAAACCTCCTAGGTGTCCTTTGGCATTGTCCGTTCAGTCTACTAAGAGCCTCTTGGAATAGGACATCATGAGGCTGGTGGACCAGCTTTTAATGGCGAGGGGATTACCTCCATCTTCTGTTCCCAGCCAACTCAGCACTGGGACCTGTCCCTCCTTGGCACCATCTAATCTTCCTCCTCCAAACTCCAGTTGAGTCTTTCGATCCCATGGCACTGACCTATCCGGCTGTCGGTTCCAGGGAGAGCCTCTTCTCTGGAACCGAGAATTGCTTTGAGTTCCTCTTGTTTATCAGAACAAGAGGTCTCCCGGGGGGCGAGGCTTTGTCACTGGTTCCGAGGGGAAGGTTAGACTTTTTTTTTTTTATCAGAGCCTTCCTTGCCCCTCGGTACTTCGGCGTTAGTGTGCTCAACCCAGGCTTCTGCTTTGGAGGACACCTCTTCGGTGGGGTGGGACCACAGTTCCAGGCTTCCATCCCTCTATGGGGGGGCGGGTGGCAGCATTCAGGATCATGGAGAAGGCCGTATCCATTTTGGACTCCTAGTCCTTGCCACCCATGTCGGGCCAGGCAACTGTATCCCCTCGACCAGAGCTGCCATCAGCCACATCCCTTGAGATGGGGGCTACAAAAGCCTCAGGAGAGACCCACCTTGGTGGTTTCATCTTCGATACTTCCTGGAACACCCCCCCCCCCCCAAGGAAGTACCTGCGAAGAAAAAGTGCAGGAGGAAGCACTTAGACTCCCCGGAGGAGTCCTTCATGGAATATACTGATTTTGATGAGGAGGAAGCTTCCCCCAGGTCACCCCCTGATGTTTCCTTCAGGGGCATTTTGGAAATCCTGAAACAGAAGGGTGGCTGGATGTCCCTCCAACTTTCCTCGGAGGAATCTGTATACCTGGAGGCTTTTTGTGCTTCTCTGCCTGCTGACAACCTAATTTAAGCTAATCGCACAGCGGGCCTGGAAGAGTCCTGATTCCATTGAGCCGATCCCCAAGAGGCCTGACTGCATCCTTTCTGCCCCCAAGGACGAACAGCACTGGCCTAAGGCATTCCCGTAGACGCCATGGTGGTAGCGGCAGCCACAAAGAAGGAACTTGCAGAGGATAGACCTACTATCCATCCTCCTAATAAGGAGCCCAGAACTATGGCTAGGTTAGAGAAGAGTGTTTACGCTTCATCGACCTTCACTCTGGGGTCTTTGAATTATATGGCACACTTTGCCAGGTTGCAGAGAGATCTGATTAAAGAACTGTCAGATACTCTCACAGGAGCAGTAACCGAAAGGGTATCGGACAAGGTTACTTCTCAGCTCGCCACCCTCTAATAAGTTTTCAACTCATCCATGAGGCTAATAGCCCTCACAGCTGAAGGGACGACAAGAGCAGTGGTTTCAGGCATTGCCATTAGGAGATGCGCCTGGATGCACTTGTGTGACTTTGTGGAACCATTTAAGTCTTCGTTCATCAACGCTCCATTTGACAGAACATTCCTGTTTGGACCCAAGATTGAAGACACACTGGCCAGATGTGACAAGGATGGGAAGACTCTTTCTGCCATGGGCATACGCTCCTTCACTCAACGGCCATATTCTAGGAGCCAGAGAAATGGGAGGCTATGGTTCAAAGAGTCTCAAAGGCCTTTTGAGGACTCGTGTGGCAATGACTTTCCCCGAGGCAGAGGGGGAAATAATAATGGAAGATGCCATCCTAGAGGCAGAGGTGGTCTGCAGAATCAGGGGTCCAAAGATTCCTTCTCTGTTGACGCCTATTAGCGCTCCTGAACTGAGGCCCAATTGCCTTCCTCTGGAGGCAGTTGGGGGATGCTTATCCCTGCAGCAGTCTGCCTGGCTTCAGATGACATCAGACAAATGGGTGCAAGGGATCATTTCCAGAGGCCATATCATTCCCCTTTCTTCAAATCCAAGACACATTATGGATCTCAGCCACTTCCACAAGGTGGTCCAACAGACCAAATTCCGGACAGTCTCGGTACAGTCAGTTCTTCCGTTCTTGGAAAATGATGATTGGATGTGCTCTGTAGATCTTCAGGACATGTAGGACCATATAGAAATGGACAAACGCTCCGATTGCTATGCTTCTGGCTGGGAGTCAGTCATTTTCAGTTCAGAGCATTGCCCTTTGGTCTCACCACAGCCCCCAGGGTGTTCACCAAATGCATGCCAGTGGTAGCAGCTCATCTCCGATTGCAAGAATATAGAGTATTCCCTCATCTCAGTGACTGACTCCTTACTACCAACACCAGGCGTTAACTCGAAAGGGCAAGGGATTACACCCTACATCTTTGTGCTTCATTAGGCATCAGATTAAATCTTAAAATGTCAAATCTACAACCCACGCAACATCTGGAATTTATCGGAGCTCTACTGAAACCTGTTACAGGATTACTTCACTCCCAGTTAGAGAGACTACAAAAGATCAGATCCCATATAAACCATGTAGTTCAAAACAAGACTGTTCCGGCCCGAATCAGATGCTAGGATCGATGGCAGCCTCTACAACTCTAGTTCCCTTGACCATTCTATAATGGCTTTTAGCCTAAAAATGGTTGTTGATGAATCAGCCGATGTTATACCGCATCTTGAACACCAATCGCTGCAAACCTGTCTTGGTGGCTCCATTCCAAAGAGATCATTTCCAGCCATCCATTCATCCTTCCACAGCCCTAAGCCATAGTGACCACAGACACTTCCCTGATAATGTGGTGGGGCATTATCTGGGAAGGATGTTCCAAGGCACTTGGTCCCAACTGGAGGCCAATTTGCACATCAGTGTTCTAGAAATGAGGGCAGTGCTTCTGGTGTTGCAAGCATTTCAAAATGCCCTCCCCCTGGGAACAGTGGCAATTCAGACAGACAAGTCGGTGGTCTGGTACAGGGGTGTAGCTAGGATTTTCAAATTTGTACTCACAGCTCTCAAACTGCTACCCCCCTCCCCAGCCAAGCTACGGCCATTCTCGTAATTCACGGTTCGCTCTTTTAGTGTCGATGAAGAGGCATTCACTGTAATGCCTCTTCAGTAATACAATATAAATTCACTCAAACTCGGTTCCTTGAATTGAAATTTAACCTGAAATGTCAGTTATTTGAAAAATGCAGCATGGTAGTTGGGGTAGAGAATTTATGCTTTTGTTTTCTGTAACTAAGGTACAGGTTTTGAGCTTGAGTAAATTACTAACCACCTGCTACCCCTAACTAGGATGTTTCATTCACATACACACCCCTACCTACCTCTTAGTGCAAGAAATATGGACAAAGCCTAAAATAAACAGGGACAGATATTAAATAATGCTCTCGTGAACTTAGAAAGTTGCTAGAATAACAGGATTTGTGCTAGTATGAGAAAGTTGCTAGAACAGGATTTGTGCTAGTATGAATTTTTCTAAAAGACAGGCACGAAGTCTGAGGTGAGGCTATGATTAAACATGACACTTAGGTGAGGTGCCAGTTAATTTTGTAGTTCATGTAGTACATAGCCTGGGATGTCATCTGGTCTAATGGATGCTGTATTCTTAGCTTTGGAGAGTGCGGTTTCTACCAGTGTGGCCGTGATTATCAGAATTTGGCAATCTTTTGGTACTGAGATGGCCCCTTTAGTGGGTGAGAGGGGGGTGATGTTAGCACTAAATCGATCTGCCAGGATATTGGCAATATCCTTGGGATCAGTATATTTAATGCCATTCTGTTGTAGCTCACAGCAGATCTGAGCATTGCCATTTAGATTCTTGACATAACTATAGAATGCCTTGTGGTTGTCTTTGGAATCTTTGGCAATTTTATTTTCGTAACTAGCTTTTGAGGATTTTATGAGGGATCTCAGCTTCTTACTGAGGCTGGTGAGGGAGTTTTTTGCATCCTGGGATTTTCCTCTTTTCTGCAACAGTTTCTTCCTTCTGTTGTGTAGTTTGTTTATAGCAGGGGACCACCAGATCAGCTTCCTTTCTTTGGAGAAGAGCATCTTGGTTCTATTTGGGATGGCATGATTCATGCACGAGTGGATGTGCTCGTACAGTGCCTTAGTGTAGGATTCTACAGTCGAACATTCAGATCCCGTCTGCATGGGTGTCATGAAGTTTGTCACTTCTGACTTCAGTAGCATGAAGTTGGTTTTGGAGAAGTTTTTTTAAGGAGGTTTCCTTACTGGGGGGTGGAGGTGGGATGTGGATGTCAAGGGTGATTTGCTTATAGTCAGACTTGACCAATGAGGAGGTGACCACTGGTGTGGAGCATCTATCTCCCATGTTGGTAATGACCAGGTCTAGGATATTGGAACCCCGGTGGGACAATGGATTAGTTGATCAGACTGTTGGAATTTATGAATTCCAAGAACCGTTGGGAAAAGGAGTTGGTACCCGAGTAGTTTTCCCAGTTAATGGCAGGGTAGTTGAAATCACCCAGTATTAGGGTGTTTGGTTGTATCTTAATATTTTTCAGTATGTTTAGAAAGGTGTAGTGAGAATCTTGGGGCATGGTGTTGGTGGGGGATCTGTAGCAAGCTACAATTTGGATTGCAGTCTTACCTAGTGTTAGTTGCACCTGGAGAATTTCAGATGCATTGTGTTGGGCAACTAGCCTGGAGGTGTGAATATCCTTGGTGAATATGGACACTCCTCCACCTTTAGTGTTTTGGTCTTGGTTTTCTGGCTGAAAAGTGTGGTAAGAGTTGTAGCCTGGTATTGGAGGGTTGCTCTCTGGAGCCTTGAACCAGGTCTCAGTTACTGCACAGATATCGATGTTCTCCATTTTTAGGAGTGCCTCGAAAGAGTGCATTTTGAGGTTTAGACTTATAGCATTGAGTAGCATTATCTTCAGATTTTGCATGCTTGTATCTGTTACGGTGGTGGTTTTATCCTTTGAACCTTGCCTAAAAAAGGCACTATAGGGGTGGCAAGAGCTTTAGCCAGTAACCTGAATCCCAGGGGTGACAGGTACAGACCATCTCTGATAAATTATCGTGGTTTGTTGATCATGTCTTCCCAGGCAGACAAATACTGGATCCCCTTTGAATGACACCAACTGTTGATAGTTTCATTTTGTCCTTATACTGTGGTATCATTCTGGGCGAAGGCAGGATGCTACTCAGGGCTAGGGTCATACCTGCCTGGGCCACATGATCCAAGAGCTCTTCCGTGTCTTTTTTCATGTAGTCCATGGAGGTACGTCTCAAGTCATTCACTCCAGCATGGACAATGACAGAGTCATATTTGTACTTGTTGTGGAGTGACTTGAGTGCATGCGTTATGTTGGCAGATCCTGGCACCCGACAGGCAGGTGACTGTAATTTTCTCCTTGTCCAGCCTGGTGAGTGGGACATCAGTGTGCCTGACTGTAGAGTCACCTATGACTTAAGTGTTGGGTACATTGTCTTGCCTTAGGGGATGTTGTTGGGTGGCATACTGGTGTTGTGAGCTATGTGTCACTTTGGTTGTGACTGGTGTTTGTTTGCGTTTCAACTTTGGAGGTCCTTGTTGCTTGGGCAGGTTAATGTTAAGGACCTCCGCATATGTGAGTTTAGTGTTGCTATGTGTGGGTGTTGATGGTGTGGATTTTGAAGGGCTATGAGTTGCTTGAGGTGTAGTGCAGGTGTTAACCTTCTCCTCTTGACTGTCTAGCACAACCTTGGTCGGAGAGAGCTTTGCTTCCAGTTGGCTATGTAAGTGCATCTCTCGCAGGTTGTAGTTTTGGGTGGTAGGAGGAGAGGATTGTCTGTGTACATGAGGCAGTTGCCGCATTGCCCCAGTATGCCAAGATTCACCAGGTGGACAGGAGAAATCACCGGAAGCTGACCCTTGGACATGCCTGTTTAGGTGCTTTTTTTATAAAGTTTAAGAGCTGTTTTCCCTTACCTTTGCAAGGTACTTTGCAGTTATAGGCTGTTTAGTGCCTACAATTAATTTCTCCTTATTGACAAGGAGAGTTGAGTGCTTGTATCAGTTTCAGGCTTCCTAGTGCTTTCCAGCAGGTTCTAGAGCAAGTGCTAGGCACAGGGGTTCAGATTTTAGTGCTACTACTGAGAAACCAGCTAGTTCTAAGGGAAAATTTGAAGAGTAGACTTTCTGGCAACTGGAATAATTTAACTGTAGCCTCGCAGTGCTGCACGATGCAAAAAATGTGCAAACACACGCATTTTAAGCCAGAAAGTTGAAAGGGATAGAAATCAGCCCAAAATGGCTAATAAAATTACAATTTCAGAGCTGGAAACCACTCCTCTAGCGTTAGATAGGCAGTACAATACTCACCACTCCCACTGGTAAGCAGTAGGACTTCCCTCTACCACAGCAAGGTCTGGATAGCTATGAACACAGAAAATAAAATCCTGAGACAAGCAAAGCCTGGGATCTGGACTGGCCTTAAAGGTTGGAAACGAGCAAACAAGATAGTATTTCTTTTGTTGAAACAGGCTAAACAATGCAATAATACAGTAAATAAACACAGAAAAGGCTAACACACTTGAGTGTGTAGTCCTAAACAGTAAATGCAATTAAAACTCTACAAAATTAGCAATTTAATACTTTTTAAATGAAGCAAGGCAAGTGCGCAACTGAAAAACGATTTAAGAGGCAGTAATACAGCAGAATAAGTAGCTAGTCTACATATACAAAAAAATCTATATATAGAGAAAAGCAGCTAAACCACACAAACAGTTCAGATGCAGTGCAACCTAGAGCACTTGAGTTGTAGCAATATTAAGGCAAATACAGTTATAATAAATGCTGTAAAATATACTCTAAAATTGGGAAAAACACCTCTGTTTGTAGGCTTTTTAACATTTGCTAATCTTGCCACAGTTTGACATTGTTCTGATGGCATTGCTTTATCTGACCCTCTGACAACTAATTGTTGCCTTATGACCTGGCACTTGGCTACTCCTTGCCTATGTCTGCTGACTGTACCTTTCCACTTATGCCTCAGCTACTTGCCTTTCCTGGTCTTCAGTATCTTGTGTAGACAATGCCTTCACACCAGCCATCATAAATGTGACCTCCAAAGTTTGTGCTGAAATTATTTTTGTAAAAGTCCAAACCTTAAGTTCTAACTCATTCACATTCTTAGGAATCATTGTTCTGCAAGGCTAGAACAGGACTTAAAGATAAGGACATTTCATATTTGATGTATAATTTTATAACGTAACCTCCATATCTAAGTATATTTGGCTACTTGACCAATTCATGTTATTTATTAAAGGTCATTCCTAGAAAGAGATCATATTTAGCCACTGCCTTACCCATTTAACAGAGGAAATAAACAAAATAAACACATTCTATGAATAGCAGTAACTGTGAGAGCAGAGTAACATTTTGAGGTAGCTAATCATATAAGTAAAAAGTGTGATAAACTAGCCCAAGTACTATACTTGTCATGAACTTGGAGACATAAACAGTCTGGGGCTTTTCAGGTCAAAATGATTCTCAGGACTTCCTGATAGTTCTTACAACATTACATTCCTTTGACTGGGTCACTGTCGGTCAAGATGCTAGAATAATGCAAACAGTAAAAACATAATAAACTGCCTAACACTCTTGAAATTGCAAACTGGAATTAAATGCAATATTTGCAAGCAGCTTTGCACACACTTCTACCACTTCAGGTTTCATTAGCTACCACATCTTCAGGATATTGGAGGAGACAAGGAGATCAAGGCACCCAGTGACAACTCAGTATGAGGTATTCAAAAGTGTGTGTGTGTGTCTAATTTATTTCAGTTTCTTGTAAAAATAAATATGCAAAACCATACTTTTCAGATGAAATGTGCTACCTGGGTTAACAACTGGATAAATACAGATGAATTCTGAAGATGTAGAAGCTTGCATGTAAAAACTATGCAAATATGATTTTTTTAATTTTATTTCAGTTTCAACAGTGCTATTTTCATTTTGTATAAAACTAAAACTGAACTATTCGTAGCAAAGGAGAAAATAACGACTGAGTTTAAAAGTTCAATAAATATTTGATGAAACCTCAAGTAGTGAAGGCTTTCAGAGCCCCCAAAAATTCTTTACTAGAAATAACAAGTTGGCAGCTATATAGCCAGGAGCTGACTTTCGATCACATACTTTGTAGTTCTGCTGGTCTATAAGCATGGTAGCAAAACAAGAGACGTGATTCAGTTACAACTCAATGTGTTCATAATAAATTCTAGCCTGGCCCCTGAAACTTGAAAAGCCCATGGAACAGTAGCTTCTCACTTGTGTAACTAGGTTTCTGCACTACAGTACCTCTGAAATTCTTACTGTTGCCTCTTTACCTAATTAATTGTCCTGGCATGACCTGTTGCAACACTAGGCGCTTCTTTCTTGGTGCTATACCTAAAGCTTACCACTGTCTCATATAATAAATAAATGGTCACATCTTCAGAAAGGATGAGAATACTCGCTGAAATCCTCCCATCAACTCCTATATTATTAACTTTATCTCCTGTCAATCAGGAAATGTCCATCTTCACTTCTCTGGAAATTCTTAGACACTCACTACTACTATACAAACAACAGAGACTGGAAGGAACATACTTTTATTAAGCAAACCAGTACTCCAAAGTGGACCTACCCTCAGCCTTGACTCTGTCTTTACTTTCCCAAGAAAATTAAGGTTTACTAGTCTTCTTATGGTGTCAGCTGTAGATAACTGCCTTGCATAAATTTCTGTTATTACAGTTGTCTGCTGTAACTTGTAGGGGCACTTACAAAACTGTTAAAGAAGCAGTTCCCTGTTGTAGTTAATTTTTTCTGTATGACATTCTTGTTTGTGGTACATATGGAGCTCTGGATGATTTCAAAACAACAAGGCCTGCAGAATAGTCAACAGGATAAAATTTCATAGCAGTCAGTTCAAGTAAACAATTTTTTGAAAACTTGTACTCAAACTTGTACAGTTTACTGATGGATACAGCACACTATAAGAGTCAACAAAATTGTTTTTACAAGAGTCAAACCCCTACACCCCACCACCACCACTTGGGAGGTTTACCTGTATGTTCTCTTACTTTACTCAAACTCCAGAGTTGCTGCACCTTAGATAAAGGGCAGTGATATAGACATAAAACAGCTTGTATCTTATTTCTTCTATGCGATTATTGTTTTTCCAAGTGACTGTGATCTCAGAGAACACAGACTCACTTTGAGCACTTCTACTACTCTCTTGAATAAACTAAGCATTAACTAAGCATTAATATAAAAGCAAGCATCCCCTGAGCAATAAAGTTTAAGTAAGTATGACTCTTAAAGTGATCCATCATTCAAGCAACTGGACACCCACCCACAACATGTTGCTAATACCTTGGCCACCTACCAGCTAATCAGTAGGTGGTTTCACTGAAATGCTTTACTGGTTTGCTTAAAACCCCAGGTGACACTGATGTTCCCTTTACAGAAGAATCATTGGGTGGAAGGAGTTAGGGTGTCAGAGAAATAGTAAATCACTATTTGGTAGGGTGAAATATGCTCAGTAACATAGTGTGTGATATATTGCAGATATTATTTTCCAGTTTCATTCTCTGATATCCCAAGTAGCAATATATTTAGTAATATTTTATCATCAAAGTCATGGCTTTTTTGTATCTTCAGAAGCTAGACTTAGTGGATGATTTAAGTGCATATTAGATGTATAGATAGACAGATAGATAAATATATATGCATATAGGTTCATAGGTTGGTACTGGGCTATCTGCCCGAAGGCATATATTAGCCCAGCCACATTGTGCGGTATTCACCGCCCCATTAGTAGTTCCCTAGACCCTTGTACTAGCAGCTAGTACCCTTGGCCCCTATCTAGTAGTGCTATTGGTGTAATCCCCGGTGTGAAATTTCTGTTACTCATCCACTCATCAAGGTTCCTCTTGAAGAGTGATAGTGAGGGGCTCTGTCTTATATAGATCGGGACCCTGTTCCATGGTAAGGAAGTCTCTGCGAAGGGAATCTATCCCTCCAGCATGTTCTATTCATTGTTGTGTTGAGGTTTATATCCCTAGAGCATGTAGCTCGAGTAGATTTGGTTTTGCTAAGAGGGAGCATGTTCAACAATTCTGGGTTGGACATGGCTCTGTACGTTAAACAGAGATCGCCGCTGAGAAAGCGGTATGCAACAGAGAACAGTCTTGGCTTTTTCAATCATGCTGCATACGGCAACTGTTTGAGGCCAGTAATCCTCTTGGTTAGGCACCTCTGTGGTCTCACCAGCTGCTGGAGATGTCTAGCCAGGTACATTCCAATTGGTGTACAGTATATACAGTACATATGCATAAGTATAAGCAATCATAGAAAACACAGATGGATGAATCCCAAAACACTGAATACAAATGACTGAAACATCAGTTCATAGAAACATCACTTAGCAGAATCCCACTAAAATCATAAAAGCAGCACAAAGAGATGAAGCCTTGACTATGCCCCTGATGACCCAAGTTCAAATAATAGCTCAGGTGCTAGAATAGCTAGGCAGGGGAGGATAGAAGTGAGAGGTGTATGGTATGCCCATCCTGAAGAGAATGTATGGTGCTTCCCAGCCAGCTGGATTTGATGCTATTGTGCAAATAGAGGCTTGCAAGGGCACAGAGCCAGAATCAAGGAGAACTTGGGGTGTGGCTACTCATCTTAGAAGCCATTGCTGTTGTAAGCATGCGTAAAGGAACATACATCCAGAGATAGAAGGGTGTAGGTAGTCCTTGCAGGGCTGCAAGTACCCACCTCACTACCAGGGCGTGGGGTTAGGGTCTACAATAGTTGTCAGGATGCTATCAAGATCACTATCAACCCTTGCGGATACCTATATGATAGCCCGTCTGAACAGCTTTCACCCATACTCTACTACATATGATTCTAGTGGGAGGGGGGCAAATGGGCTGAGTCAAACTGGGGGGGTTTGATGTTTTGCAGGTATTGGGATCAACATGTTTCCTAAAAAAAAATGGACTCAAATTTTCTAGAAATAGATAATCATGCATACCTTAAAACAGATCCACCACCCAAAAGAAAAGTTTCAAAAGAGTTTTTACAAGGGTACATATCCATAAGGGAAGGGGTCGTCCCTTCTAATCCCTTACTTAAATATACTAACTTCAGTAGTCACACAGCAACAAAGAAATATGCTACAAAATGAATCACTGTCAGTCTGTAAATAGGAACCCTAATCAGCAGTGATAGTGAACAGATGACTCCTATTGCTGTGTTTACAAATGACAAGCTTCAGCATTCTTTATGCATTTCTACTTGTTTGCAGAAGTGTGTGTACCCATGCTAGATTCAGCAGCAAAGTTGGCTAAGTACCCCGTTGGGGAATATTTTAGTTTTTTCTTGCCTCAGTGTTTTACCGGATGTCAGAAAAAGTGAATAACTGTATTTCTTGTGGGAAGCAGATACCGCATAGGGATTATCATACTTTGTGTATTCCTTGTTTGGGGCCTGAGCACGACGTTGTTGGGTGTCGCTTTTGTGCTAGGTTCAATAAGCGCACTATTAAGCGAAGGTTAGATTGTGCCAGGTTGGGCTTCGGGAAGCGGTGCAATTATAATATGCCGTCGGATGCTCCGGCCGCTTCTTCAAGAAGCGCAAAGACAAAGCAGCTAAACCCAGGCAAGAAGAGTCATCCGTGCGGACGCGGTTCTTTAGAGGCGTCAGTGGAACCGGTGGTTCCCGGAGGCTTCTCTGGAGTCCCAGGGGAGACTTTGATATTGCAGGATGTGGCCTCTCAGGAGGCAGGTCAGGCTGAAGGGGCTTCTCAGGTTACTGTACTCCCCTCCCTTCCTAGGGTGGTTAGGCCCTCTCCTTCTGTTTCCAAGGCTTCTCCCAGAGGCAGGCCAGGTTTAGCTTCTGTTGGTGTCACTCCTAGTTCAACAGGATCTGTGCCCAAGAAGCACATGCTTAAAATGGCAGAAGATTTAATTACTTTGATTAGAGGTTCTTTACCCTCCTGATAAGAGGCCTAGGGTGGAACCAGAGTTGGGGAGTTTTGAGCAGGCTTGGATGTTTCAGAGTCTTGACTGAAGACTTGCAGGAGTACTCTCCTTATTCTGATTCTGATGCAGATGATTCGACTCCTTCTGCTTCTCCTCCAGAGGATTTTTCTTTTCAGAGACACTTCATTCCATGAGGGAACATTTTAAGTGGGAAGGTCAGGACTTCTCTGATTCCAGGAAAAGGCTTAGGGAATTTTTGCTTTTACCCCAGCATAGGCCTTTGGCTATACCACCTGTTCTGGATGTTGTGGAAGATGTGTTTGCAGAGGCTTCACTTAATCCTGATTCTTTGCCTCCTGCTCCTGTTAAACCGGATAGGTATTACAGGGTGCCTGAGGCTCATAAATATCTTTATAAGAGTCCTAGGGCGGACCCAGAAACTGTTAGTCAGGGACCTAAGGGTGTCAAGGCCTCTGTTGTTAAAAATCCGGTTCCTCCAGATAAAGAGGCCAGAGCTTTGGATAGATGGGGAAAGAAAGTCTATACTTCTTCCACCTTAGCTATGAGGGCTTTGAATTGCCAGTTTCACATGTTGAAATATCAAAACTATCTTCTTTCTCAATTGAAGTCTAAGGTAGATGCTCTGGCGGAAGGCATTGAGTGTAAAGAATTACAAGATTTGGTACATGTCTCTGAACAAGTGGGTAAGCATTCTTTACAATGTGGTTTTGATGCTGTACAGGCCTCGTCTAGGGTGGCTGCCACTGGATCAGTTCTTCGCAGGCACGCCTGGCTGAGGGATCAGAATTTATCTGACCATGTTAAGACAAGGATTTTGGATGCTCCTTTACAGTCTGATGTGTTGTTTGGTTCACCTGTGGAGTCAGTCTTAAAGAAAATGGAAGACAAGGCTAAGTCTATGCAGGCTGTTAAAGATTTTTTACAAGTTCAGCCTCCGAAGTTTAGTAGGAATTGGCCTGCTAAGGGGTGGACGTACCCTTCTTATGATTCACAGTCTAGGGGTAGATCTAGACGTGGTAGGGGCAGAGCTCAGAGCTCCTTCAGACCTAGGACAGGGAGTTCACCTGCACAATCTTCGGGTGAGGGCAGGGGCCAGTCCTTTCGTAAACAGGCCCAATGACCTACCTTTTCAGCTGCCAGATCCTTCTTGCCTGGCAGCACCTTTGGGAGGAAGGTTGGCACTCTTCAAGGAAAATTGGAGTTTGGGTTACCCAAGACAGATGGGTATTGGATATCATACACCAAACTTGTAAAAGTAGAAAACCACTGTACCAAGCACAAATAAATCCTGATCCTGGAAAGTATATAAATGCTTTTATTCCAAAAGCAGCCACAAAGACACTTCAACACTCCAGATAAACGCTGATCACAAGAAAATACACTCCATAACGTATCCAACAAACATTTTCGTCCCCAACTTCATCAGTAATACTGGCCATATTGTTTAATTAGTGTTTTTATATACCATTTGAATTCTGTGATCACTGCATTGACCAATCGTATTGTAAAGTGCTTAAAGTGCAAGAATACATAGAATTTTTAAGCATAAAAGCCGTAAAGTTAAAATACAAAGATTTAAACTTCTACAATAACTAAACTCATCATGTAAAAGTTATATATTAAAAACTTGATAAAAATACTTTAATTGTAATTGATAAACTTGATGACTTAAATACTGTCTTTCACAAAAGGTGTATTTAAATAAATAAGGTAGTAAAGCCATCTAGTGGTATGAATTAATAATACATCTTAAAATAGAAAACATTTTCCTTACCAAAATAGTGAATATTAAAAACATTTTAAAAGATTTTAAAAGATTGTAAAGGATTCATTGTTTGTACTAATAATATGTGTAATACAATTTAAAAATATATATATTTTAAAAAATATATATATAAAATTAGAGTTTTGCAGCCCTCAGTTTTAATACTGGGGCTATCGACACCATTTCATTGAGCCCTAATTTCCTATTTGCATCAAGAAGGAGTTGCCAATACAATTCTTTGTATTCAATAAGTGTTTCCCACATGCCACCTCTGGGGTTGGTGGGGACAACCTCCAAAATAAAAAACTGGTATCCAGGGGTCTCACATTTTGTTGAATGCTTACTAAGGGCGTTCTTTTCATTTCTTACCCTGACATCATATAGGTGCTCATATATTCTCTGCCTGAGCCTTCTCTCACTCTTGCCCACATAGAAAGAGGAACATTTTTTACAAATGGCTATATATATGATTCCTATAGTGTCACAGTTGGCGAAGGTGTTGAGATGTAAAGTCATGTTTCTCGCTTTTAAATAAAGTGTGTCTCCACAAATTAAGTGTGTACAATAGTTACATTTTCCACATTTATATAGTCCTTTCTTTGATCTGTTACTATTGTGAATAGAATTAGTTTTCTGACCTGCCTCCAAGATATTTTTAATACTTTTACCTTTACGGTAAATGTAAGATGGATCATTGTCAAAAATATGTTCTAAATCAGAAAATTTGGAAAAGCTATTCCATTCCCTAGAGAAAATGTTTCTTAAAAATGCTGATTGTTGTCAAAAGGTGGTAATAAGTCCAGACCTATTCTCTCCCTTCTTTTGTTCATGCTGTTCAACTAAAACCAAGTTCTCATCCTTGCCCAAAATAGGGGCAAAAGAATCACTTCTTTTGATATTTACTTCATCCATCACTTTGTTAAAAAGTTCTAATGGATACCCTCTCTTGATAAATAGATTCCTTAAAAAATTGCTTTCTTCAAGGAAAACTTCATTGTCCGAGGTCATCATACTCAGCCTCACCAGTTGCCCTTTTACTACCCCTTTCTTCTGATGGGCGGGATGGCAACTGGTGTAATGCAAGTAAGAATTAGAGAAGGTGTCCTTTCTGTGAATACGTGATGTGAAAGATCCATGTTTCTTCTCAATACAAACATCTAGGTATCTCAATTCTTGAATGTCAAAATTACTAGTAAATTTTAAAAAACTAGAAGTGTTGTTTAATTAAACAAAGAGGTTCGAAAATTGTTCCTTACTCCCTTTCCAGAAAAAGCATAGATCATCCAAAAACCTTGTATATAAAACACATTCGTTTAAGAGTGGGGAATTTAGAAGATATTTTTCTTCCCAATATGCCATAATAATGTTGGCATAGGCGCAGTGTGCACCCATTGCAACGCCTTTTTCTTGTTTAAAATATTCTCCTTGGAAGTAGATAAAATTATTTTTCAATACTACTTCCATCAAGGTTAAGGTGTTTCTAAAATCTGTGTGAGTCAACCTTTTGCTTGCAACTAGCTTTTCCTCAAACCAATGTAACCCTATGTCATGAGGAATGCATCCAAATAAGTCAATAACATCCATTGTGCCAAAGGCAACATTGTCAGTATATAAGGTAGGCTTAATTTTCCTCAAGAGATCCCATGAATCTTTCAAAATGTTGTCACAGCCCTCCAAAATGTTTTTCACTTTGTGATCCACAAATTTCGCTAAAGGGGCTGTAATTGAGCCCTCGGCTGACACAATTGGTCTAAGCGGTGGATCACGGCTGTTTTTATGCACTTTGGGGATCCCAAAGATACACGGGATTTTTGGTTTCTCAACCACCAGGTATCTATAAGTACCTTGATCAATAGATCCTTTCATCAACATGTCATGTAATAAGCCTTGAATCTTTCTGTAGGCAATATTAACCTCATTGATCGAGACCCTAGTGTATTTTTCTGAATCATTTAACAACTCGAGCATTTTTCCTTCGTATTGTATTGTCTCCATTACAACAACACCCCCACCCTTGTCGGGTTTCATAACCCTCAGATCACGATTATTGCTAATGGTTCTTAAGGTGTTCTTTTCATCGTACGTTAAATTAGAATGGAAATATTTCGTTGTTAAATTGGTTCTAATTTCATTTTCCAATTTTAGCTCAAAATTTCTGAGCTGAGGATGTGTGGGGGGGTTGAATGTACTATTACGCTTCAATTGATTAACATCACAATCTAAGTTTCTACCTTTGAAGAACAATTCTAAATTCTTTTTCCGAATGAATAACTTTATGTCTATCAGTAGTTTGAATATGTCCATTTTTTGGGTGGGAATAAAGAAATTAGAACCAATTTAACAACGAAATATTTCCATTCTAATTTAACGTACGATGAAAAGAACACCTTAAGAACCATTAGCAATAATCGTGATCTGAGGGTTATGAAACCCGACAAGGGTGGGGGTGTTGTTGTAATGGAGACAATACAATACGAAGGAAAAATGCTCGAGTTGTTAAATGATTCAGAAAAATACACTAGGGTCTCGATCAATGAGGTTAATATTGCCTACAGAAAGATTCAAGGCTTATTACATGACATGTTGATGGAAGGATCTATTGATCAAGGTACTTATAGATACCTGGTGGTTGAGAAACCAAAAATCCCGTGTATCTTTGGGATCCCCAAAGTGCATAAAAACAGCCGTGATCCACCGCTTAGACCAATTGTGTCAGCCGAGGGCTCAATTACAGCCCCTTTAGCGAAATTTGTGGATCACAAAGTGAAAAATATTCTGGAGGGCTGTGACAACATTTTGAAAGATTCATGGGATCTCTTGAGGAAAATTAAGCCTACCTTATATACTGACAATGTTGCCTTTGGCACAATGGATGTTATTGACTTATTTGGATGCATTCCTCATGACATAGGGTTACATTGGTTTGAGGAAAAGCTAGTTGCAAGCAAAAGGTTGACTCACACAGATTTTAGAAACACCTTAACCTTGATGGAAGTAGTATTGAAAAATAATTTTATCTACTTCCAAGGAGAATATTTTAAACAAGAAAAAGGCGTTGCAATGGGTGCACACTGCGCCCCAGCCTATGCCAACATTATTATGGCATATTGGGAAGAAAAATATCTTCTAAATTCCCCACTCTTAAACGAATGTGTTTTATATACAAGGTTTTTGGATGATCTATGCTTTTTCTGGAAAGGGAGTAAGGAACAATTTTCGAACCTCTTTGTTTATTTAAACAACACTTCTAGTTTTTTAAAATTTACTAGTAATTTTGACATTCAAGAATTGAGATACCTAGATGTTTGTATTGAGAAGAAACATGGATCTTTCACATCACGTATTCACAGAAAGGACACCTTCTCTAATTCTTACTTGCATTACACCAGTTGCCATCCCGCCCATCAGAAGAAAGGGGTAGTAAAAGGGCAACTGGTGAGGCTGAGTAGGATGACCTCGGACAATGAAGTTTTCCTTGAAGAAAGCAATTTTTTAAGGAATCTATTTATCAAGAGAGGGTATCCATTAGAACTTTTTAACAAAGTGATGGATGAAGTAAATATCAAAAGAAGTGATTCTTTTGCCCCTATTTTGGGCAAGGATGAGAACTTGGTTTTAGTTGAACAGCATGAACAAAAGAAGGGAGAGAATAGGTCTGGACTTATTACCACCTTTTGTCAACAATCAGCATTTTTAAGAAACATTTTCTCTAGGGAATGGAATAGCTTTTCCAAATTTTCTGATTTAGAACATATTTTTGACAATGATCCATCTTACATTTACCGTAAAGGTAAAAGTATTAAAAATATCTTGGAGGCAGGTCAGAAAACTAATTCTATTCACAATAGTAACAGATCAAAGAAAGGACTATATAAATGTGGAAAATGTAACTATTGTACACACATAATTTGTGGACACACACTTTATTTAAAAGCGAGAAACATGAATTTACATCTCAACACCTTCGCCAACTGTGACACTATAGGAATCATATATATAGCCATTTGTAAAAAATGTTCCTCTTTCTATGTGGGCAAGAGTGAGAGAAGGCTCAGGCAGAGAATATATGAGCACCTATATGATGTCAGGGTAAGAAATGAAAAGAACGCCCTTAGTAAGCATTCAACAAAATGTGAGACCCCTGGATACCAGTTTTTTATTATGGAGGTTGTCCCCACCAACCCCAGAGGTGGCATGTGGGAAACACTTATTGAATACAAAGAATTGTATTGGCAACTCCTTCTTGATGCAAATAGGAAATTAGGGCTCAATGAAATGGTGTCGATAGCCCCAGTATTAAAACTGAGGGCTGCAAAACTCTAATTTTATATATATATTTTTTAAAATATATATTTTTTAAATTGTATTACACATATTATTAGTACAAACAATGAATCCTTTACAATCTTTTAAAATCTTTTAAAATGTTTTTAATATTCACTATTTTGGTAAGGAAAATGTTTTCTATTTTAAGATGTATTATTAATTCATACCACTAGATGGCTTTACTACCTTATTTATTTAAATACACCTTTTGTGAAAGACAGTATTTAAGTCATCAAGTTTATCAATTACAATTAAAGTATTTTTATCAAGTTTTTAATATATAACTTTTACATGATGAGTTTAGTTATTGTAGAAGTTTAAATCTTTGTATTTTAACTTTACGGCTTTTATGCATAAAAATTCTATGTATTCTTGCACTTTAAGCACTTTACAATACGATTGGTCAATGCAGTGATGACAGAATTCAAATGGTATGTAAAAACACTAATTAAACAATATGGCCAGTATTACTGATGAAGTTGGGGACGAAAACGTTTGTTGGATACGTTATGGAGTGTATTTTCTTGTGATCAGCGTTTATCTGGAGTGTTGAAGTCTTTGTGGCTGCTTTTGGAATAAAAGCATTTATATACTTTCCAGGATCAGGATTTATTTGTGCTTGGTACAGTGGTTTTCTACTTTTACAAGTTTGCTAATTTTTCCACTTGCTCGTTGATTTTTTATATCATACACCAAGGTTACAAGTTTTATTTCCATACCTTGCCTCCTTTCAAAGGCATGCCGGACATTCCTCATCAGCAAAGACTAGAGGCTCACAAACAAATTTCTCTGCTGCTTCAAATAGGGGCCATACAACCGGTCCCTCTGCCAGAAGTGGGCCTAGGATTTTATTCTCGCCTGTTCCTAGTACCAAAGAAGGGGAACACGTGGAGACCAATTTTGGATTTATCTATCCTCAACACTTATCTGGACATTCCCAAGTTCAAAATGTTGACGTTACAACAGCTTTTACCTCTGCTGGGCAAAGATCACTGGATGGTGACTCTGGATCTCAAGGAGGCTTACCTTCATGTTCCTATCAGGCTAAGTTGCAGGAAGTATCTGCGTTTTCGAGCTGGGACTTCTCATTATCAGTTCTCTGCATTGCCCTTTGGCTTATCTACTGCCCAGAGTGTTCACGAAGGTTCTGGCTCCAGTGATAGCTTTCTTCAGGCTAAGAGGAATACAGATCTATCCTTATTTGGACGATTGCCTGATTCTGGCCCAAGGAAAGGACGAACTTCTTCTTCATTTACAATATGTGATAACAGTGCTAAGATGCCTGGGGTATTCTGTGAACGAAATAAAGTCCAGTCTAGTACCCTCTCAGGACATGTGCTTTCTGGGTGTGAGACTGAATACAGCATCCCAGATGGCCTTTTTGACCCCGGACAAGCAAAAGAATCTTTCTCTTTACTTCCATCAATTGTCTCATCAGTCCAGGCTGACTGCAAGGACAGTCCTTCAAGCCTTGGGGTTCATGGCATCTTGTATTCTGGTGCTTCCCAATGCCAAACTGCATATGAGGAAGCTACAATGGTATCTCAAAAATGTATGGACACAGCACTGCCAGGATATGGACACTGTCATTCAGATAATACCTTGCATTCAAAAGGAATTTTTGTGGTGGGCTCAGGAATGTCACCTAAACAAGGGACTCTCTGTGACCCGGCCAGAGGCGAGTCAGATTCTAACGACAGATGCCTCAGACAAAGCTTGGGGAGCTCATCTAAATGGAAAGTGGGTACAAGACACGTGGCCTGCCAGACTTCAACATCTACATATCAACTTGAAGGAGATGTTAGCAGTCCAATTTGCATTAATAGCTTTCAAGGATTTACTTCTTCCAGGGCAGGTGTTGGTTCTAACAGACAACACAACTGTCATGTGGTACATCAACAAGCAAGGGGGAACACATTCTTATCCTCTATGCAGACAAGCAATGATTTTGTGGGAGACGGCTCTCAGTTTACAGCTAAATCTTCAGGCAAGGTTTCTGCCGGGAGCACAGAACTCCTTAGCAGATGTGTTGAGCAGACAAATTATGGATCCCCACGAGTGGAAATTGGATCCTCATGTATTTCAGAAATTGACAGTGTTATGGGGAACTCCAGACATAGATCTGTTCGCTTCTCCGCTAAACCACCAGCTGCCAAAGTTTTGCACAAAAAGGTTTCATCCCACAGCTTGGAAAGTGGATGCTCTTTCATTCAATTGGAGCAATCTTCATGTGTATGCCTTTCCACCTCTGCCTCTCCTCCCAAAGGTACTCCTGAAGGTCAGACAGGACAAGCCAAAGATGATTTTAATAGCTCCAGATTGGCCTCGACAGCACTGGTACCCATTACTGAGAAGTCTGGTACGGGAGCCTCCATGGCCTTTGCCTTCGATTCCGCACCTGCTGTCTCAGGAGAACAGTCATTTACTCAATGTCAAACTTCACTCTCTTCACCTAACAGCCTGGCATATTCTGTTGTAAACCCTGGAGGGTCTCAGCTTCCACAGCAAGTTTTGAATGTTATTTTGGAGGCTAGAAGGCCTAGTACAAGGAAAGTGTACGCAGATAAATGGAAGAGATTTTTATTTTGGAGTACAGCAAAGGATTTTGATGTTTCTAAGCCTAATTTAAGTGTGGCTCTTCAATATCTTACTGAGTTACTGGACAAAGGTTTGTCCTTCTCTTCTATTAAGGTTCATGCTGCAGCAATTTCTGCTCACTATGACTGTGACCCACCGTTGTTTTCTCATCCTTTGTTTAAGCAATTCCTTAGAGGGGCAAAGAATATAAGACCCCCACGTAGAGCTCCTACTCCTGCTTGGGATCTCAATTTTGTGTTAGAGAAACTCACTCTACAACCTTTTGAGCCTGCAGCTACTGCCGAGTTGAAATATTTATCATGGAAGACTGCTTTTTTGTTGGCCATTACCTCTGCGAGAAGGGTTTCTGAATTACAGGCCCTTATGGCAGTTGAGCCTTTCTTAATTTTCCATAAGGATAGGGTATCTTTGCGTACTAATCCTTCCTTTATGCCTAAAGTGGTTTCTAGTGTGGCTTTAAACCAAACTATTCATTTGCCAACTTTTTATGCAAACCCCCAAAATAAAGGGGAAAAGATTTTGCACACTTTGGATATACACAGGCAGTTGCGATATTATTTGAGCAGAACTAAAGGGTTCAGGCAATCTCAGCAGTTATTTGTTTCATTTGCTTTGGGATCTCAGGGCAAGCCTGTGTCAAAACAAACTATTTCTAAGTGGATTGGGTTTTGTATTGCTTTCTGTTATTCCCATCATGGGAAGGAGATTCCAGCTGGGATTAGGCCTCATTCCACTAGGGCTACTGCCACTTCTACAGCTTTTTTAAGGGGAGTGGCAACTAAAGATATTTTGGAGGCAGCTACTTGGAGTTCAGTGCATACTTTCTCTAAGCATTACCACCTTCCACTTTACTCTAAATCTAGGGCTGGTTTTGCCACTGCAATTTTACAGGGCATTTTGGCAGCTCCTACTGCTTTATAGTTTTGCCATCCTCCCTTACCTCTGCTTTGGGATTCTACCCAAGTGTAAGGACTGCAGCAATGTGAGATGAAGAACATAGTACAGTTTTGTACCTCCCATAAATGTCGATGTTCGAAGATCCACATTGCTGCAGTCCAATTTACCCTCCCTCCTTCCCCTCTGTAGTTAGAGGCGGTTGTATGGTTTGGGTTGTAAATATTGTGGATATTGTATATATTGTACATATGATTAGTGCAAGGGTGGTTGGTTGTTTTTTGCTGTCTTTTGGTTTTGACCTTTCTTTTTGGGTCTTCTGACATCTGGGGCAAGAAAAGACTGAGGATATGACGTCGGTCATGCGCATTTGTACCCTGACGTCCTGATGTCAGTCTTAAGCGCCTTGACCGACGTCAGCCTAATACTTTGATATTCGGGCCGACCGAGGACAGCGGACTACCCAAGTGTAAGGACTGCAGCAATGTGGATCTTCGAACATCTACATTTATGGTAGGTACAAAACTGTACTTTTCTTTTGTATCTCTTAACTATAGCACATTAGATGGATCCAGTTAAACTCAAACAGTGTCTTGTTTGTTTTAAGGTAGCATTTCTATAGCTGGTGCTGGTTGTGTATGGTATATTAGTAAAACCGTTTGCGTCTGACTTCAGTATTGGTTACCCCTGAGTCACTACTCCTTTGTTTCTGTGAGCTGTCTGGCTAACATTTCTGATATAAACAGGTGCTTAAAATTTGTGAACACACACTTACTTCATTTGCGAGAGAGATTGTAAACACTCCATTTGTCCGATAATCCATTTGTACACACTTACTTCAATTGCGGTAATCCATTTGCGAGAGAGATTCCCGCTCTGGACATGATGTGAGCTCACTTCCTTTAAGGTATCCTCTTCACTTACTTCAATTGCTTGCGAGACAGAGATTGTAAACACACACCAATTGCTTCCGAAGTTCCGATAATCCATTTGCGAGACTGGACATGATGTGAGCTCACTTCCTTTAAGGTATCCTCCTTAAAGGAGCCAACACCCTTTAAATACGTACGTTTTTTTTTTTTTTTTTCAAAAAAGCTACCCCCTTCTAAAAAAGTTGTACTGAAATCAGTACAGTGTGTATGCCTCCCGACGTCCCTGGTCTGGTACATCAACAAACAAGGAGAAACCAAATTTCACCCACTTTATCGAGAAGACCTCAGAGTCTGGCAATGAGTGATTTCTTCCAACAGCAATGCATATTCCTTGGAGCTCCAACATGATAGCAGACAAATTGAGAATAACTATTCTGATGCCTCATGAGTGGTCCCTCAATCCTGTAGTGGCGGATAATGTTTTTTGCAACTTGGACCAACCTTCTTCCGATTTCTAGGCACCCCCCCCCCCAATAACAAGTGCAGCAGTTACTTTGCCCTACCCTCCCCCCGAGGAGGTTACCCAGAGGCGCTGTCCTTCACGATTAGCCCCCCAAACTCTTGTATGCCTTTCCCCCAACCCCTCTAATATCTCAGTTTCTAAAGAAAGCCAAGGGGTCAGAGAACACACTAATCCTCATTGCTCCCTTCTGGCCTCAACAGGTTTGGTTTCCCTTCATATGGCCTCATCTACTTCAGAAACCTTATAATTTGGACCCAGTTCCAGACCTATTATCTCATCCAGAAGGTATGGTTCATCTCAAGCTCATTGCATGACTTCTCCAATTCCCATGATTACCAGGATTTCTTCCCTTACCTCTGCAGTCCGACAAATCATTTTGGCACATCACAAACCTTCTACTAGAAAACTGTACCAGGGTAAATAGGAAAAATCTGGTAGATGGGCTTTTAACATCTTGATCCTAATACAAATCCCATAGACAAAGTGTTGGTTTTTCTGGCTGTTCTTTATCAATCTGGCTCATCAACCTCCACCATTCAGGTTCATCTGGCCTCGATATCTAGCTTCCATATTGGTTTGGATGGTTCTTCACTTATGTCACATAGACTTTGTAAAGCCTTTTTGAAATGAACCCTCATGCTGAGACCTCCTTTTAAAGATCCCACAGCTCCATGGAATTTACCATCGGTCCTGCTATCTGTTACTCTGTCTCCTTTTGAACCTTCAGCTACTTGTGACTTAAAATTTCTGACATGGAAAACTTTGTTTTTATTGACCAGTACTTCCGCAAGAAGAGTTTCAGAAAATTAAAGCCTTGTCCTACAAGCCCCCCTATATAATACTTCACAAAAACAGGGTATCCCTCAGGACAAATCCTTCCTTCTTGCCTAAGGTAGTTTCAAAATCCAATATCAATCAAACCCTGCAGCTACCAGTGTTTCCCTAATTTTTCCAATAAAAGATAGTACTGTCTACACCTTTTAGACATTCACATGCAGTTATGTTTTTACCTTCACAGAACAAAGGACATCAGAAAATCTGACCAGCTGTTAGTTGCCTTTTCCTCACTTTCCTTAGGTAACCCAGTTTCCAAGGTTTAACCTTAGAAATTGGCTTAGAGATTGTATCACGTTTATCTATCATTCCAAAGGGACTTCACCTACCATACCCTGTGAAAGCACATTCATCTAGAGCCATAGCAACTTCTGCAGTTTTTCATGCTAGAGCTTCTTTAGATGATATTTGTGCAGCAGCTACATGGGCATCTCCTCATACCTTTATCACTCATTACAAACTGAACCAGGTCTCTAGGGGGACGTGCATCATTTGGCTCGATGGTGCTCAGGAAAACTCTTACGTGAGACCTCCCAAAATTCAGGTAGCTAGGAACTCTGTCCCACAGTCAAGGATTTTGTGAAGATTGACATCATCAGATAAAGAAGTTGTCTTACCATAACGTTCCGTCTGTGTTGCCGATCTTCACAAATCCTTGACATTTCCCTGATCTGAGACTCTTAGTGGACTGAGTATTCCCAAGCCTGCCTTCGTTATAGGGACTCAGATCATTTTCATCATCATCAGCCCCCCTTTTCCCATTTTTATACATGATGTCGCCAACTCTCTCAATTCAGTGCCACACTCCTGCCTTCTTCAACACTAATGCCTGACTGTTGCAGATCTTTTTTCACACAATCCATCCACCTCTTTGCTGGACATCCTCACTTCCTCTTACCTTCTTCCTGTCTGTCCCAAATCTTCCTCACCAGATTGTCTTCTGCTTTTCTACACGTGCCCAAACCACCATAATCTGTTCTCTCTGATCTTTCCTGCAATTGGAACTACTTTGGCTTTTGCTCTTTTATCCTCATTTCTTCGTCTGTCCCACAGTGTGCATCCTACCACTCAGGCACTTCATTTCCATCACCTCTAGCTTCTTCAACTGTTCTGCCTTTACTGCCCAGGTTTCTGTACCATACAGTAGTACTGGTCGCACCACAGTCTTGTACACCTTACTTTTCAGCTTCTTTGGAATTCTTCTCTCATAGACTACACCTGATACTCTATGCCAGTTTGCTGCAGCCCCTCTGATTCTAGCTTTGACTTCTTCATTCAGACTACCCTTCTCTTCAACTACCACTCCCAGATGCGTGAAACTGTTTACCTGTTCCACTATCTTCCCTTCTATCTCTATCCTCAGCTTATTCTGATTTCCCCAATTTGCTGCCATTACCATCATCTTATCTGTGCTTTACTATGGGGACTCAGATGTGATCTCTTATTGTTGTGGTCTAGCTATCTGCTACTATTTCAGGCAAACTCTGAAGCAATTTACGGAACAGCATTATGGGTAGAGCCTGGCTTGAGTGTTTGGAAGGCGTGAGCTGAAGTAAATGGCCGAGTTGGTTCCGAGGATCGGAACCAAATCCACAGTCAAAGATTTGTGAAGATTGACAACACAGATGGAACATTATGGTAAGACGCAACTTCTTTTATTACTGGCCGTGGTTTCTCCTCCATTTGAACCAGCTGCCACGGTTGATTTACAGTTATCTTGGAAGATGGCCTTTTTGGTGGCTATTATCTCGGCCAAGCGGGTTTCAGAACTGCAGGCATTATCTATCAAGCCCCCCTTATTTGGTCTTTCATAAAGACAGTGTCTCTTTGGACTAACCCATCCTTCTTACCAAAGGTGGCTTCTGAAGTGAAAATTAACCAGGTTATTAGTTTGACAGTTTTCTTCCCAAATTACTAGAACAAAGGGGAATACAAATTGCACTTGATGTTCACAGGCAGCTGCCTTTCTAGTTGCATAGAACCAAATGTTTGCTAAAGTCGGATCAGCTTTTTGTGTCCTTCTCTAAGCCTCGTCTGGGAAAGCCTGTTTCTAAGGTTATTCTTGCGGATTGCATTTCAGAGTGTATTTCTTTGGCCTGTTGTTACAAAGGTTTGTCTGTACTGGGTCCCGTCCAGGTGCATTCCACCGGATCAGTATCTAATTCTGAGGCCTTTTGGTCCAGGATCCCTATTGACTATATCTGTTCTGCTGCTACCTGGTCCTCTTCACATACCTTTATTTCCCATTACAAACTGGATATTCTTTCCAGGAGCAGGGCATCGTTTGGCTCAGCTGTGCTCCAGAACATCCTTCCAAGAGGGCCTCCCATGGTTATTATAGCTAGGGACTCTGTCCCACAGGTTGAAGATAAATGAAAACAACTTTAGATAGCGAAGTTATGTACTTACCATAACGTTTCATCTGTGTTGTTGCTTTTCATTTGTCTTCCAACAGTCCCTCCCTCCTTCCCCCCTGCTCTTTTTGGTTGTGTAGTGGAACTGTCTGGAGGCAGCCATAGGTGGCTTCTTGGCTAGAGCTGAGTCTGTGTGCGCCAGTGCCTTTTTTTGGGCAGAGATGTAATGTTTTTATGCTGTAAGAGGTTGGTGCTGTTCTGCAACAAAATCAATCTGAGGTGAGGAGGGAGAGCAGAGCATTATGGGTAGAGGAGGAGCTTGGATTTCTGATCTGATGCTGGAGTATACAGCCGAGTCAGATCCGTGCAGGATCCGGGTCCCACAGGTTGAAGACAAATGAAAAGCAACAACTCGGATGGAAAGTTATGGTAAATACATAACTTCTCTTTTTCTCCTTTTGTTATATTTCTTTGTGAATGTATAAAAGTCATTTCCTTATCTAATTTATATCTTGTCTATTTTTCTTTCATATGTGACCATGCATAGAATTACAAAACTAACAGAGTAGTGATCACAACTGCCCAAAAGTTGGCTCATTTCGAGATCTTTAATAAGGCCCTGAACATTTATCAATACAAGATCATATGCCTTTTCCCATTGCAGCTGACTCCGCTAGATCTTCAGAGTTATGTAAAGTTACTATATCTGAAAATGAGATTAATAATTGAAATGTTACCAGTTATCCCAACTGATAGTGTGATAATTAGAATCACTTTGGATTAATGTAGGTTTCTCATCCATTGTAGATTCCAAACAGTATAAACATGAGTAATGTTAGTTTGTGTTTAAACTATGGCTTCTGTAAGGCAGTGTTTTTCATTAAACAAGAAACATCTTTATTTAAGTATCATGTATAACACAGGCAATCTTGCATTTATATAAATGAAAATAAACCACACAGACATAATTTCAGTTGCAAATAGTTTACATTACAAACCATGATGACAACTGTATTTGGTAAACATAATGACACAACTGTATTTGGTAAACATAATATATCACTTATAATCTATCCGGTTATTGTCAGTCAGACATCAAGTCCTGCCTTCTTTTAAACTTCGTTCCTCCTCTGCATGTATTTTTCCCACAGTTCCCATTTTTTTCCTGTGTAGTTTTGCTCCTATCTTTTTCTAAAGATCCGATTCAAGTTGTTTTATCTCTGTTAATATATTTGCTACTTCTAGTACAGTTGGTTTACACTTTTGATTTCCATTTTCTAGTAATTGTTTTTCTGGCAGCCACCATAATTAGACTCAACAAGGCCTTACTACGTCTAGGCAATTCTGATTCTGTGTCATAGCTCAAAAAAAAAAAAATTATTTCCTTAGTCACACCAATTTGCTCACCCAATATCTCTGACAAGGCAGTCTGCAGAGAATCTTTAAAGTCTGCCAACTCAATACTCTCCCAGAAAATATGTTCCCAACTACCTATTTCTTCCCTGTCACGCCCTCCAACATTTGCTGTCTTCCTGAGAATAAATTCTTGGGTATCTGTATACCCCATGTAGACTGCAATGTAAACAGTTCCAAGCAAAGATTGTAAATCTTGATTTTGTTGCATATTTGGGAGACGTGCATATATCCCCCATTGTTTCTTTAAAATGCTTATCCAGTCTCTTCCCAAACCTGTAGTTGGGAAAGCACTAGTGTCTCATTTTCTTTTCATTACCTTGATTTTTATTTTAGTTATTATTGGTGCATGATCTGAAATAGTTATTGGGTGCGTTTCAAGACCTTCAATTAAATGTTCCTGAAAGATATAAAATCTTTCTAGCCTAGCCCAGTTTTTGTATCTGTGTGAGTAATATGTAAATTCACACCAAACTCCTAGTACTGAATTCACATCTTCCATGCCAAACATTTTCATAAATGTCTTCAAAAATCTACCCTCCCTTGTTATATTATCCCTTCTAGGTCCCCAGGCACATCTTTACTGTTGCAAACCAAGTTCCAGTCTCCACCTCTAAGTAATATTCCTTGCTGAAAGCTGATTATTTCTCCCAAAAATGTCTTAAGCTCCATTATAGCAGTTTTAGGGGGGATGTAAATGCATGCCAATGTAATCCTCCTTCCTAGCCAGTAGCCCCTTAGTGCTATGTATCTTCCATTATCTTTTTTTTCCCTCTTCTATCACTGTTGGAGCTCCTCTTGCAATTAAAATAAGTACTCCTCTTTTTCTTTGCCCCAAATATTCTGCTGAATAGCCATCCTGAAAATCTTTCTTTACCACATTCACATGTTCAGTTCTTTCCAGGTGCGTCTCCTGTAGCATAGCTATTTACACTCTACATTTTTAATATAGTTCACTACTCTTTCTTTTTTATATTTAACTGTAAGATCATTTAGATTGAAAGACATTACAGAAAGCATCATTTTCTTATATAATGATTACCACCTTTTATATATAACTGCTCTTTTGCTAAATGTATAGTTCCAACTTTTATGTTACATGTATATACTGTTCGGCAGGTTGATCTTTTATGCAGTTGTTTCATGTCATATCCATTTGCGCCTATGTCACATCTTGCATAACTTTTTGCTTTTTTGAAAGCCCTCAAACAGAACAAACAGCCCCCCCAAAAAAACTCCTAGAACCTATGCACTGTACAATAACACACAAAACTATGTACATGTTCAAATATTGGAGTTTTTGCTTACTAATAAGAACATAAGTTCTAAGTTGATAGCTACAAGACAGGCTAAAATTAACCAAAAAAAAACTTAGTCATGCTAAGACTCATGGTACAGCCAGTGCTATTAGTAAATGCTATTTAATTTTTTATATATATGTAACTCTCCCAGTTGAGAAAACACTTGAATGCTTTCAGTAAACACTTTCTCCAAGCCATTTTTCTTTATCAAATTGTCTTCTAGAGACATGCAGTCCAGACACAAAACTGCTAAGGTACCTTGTTTATCAGATAGAAAGACTTAAGTATTCAGTATTCTTTTTCATGTACATGCCTTGTAAGTAAACTTGTTACTGGATAATGCCTATGTTTTTTACCCAGTCCTTTCCTTATGCAAGCATGGGGAAAAGCGCACTGATTTTTATTTTGTCATACTCTCTTAACCAAACCCTTGTGCTCTCACCCCATCTCCTCCTCTCCTCATTCTTTTTTCATTGCAGTACCTATATTTTTCAAAACTGGTCAAAGAAAAATAGAGAAGAGTGAAGAAGAAAAAACAAAAGCATCTGTTTCTATTAGTATCCCCATTGCATTTAAAAAACCTGAGAGAACTTTACTTTGTCTGACTGGTTTTGTATTATCTTTAAAGCTGTCACTTGGGAAAGCCCCTGTTTGTTTTCAGGGAACATTATGTCTTAGCCAGTTTCTCTGCCTGCACCCCCCCTGCAATCCCCTTCCACCAGACTGTCTCCAGTTTCTCTTTACCAGATTGTCTCCATGGACACAAGCTGCAGAAATGCTACTTAGTATAGGTATTTGCAAGTGCTAGAAAAACAACCTTATAATAATCAGTATTCTTTTTTCATTTACTTGCTCTGTGTTTTAAAACAAAGGTCCCTTAACCAGAAAAGCACATCAATTTGAACTCTGTCATGTCCCCTTAACCAGGCTCCCTTTTTCCTTTTTTTTTTTAAATCATTACATTGCCTGTGTTACTTGAGTCCCCTACTCAGAAGTCCAACGTTTCCAGATTTTCTTGTGCTATCATTTTTCACAAATATAATTAATGCGTTGTAATCCCAAATTATGATTATATTACTACTGTTCTCCATCACCCAGATCCAGATCCTGTCTCTACTTCATTTCCAACGTGTACTCGATTCTTCTGGTCAACTCTTGGGCTCCCTTCCTTCTCTCCAACATTTTCCTTTAAAATACTGATAAAGGTTTCACAGGTGCAGTGGTCTTTATTACCAGAGGAGCAGGAAGCTGAATCTCCTTCTGTTTGTCAAACTTCTGTATTTCCTCGTTAGCATGCACTTCATCAAAAAATGATTTTGCCCCTTCAGGGAAGAATGCCTTGAAGACAGCTGGGTATAGCAGTTTGAATCTCACTCTCTCTTCTTCTTCTCTCTTGCCTGTTGTACAGTGAGTAATCATTCTCCACAAGCACTCTGCTGTCACCTACTTTTAGTATTTTGTCCTTCTGCCATAATTTTGACAAAATCAATTCTTTCTGCTGGTAAGATTGCATCCTTATTATTAAAGGTCTAAGTTGCTTTCTTATCGCTAGTTTTGGAACATGCACACAATGTGTCCGTTCAACTAATAGATCCTGCTCTGGAATATTAGTCCAGCTGCTTATTTGTGCTTTAATTTAATGCAGTCTGTTCCTTCCAGCTTCTCTGGTATAGCTGAAAATCTCAAGTTTTCCGTATGTGCTCTGTCCTCTAATTCTACTAATTTTTGAAACATCTCTTCCTGAGCAGTCTCATATTCAGCCAGTCTTTTCTTCATTTTGACCTCTGACTTTTGCAACTTTATCATCTCATCTGAATATCTGTTTAATGCTTCTTCCATTTTTTTCCAGCCTTTTGTTGTTTGTGTTAATATACTCTATCAGTGATTTGTTTATTTTAACCAGGTTTGTATGCATTTGTCTTATATCATTCTGCAGGTTATTGGAAGTTGTCTGAAGGTTGCATTACTCTTTGCTGAGCAGCTGCAAAACTCTCCCTAGTCGGTGTTTCTTCCTTACTTTTGTAGCTGATTTTTTCCAGGTCTTCTGCATTTCTTTCTTCTTGGCATGCAGGCAGTGTACTTACTAGCCAGTTATTGAAATTCATCCATAAATACAAGTCTACTGGCCTTCTCTGCTAAATTTCTGTTTTCACACTGGGAGAGCTAAAAACAAACTGTTACACAGTGTAAAGCCATCTTACAACTCCCACTCCAAACTCCTTGTACTGAATTCACATCTTCCATGGCAAATATTTTCATAAATTTCTTCAAAGATGTACAGTCCTTTGTTGTATTTTCTCTTCTTGGCCCGGAGACACATCTTCACTGTTGCAAATATAATTCCAGTCCCTACTTATAAGTAATATTCCTTGCTGAAAGCTGATTATTTCTCCAATAATTTTCTTAAGCTCCATTATAGCAGTTTTCAGCAGAATATAAATACATGCCAGTGTAATCCTTCTCCCTTGCCAGTAGCCTCTTAGTAGTACAAATCTACCATTATTGTCTCTTTTTCTCTTCGTCTATCACTGTTGCAGCTCCTCTTGCAATTAGTCTAAGCCCCAGGTATTCTGCTAAATAACCATTTTGAAAACCTTTCTATATCAAATTTACATGTTCAGTTCTTTCCATGTGTGTCTCCTGTAGCATAGCTCTTTGTACTGTACATTTTTAATGTAGTTCACTACTTTCTATTTATTATTTATTTGCAAGAACATTGATGTTTAAAGACATTACAGAAAGCATCATATTCTTAAAGGTTTTCCCACCTTTTATGTATAAGAAAGTTTTTGTTTAATGTCTAGTTCCACCTTTTGTGTTACGTGCATATACTGTTTGGCAGATTAATCTTTTATGCCAGGGGTGTCCAACCTTTTGGCTTGCCAGGGCTGCATTGAGTGAACAGAAATTGTCTTGGGGCCACATAGAAAATATGAGTTAACTCTCTCGCTGCCACGGACGACCAAAGTCGACCTCCTGACTACTGTAGGTGCATTCGAACAATGAATAAATGCCTAATATTTGCATTAAAATTCTAATTCTCATTCTCTAATCTAACAGTTAACTCTAACATCTTAGTTAATATATATTATTTATTTATTTTTTTTTACAAATAGATATTCACTACAACACTAGTATTTCTCCTCACTGGGAAAACCACTCCAGCAGTCCAAGTACGTAAAATGTCAACATTAGTAGTCCTACAATGGTATAATCCACAAAAATAAGCTAACAAATTTGCAATAAAGTAAAGAATTCACATTACTGACTTAATAAAACAATTCTGAATAAGCTACAAGAGGGTCTCACCCAAACAAATGACTGGTGCCAGAAACATGGCCTCAAACTAAATGCCAAAAATGCATCATCATCCCCTTTGGGGAGAGTGATGTCCCCACAAATTATCAAATTAATAACAATGTAAGCATATGCAGTCAGTCGTGAGGTGCTTGGGCACTCAGGTTGATAGAAACCTGACTTCTGACCACCATGTTGTCTTTGTTGTACGGAAAGCTTTTTACATGGCCCACCTCATTAGTAAGGGTATCTCATCCAGGGACAAGGTGGTCATAACATCCCTGTATTCTTCCTTTATAAGAGCCATTACTGAGTGCAAAGCCCCTTTTGGCATGTGCCTCAGCAAAACACCCTGCCAAAAGAAAGACTGCAACCATTTCTGACAAAAAAGGTCAAAGGACTAAGTTCATAGGTAGGTACTAGGCTATCTGTCCGAGCGCATTTATAACCCTAGCCAGAGTGTCGGCTTTTGCCACCCCATTGATTAATTAACTGAGCCTCTGTCAAGCTGAGCCAATGAAGTGATCCCAGGGGTGTATTTTCTGTTACCCATCCACTCGTCAAGGTTTCTCTTGAAGAGTGTTAGTGAGGGGCTCTGCCTAATGTAGATAGGAATTTTGTTCAAAGCATGGAGAGTCTCTCTCTGACAGGAATCTATCCCTCCAGCATGTTCTATTTATTGTTGTGGTGAGGTTTAGCTCACTAGAGCGCGTGGCTCGCAGTGACTTGGATTTCTTTAGGTGGAGCATGTCCATCAATTCGGAGTTGGACATGGCTTTGTAAGTCAGGCAGAGATCACCTCTGAGTAAGCGATATGCCACTGAGTGCAGCCGGAGTTTTTTCAGTCGGTCTGCCTAGGACATATGTTTGAGGCCAGTAATCCTCTTGGTGAGGTACTTTTGTGGTCTTTCCAGCTGTTGGAAATGTCTTGTGAGGTATATCCCAGATGGGGCATTGTACTCTGTAATGGGTCTGAGGAGTGATGAGTAGAGGGGCACTATAACTTCTTTATTTCTAGATGCGAACCCTTTAGTAATTAGATGGGCCACACAGAAGGATTTCCTAACTACTTTGGCAATATGATTGTCAAAGGAGAGATTACTATCTACCTGGGTCCCCAGATCTCTTATTACCTAGGGGGCTGCCACATATGTGGTAATTCGTGGGTGTTTTGTTTTTCCCAAATGGGATGACTATGCAGGTATGATAATATATTACAGGATGATTACAATGGTGGAGAGGACGTCCCTTTAGACCAGGCCCCTCTCAGGAGGTCGGAGAGGATAATGAAACAGAGACAGGCGGAGACGAACTATTACAGTCCTCGATCATCCTCTCGGAGGGGGAGGGGTGGATGGAACAACTTTCAGAGATAAATGGTGTACCACATGAGCAAAATCAAAAATGTGTTATTGTGACTAATGAGATGGAAGATTTTAATATTTACAACTATAGTGGAATGGCTGTGACAAAGGAATGGGCAGATTTACTTTCTAAGGGACTTAATTTTGTACCAACAAATAAAGGGAATATAGTGGAAACTATTATACAACTTAAATCTTTCACAAGAAAACTGAATTTAGGTCTATTTTTTTAAAGACACAAACACTACTTCTAGACCTATTTTGTCGAGACCTAGTATTTTCCAGCCTCCAAGCCATCCTTTAGTTCAGGCCTTTGAGACCCTATGTGAACTTGACATTAGGTCACAAATGAGGTATAAACATTATGATAGAACTGATGAAAATTTAGATAATGCAGAAAGGACCACCCTGAATGAAATCCTCAGTCAAACCAACATAAGAATTATGAAACCAGATAAAGGGGGAGGTCTGGTTATCATGAGTATAGAAGACTATAATAGTAGAAGTATGATATACTTTACAGTGAGGTTTATATGGAAATATCGCGTAATGAGTTTAATATTGCATACCGTAATGTAGACCTAGAATTGGAACAACTACTACTTAATGGGCAAATTAGTATAGACATTTACAATTATCTTTTTGTTAAGGAGCCTAAAACACCTACTATTTTTGGGATACCAAAAATTCATAAGTCTATACAAAATCCACCAGTTAGACCCATTGTTGATGCTAAATCTTCTAAAACTTTTACATTTGCTAAATATGTGGACAACATGACTAAAGGACTCCTAGACAACCGGACAAGTATTATTAAGGATTCCTGGGATTTCCTTGGTAAAGTAGATCAAAGCAAGTTTGATAGTAGGCTTATATTAGTTACTATTGATATATGTGATCTTTTTTCTGTTATACCGCATGAAATTGGCTTGGATTGGTTCTATGAATTTCTTTGTAGTAATTCGTCCTTGAACCACAGTAATATCTTACCATTCGGACATGTATGGAGATCATTTTAGATAACAACTTTATTACATTCGATGGACATCTATTTAAGCAAAAGACGGGTGTAGCCATGGGTGCATGTTGTGCGCCCATATTTGCTAACATTGTCATAGCACAATGGGAAGATATGTACATACTTAATTCCGAATTCAGGACTTCATGGGTACTGTATGGGTGGTACCTGGATGATATTGTCCTGTTTTGGAGGGAAACTGAGGATGACCTGAATAGGTTTTTTTCTTATATTAACAATACAACCAGTTTTTTAAGATTTACTATGGTCAAGGATTATGATTGTATCCATTATTTGGACATTACTATAAAGAAAGACTATGGAAACAAACGCTTTATATCCAAGCTTTATAGGAAACCTACATATTCTAACACATTATTGCACTTTACTAGTGCGCACCCTATATACCAAAAGAAAGCTGTAGTGAAGGGTCAATGTGTTAGACTAGCTAGGATGGTTTCGGACCTTAAAGATTTCTTTGATGAATGTGACAAACTGAATGGTACGTTACAGAGGAGAGGGTACCCTGAACCCTTTGTATCTGATATTATTCGGGAGGTGAAAACCAAAAGGGTAAACTGACATTTTAGGGCCCTACTAGGCTATAAGAGAGGAAAATCAACAGGATGTGAGTAACAAAAATACATATGGTGATATTGGTTTCACACGTGGATTAATACTTACTTTTTCACATAATTTTGAGGACATTAGGCATGTTATAAACAAATATTGGAAAATTTTTGAGAACGATGCTGGAGTCCTGGAGAAATTAGGTGTAAAACCCACTATAATTTATAAGAAAAATATCTCAATTAAAGGACTCCTAGAAAAGGAGAAGATCAACACTCAGGGTGTGGGTACTTTTAAGTGTGGTAGATGTACTAGTGTCCTTATATGATGAACACTGACAGTTTTAAATTGGACAATTATGGACGTATCATCAACAGAAAGAGAATGTACTGTTATACTAAAAGGGTGGTCTACATTGCGGTATGTAAAAACTGTAAAGGTTTCTACGTAGGGAAAACAAAAAATGCCTTTAGGCACAGGGTATACCAACACTTATATGATATAAAACAAAAGAATGTCAATAATGCTTTATTTAAGCATATCAACATTAACAACAATCATAATTTTTGGTTCTATATTCTTGAACAAGTAGACTTGGGGGAGAGGGGGGGGGGACCTGTGGAGGAATATCTAGAATTAAAGTGGCAGATTAGATTAAACGCACCCCCCCCCCCCCCCCTGGTTTGAATGAAAAAATGTCTTTACAACCTTTTGTAAAATTAAAGCAATTATTTTTTATTTAAAGGAACTTTTGTAGGCAAACAAAACTTTCTTTTTTGTATACCTGGATTGTTTGCTATGGGCTTGGAAATGATGTAATTGTTCAATTAGTGGGATTGTATATAATGTGTGAACAGGCAGCATATTGTTATTCTGAAGAAGTCTAACTACTGACGAAAGCGCTTAATGTGTTCATATTTGTTTTTATTTGTTGAAGTTTGGTATCAGTAAACTTGATTTTACCGTAGTCTTGTGTTGTTGGACTGTTCCTGCTTCCTGCTTTTTACTAGTTCTGTCGTTTTGTTTTGAAGTTTGTCGATATGCCACTGAGTACAGCTGGAGTTTTTTCAGTCGGTCTGCCTAGGACATATGTTTGAGGCCAGTAATCCTCTTGGTGAGGTACTTTTGTGGTCTTTCCAGCTGTTGGAAATGTCTTGTGAGGTATATCCCAGATGGGGCATTGTACTCTGTAATGGGTCTGAGGAGTGATGAGTAGAGGGGCACTATAACCTCTTTATTTCTAGATGCGAACCCTGTAGTAATTAGATGGGCCACACAGAAGGATTTCCTAACTACTTTGGCAATATGATTGTCAAAGGAGAGATTACTATCTACCTGGATCCCCAGATCTCTTATTACCTCTTCTCTATTAAGGGGGCTGCCACCTATGTGGTAATTCGTGGGTGTTTTGTTTTTCCCAAATGGGATGACTATGCATTTTTTGGCATTTAGTTTGAGGCCATGACTTTGACACCAGGTGTCCGTCTCAGTAAGGCTTTTTTGGAGGATGTCCGTGTCAGCTGGAGAGTCAATTATGGCTCCCAGTTTGCAGTCATTGGCGAACTTGGTTAGTCATAGTCCTCCTGTGTTTGTACTTCTGAGAAGTATATGCCGAACAGTAGGGGTCCCAGGACCGTGCCTTGCCGGGACACCACTTGTGACTGGTTTAGAGTCGGACCTGGAGCCTGCTATTCTTACCGCGTGAGTTCTGTCTGTAAGCCAGTTGGCAACCCATCTTGTGATGCAGGGGTTTATGTTCAGGCTGGTGAGTTTTTCTATAATACTTGAGTGAGGAATGGTGTCAAACGCTTTGGCGAGGTCAAGGTAGGCTGTGTGAACCACCTTTCCCTCGTCTATGGCCTTGGTGACTGTCTCAAAGAAGTCAACCAGGTTTTGTAGGCATGATCTGCCCTTAACAAAGCCGGACTGGGTTGGGTCAAGTGTTTGGAGGTTCCTAATGTCTTTGTTAATGAGTTCCATGATGATGCGCTCCATAGCCTTGCAGACCAGGCAGGTCATGCTTATGGGGCGATAGTTACTAGGGTCAGTTGTGGCCCCTCATTTGTGGAGAGGAATAACTGTTGCTGTGCGTCATTCTATGGGCACGTAGCCTGTGGAGAGGCTGAGGTTGAACAGCGTGTTTAGGTGGGGGGTTAGTTCATTCTGTAATTCGTGCAAGATGCATCCTGGGATACCATCTGGCCCCATTGGTGCTGTGTTTTTGGCTTTTGAAAGGGCTGTTTTCACCTGTGCGTCTGTGATTTCCAGGACACTACACTTTTCAGGTATTGTTGTGGGCCCTTTGGGAGGTGAGAGGGGGGGTGAAGTTTGCGCTGAATCTATCTGCCAGGATGTTGGCAATATCAGTAGGTTCAGTATATTTTGTGCTATTTTGCACTAGCTCAGAGCATATCTGTGAGTTGCCACTTAGATTCTTGACATAGCTAAAGAAGGCTTTGTGGTTATCTTTCAAATCCTTGGCTATTTTTCTTTCAAAGTTGGCCTTGGATGATTTTATGAGGGACCTTAGTTTCTTACTGATACTGATCAGGGTTGTCTTTCCTTCTTGGGATTTGCTTTTTTTCTGAACTAGTTTCCTCCTTTTATTGTATAACCTGTTTATGGCAGGGGTCCACCAGACTGGTTTCCTTCTCTTAGGGGAGTGAGTCTTGGTTTTGCTAGGGATGGGCACGATCCATGCATCCTTGTAGGTGCTCATAGAGTGCATTTGTAAAGGATTCTGCATCTTGGGCAGTATTATCCTTTAGCGTGGGGGCTGTGAAACTTACCACCTCTGTCTTAAGTAAGGTGAAGTTTGCTTTAGAAAGGTTTTTCACTATGGTTTCCTTGGTTGGTGGTGGTGGGGGGGTGTGGACATCCAGAGTGATTAGTTTATGGTCTGATCTAACCAGCGACAGGTTGAACTCCACTGCGGAACAGCTGTCGCCCATGTTGGTGATGACCAGATCCAGTATGTTTTCACCTCTGGTAGGGGAGTTTACCAGATAATCCAGGGCATTTGAGTTGATAAATTCCAGGAAGCGCTGAGTCTGGGAGTTTGTACTCAAGTAGTTTTCCCAGTTAATGGTAGGGTAGTTGAAATTGCCCAATATCATGTTGTTCGATAGGGCCTTCATGTTTTCCAGTGTCTCCAGAAAGGCAGAGTGGTGGTCCTGGGTCATGGAGGGTGATCTGTAGCAGACCACAATTTGCATTGCAGATTTGCCCGATGTTAGTTGCACATGGATGATCTCAGAGGTATCATGCTGCGCCACTAACCTGGAGGTATAGGTATTCTTGATGAATATGGATACACCCCCTCCTTTTGTGTTTCAGTCTGTGTTCTGTGGCCAAAATGTGTGGTATGAGTTGTAGCCCGATAGTGCTGGAGTGCTCTCTGGAGCCTTGAACCAGGTTTCAGTTACTGCACAGATGTCAACGTTCTCCATACTGAGGAGTGCTTCGAGCACATGCATTTTGAGATTTAAACTCCTGGCGTTGAGTAGCATAACCCTCATTTTTTTATTTGTGCTGTTTATGGAGATGGGTTTGACTTTTGAGCCTTGCCTAAAAAAGGCACGATGGGGGCAGCAAGAGCCTTGGCCAGTATTCGAAAGCCTAGGGGTGGCAGGTGCAAGCCGTCTCTTGCGAAGCAACATGGCTTGTCGAGCATGTCATCCCAGGCTGACAGACACTGGCTCCCCTTTGAATGACACCAGAAGCTTAGCCAATTGTTGAAATTGATAATTTTTTCTGTATACTGAGGTATCATGCTTGGTGAGGGCAGGATGCTACTTAGGGTCAAGGTCATACCCGCCTGGGCTACATGATCAGAGAGCTCTTCCAAGTCTCTTTTCATGTAGTCCAGGGAGGTACATCTCAGGTCATTCACACCAACATGAGCAATGACAGAGTCATATTTGTACTTGTTCTGGAGTGACCTGAGTGCTTGTGTTATGTGGCAGATTCTGGCTCCCGACAGGCAGCTAACAGTGACCTTCTGCTTGTCCAGCCTAGTGAGTGGGACGTCAGTGTGCCTGACTATATAGTCACCTATTACTAGTGTGTTAGGTATGTTATTTCACCTTAAGGGCTGTGATTGTGCGGCACATTGATTTTGTGTGTTGTCTGGTTTGTGACGGGAGGTGCAGGTTTTTTGTGTGTCTGCTTTGGAGCTCTCGGTTGCTTTTGCAGGTTTTTATTTAGAGCTTCCGAGTATAAATTAGTGTATTTATGTGTATTTTTTGCCAGTGCTGGTTTAGTAGGTCTGTGTGAGGCTTTAGGTGTGGTGCAAGTGTTAACCTTCTCCTCATGACTGTCTGTTCCAGTCCTGGGTGGAGAGACCTTTGCCTCCAGTTTGGCTGTATAATTGCATCTCTCGCATATGTTAGTGTTTTGTGGTAGGAGGAGAGGGTTGTCTATACATGAGGCAGTTGTAACATTGCCTCAGGATACCCAGGTTCACCAGCTGGACTGGAGAGTACACCTGAAGTTGCCCTTTGGTCATGCCTGAATAGTAGGGTGAGCTGCTTAGTCGCTTAGTTGGTGAGGGGTGGATAAAGAGCCTTGCCCTGCTGGGCAATCAAGTGTCGGGGTATATTAGTGCTTGTATTAGGTTTGAGCAAGTGCTGGACTGTAGGATGCTTTTTGAGTGCTTAGGTTGAGAGACTAGTTTCAAGGGAAAACTGAAGAGGAGACTTAGTGGAGCCGGGAATAATTTAACCGTAGCTAACGTGGTTTTTAAACTACTAACTTCTGGGTGGAACCACTCCTCCAGGGACAGATGACTGCTCAAAGCTCCCCTCTCTGACAGGTGAACAGAGAAACTTCCCTCTATCCAAGTAAGGTATGGGCAACTCAGAAACTTATAACACAGCCCTGAATTCAGTACTAGCCTGAAAACTGGACTATACTTGCTTAGAAGGGTGGGAAACAAGGAATTTTTTTTTTTTTTTTTTTTTTTTTTTTTTTAAATAAAGATAAGGCAAAAACAATAAAAAGTACACTTAAAACCGCTTTAAACGTCTGCAGGCGATCAGAAAAGGCTATTGTACTTTAGTTTGTAGCCTACAGCAGTTAAACCAATTATTTAAACAAAAAACGACTTTTTAAAAGTGCAGGCAGTCAAATAAGTACAATATGTAAAAAAAAACAAGCTTTTAAATCACAATAAACACTGGAAAGTCAGCGTTAAGGTGGAAACCAGTTAAGTACAGCAAGAGAATACAGAAAACTGATAATCACTCCAAAGACTCTCTTTTAAGCTAGAAGGCTTGTATCAGTTTAAGGCTTTCTAGTGCTTTCCAGTAGGTTAGTTACAGGAATGATGGGAAACAAGCACAGATGTGGTCTTTTAAACCAGAAAGTTGAAAGAGATGGACAGCTTCCCAAATGATCAATAAACTACAATTCCTGGGCCAAGAACCACTCCTCTTGTGGTAGACAGGCTACCTAGTACTTACCACTCCCATTGATAAGCTAGAAGGCTCCACTCCAACACAAAGGCTTGGGGGGGCTCAGAAGCTTACAAACAGTCCTGGATACAGCAAATCTGTATCTGGACTAGACTAGTTACGGGAAAGGTGGGGATCAAGCGCAAACACAGGCTTTAAAACCAGAAAGTTGAGAGAGATGGAAAAACTGCCCAAATGGCCAATAAACTACAATTTCTGGGCCAGAACCACTCCTCTTGTGGTAGATTGGCTACCTAATGCTTACCACTCCCACTGATAAGCTAGAAGGCTTCCCTCCAACACAGAAAGGCTTGCGGGGCTCTGAAGCTTACTAACAGTCCTGTATACAGCAACTCTGTATCTGGACTAGGCTAGTTACAGGAAAGGTGTGAAACAAGCGCAAGTGCGGCTTTTAAACCAGAAAGTTGAAAGAGATGGGAAAAAACTACCCAAATGGCCAGTAGCTACAATTTCTGGGCCAGCAATCACTCCTCTTATGGTAAATAGACTACCTAATGCTTACCACTCCCACTGATAAGCTAGAAGGCTTCCCTCCAACACAGAAAGGCTTGGGGGGCTCAGAAGCTTACAAAGAGTCCTGGATACAGCAAATCTGTACCTGGACTAGACTAGTTTCAGGAAAGACTGGGAACAAGTACAAATGCAGGCTTTTAAGCCAGCAAGTTGAAAGAGATGGAAAACTGCCTAAACGGCCAATAAACTACAATTTATGGGCCAAAACCCACTCTTCCTGTGGAAGATAGGCTACCTAGTGCTTACCACTCCCACAAATAAGCTAGAAGGCTTCCCTCCAACACAGAAAGGCGTGGGAGGCTCAGACGCTTACTACTACTAAGTTCACTTAGTTATCCAAACAGACGAAAAAGCTTCTTGCTTTCCTCTGTCTCTCACTGACCCCTATAAATTTCATCACTGGCTTGCTTTCCAGGTTAAGAAAGATCTTGCCTTAAGAGACTTCCTCCACCTCAGAAATACTGGTTATACTTAAAATGCTCACTACAAAGACCACAGCTTTCACTACAACATAAACAAGCCACTCTGTATGGACAGGTTCTTGATACAAAAACTTTAACTTCTGTAAAAAGCTCCTCTCATTATCAATGTAGTTCAGCAACACAACTGGATGGATAGCCATAAATGTACTCCTTGAGTAAGTAGCATAGCCTTCATCAAACCGGATGGAAAATCCACATACTAAACTTTCCTAGCTAAGATCATTAATATTGGTTACTCAAGTCTACTTGTCCAAGAAGAGGGGCCTATTTAACTAAGAATTCAATTTGCAAAAATATATTCCGTATACATTTTAAATCTCTCTCTTTCACTCACTCACACACACACACACACACACACACACACACACACACAAGGAGTCCCTACTTCTAAAATAGGCAACCTCAGTAATCACATGACACACTCACTGAATGAAATTGTCTGGAAGTAAAAAATAGCTGAAAAAAAAATCATACTAGAGATGGACTCATCCATCCAATTTCCCACCACCAAAAGGACCATCAATAAATTAGCAAACAACTGCTCAGCAAAATGTAAATCAATAAGAAATTCATAAACTCTCTAAGATCAAACTACATACTGGAGTAAAGATATAACTTCCCTCCAATCTAAAGCCATTTGACATTCAGACACTTTAATTTGTGCAGAGGTTATTCACAGACTGGCAGTTTACTGAGCTGTCACATTAGCACTCTATGCTTGCGTCCGAACCAATGAAGCATACTTGTCAATTCCAAAGTAATTGAAGTAACTTAATAAGGTTATTTGCAAGGTTAAATGGCAGTTTATATTGGAAATAAGCAAATATATTAAAAAGGCTCTGTTTCTCGTAATTATGCTGAAAAGTCTTCCAAGGTAAATACAACCTTCTGATTTAATATGGAACCATACCTCTCAACTTTGGAGCAAGAAATCTGGAGAAAAATAAAAATAAAAGTGGGACACTGACCCAAAAATAATTATGGATCACAGACACCATTGAAACAACTGTAGCCGCAAACATTATACATTACTTATAATCTTTCTATCCCATCGTTGTCAGTTATGCATTATATGGCTCATTCAATCCTGCCTTCTTTTGCAACAAGAAAACCATGCTTTGAAATGACAAATGCATTAAAAATAATAAATAAAACACATTGCTTCCATATCCTGCAACTTCCTACCTGCAAACAACCACAGAGCTTTCACTGAAACTAGGGCTGCTTATTTCCCAGGAATGATAGCTCTCCCTAATTAAGTCTAATGGGATACAATCTGCCAGGATCTGGACTACCTGAAATAAATTAAGTTATGGCCTGCAAATTGCAAGTGCACTCTGTTTAATTAAACTATATTTCTAAGCCCACTTACTGTATTTTTTTAGTAACATCCCAATATCCATTTCCAGGTCACTTTACAAGACATTGGCAGTGGTAGACTTGGCATCCTCCAGATCCCTACAGGACCACACTCATACTGTTAGCATTGTCCATTAAATATAAATATCCATCCACTGCAAATGGCAAGAAGCTATGTCTTAAAAAAAATCTACTTTTGGCATGCCTAGTACCATATTTTCAGGTTTTGAAACAAAGAAACATATTCTCCACAGTCCGTAAGTCTCTGTCTTTAATAATCATCTACTGTTGCAGCCCTCCCACCACACACACACATACACACTAAAACCCACAACATTTAAAAAATGACATTGTGCCCACCTGATTTGCCAGTATTGATGATCCACCAAAGCTATACTTGTTGTTGTCCAATCTGCCATTGCTTAGAACCCACCAATGACAAAACAGTACTGGGTGCTTTTTTGTTTGTCAGAAAAAACAATTCAACTTTATATGCTACAGTCCCACAAAGTCACTCTACTACTAACCCATTAACCCTAGGCTGCTGTCTCATTCTTACTCCCTGGAACTGCATTACCCTGGATGACTAATTTATTTCTTAAGCAAAAGGCACAAATTGGTAGATGAAGCGAAAATCCATACAGTTGAGAGGTATGATTTCATATTCAATACAACACTCTCTCTGTCAGGAAAGCCACAATTTAATGAAAGTGTACTTTTAATGTACGATATATTTGTGAGCTGATTTGTGTTCAGTAGGTAGATTGATCGTCAGTAGTCTCTTTGTGCATGTGTCTCTCTCTGTCACACACACACACACACACACACACACACACACACACACACACACACACACACACACACACACACTTACACTCTTCTTCTACTTTCACATACACATTCTGCTTTCATGCATGTACTCACTCATTCACTCACTTCGTACTTACCTATTAACACAGGTAAGTGCTGTCCCTTTCAAAGGCAATGATGACAAATCCATACACGAGTCCCTTTTCAGTGAGAACACACACACACTAATTCTTCGACACGAAATAATGGCGGGAACACACAGATCCTTCTTTGGTGCAAAAAAAAAATATCAAAACTAGAATGGTGCTTTGGTGCATGCGCACACCGACAGAGTTATAGGACACGGGCGTGAAAATCACAAAACAAAAAGAGTGTTTTGGGGCATGCGTATATCGATGTTGCAGTTAGAGGTCGGGGGCCGCATGGAAGAGCTCTGAGGGCCGCAGGTAGGACAAGTCTGTTTTATGCAGTTGTTTCTTGTCAGCTCCATTTGAACCTATGTCACATCTTGCAAAATTTTGATCTGAAGTACTTGTCTTCCTTAGTTCTTCAACCTGTGGGTTATGGATCCGACTTGGCCACATATCCAGCATCTGATCCGAGCTCAAAGCTCCTCCCCTTACCCATAATGCTCCTGTCTACTTTCCCTCTTCAGATCTCGTTTGTCGCCCTTGAAGTCTGCATTGTGGTCTGAGCTCTATGCTTTGTGATTTTGGTAAGTGAGTGGTTTGGGGGGGGGGGGGGTCTCTCTCTGTATATTTTCTCCCTACATTCTATCCTCCCCTCAGCATGGTCGTCGGTTAAAAAAAAAAAAAAAAAAAAAAAAAAACCCTCCTTTCTTTACTTTTCTTTTCCTTCTATAGTATGTGTGTGGTGAGTGTTGCGTGTGCTTGGGCCTGCCTTAGGATCATGGCCTAAACTCTGAAGCCAGGATTCAGAAAGTGTACAGAGTGTGGCCATAAGCTCTCCCCAGCCGATGGCCACACTCTGTACATTTTGTCTGGAGGCGGCATACCTTCAGACCTCCTGCTCCATCTGTGCCAGGTTCAATTCCAGGACACTGAAGGATGGGAGGGCTAACTTAATACCGAAGGGCCTCCTTCCTTCTTCAGGGACTGCAGTCCCAGCATCCCCAGCTTCAGCTTCTACCACCTCGCTGGCTTCTGGGACTCAAACTTCCCACTAAGAGGTCCGGGGAAGGGGAAAAGTAAAAAAAGGACAGGCCAAGAAAGCGGTCCCCTGATCGCTCGGCTCCGGTTGGCCCTCTGTCTTAAGTCTAGGCCAGTTACCAGACCAGACTCTCCCCGACTACGTTCTCCCAGGTTTTCCCTAGAGCAGGAGAAGCCCCGGATCTGGTCTCCAGTGCAGGCTTCCTCTCACCGTCCTTACAGACCAGTGTTGGTCGCCTCCTCCTCCCACTCCACCCAGAGTCTTAGTGAAGCCTAGATGGACAGGATGATGCGGAAGTTTATCCGCACCCAGATTCAGATGGGAGTCTTACCTGCCCCTTCTCCCTCTGGTGTGGGGAGCATGCAGTTATTCTTTACCCAGATTACTCCTTCTCAGATACAACCTTTGGTTTCAGAGCCCTTGGATCCAAAGACCGTTAGGGTTGAGGGGTCGGCACCGACTGTACCCTGTACCTCGACGTTGGCCACGGCCTTGAGCATGTCTGATCCGACTGGGTTGGATCAGACAAGCTCTTGGAGCTGTGACCTCGGCGTCAGATCCGAGGAGGATGTTGGCTCCAAATGTGACTGAGTGAGTCTTTCCCTCAGTATCTCACTGCTTGGAGGCTCTGCTCTGGCTCCCTCGTCGGGGCAGAGGAGGACGGCTCCTACTGGCCATTTTCAAGATGTCCGTTCCCCTTCAGCTTTTGATGTGGTGGAGAAGGTTCTCTCTGTTTCATCGAGACCCTTGACCATCTCGTACTCGGACTCCGCCCCGACTCCCTCTGTTTGGGTACGGTTCTGACCATCCTGCCATCTCAGGGACAGCCTGCTGCCTTTTTGACTCAGGAAGCTCCCGATTGGGCGCTGCAGGATATTGGCGAGTCCTGCCCAGAGATTCCCATGGAGGAAATCCCTCGCAAACGCACGTGCAAAAGGAGGCACTTATACTCCCCTCTGGAGTCCTTCACTGAAGACACCAATTTGGAGGAAGGGGAAGGTTCCTCCTTGTCACTCCCCAAGGCATGGAACTCCTTTGCCGGAGGGGGGTCTGCCCAGAAACCTACCTCGGATGAATCTGTGTTCCTCGCGGCATTTGGCGCAGGCCTCTCTACTTCCTAGGTGTCCTCTCCTGCTGATCCATTAGTAGACCTGATAACATCGCAGGCATGGAAGGAACCGGACACGGAGGACCCCATCCCAAAGTGCCCAGATAAATTTCTAAGCCCACCTTCAGATAGGACATACAGGAACAAGGGGTCCCTGGTTGATACTATGATGATGGCAGCTGACACTAATAAAGAGCTCACTCAGGAGAGCTCTAAGGTTCATCCTCCTGACCAAGAGTTGAAGGTAATGGACCAATTTGGGAAGCAGGTGTACGCTTCAGTGACTTTTTCAGTAAGAGCACTGAATTACATGGCACGTGTGATTTGGCTGCAGCGAGAGCTAATGAAGGAGATCAATGAGTCGACCTCTGAGTCCATGTTGGCGGAGGACAAGAAAAAGTGTTACTCTCGTATGGTCACTTTGAAGTCAGTCGCAAACACCTCTATCCGTTTCCTCTCCCATGCTACCTAGGGAGCCGCTAGGGCTGCTGGTACAGGCGTTGCCATCAGGTGACATGCCTGGCTCTGGCTCTGTCAGTTCTTGGAACCTTTTAAGACGTTATTCACCAATGCCCCGTACAACGGTTCTTCCCTGTTTGGGAAGTCAGTGCGTGAGACCTTAATCCAGAGTGAGAAGAATGGGAGGACTCTGCTGTCGTGATCCGCTTCTCCACCCATCAAAGATCCTTTTCTAAGAATCCGCAAGGGACTAAGACAATGTGGTTCCGGATGTCTCTGGTGTTTTCCCGCGACACTCTGGACTCACCTTCCCCCAGGGGCAGAGGGATACGATAGACGTCACCCTACAGGCAGAGGGGGTCTGAGAAATTACGTGTCTCGAGACCCTTTCTCTGACAGACCTGCACAGCAGCCCTGAAGGGTTGCTTGACTGCTCGCCTCTGGAGGCAGTCGGGGGCTGGTTATTGCTACACCTAACGGAGTGAGAGTCCATCACAACAGATCATTGGGTGTTATCCAGAGGTTATTCAATCCCATTCCTCAAGCTACCTCTACCACCGAAATACCTCAAGGATGTTCCACACTCGGATAGGGAGGATGCAGCACTGGAAATCTGAGTACATTAGACTACACCATTAGCTGGAACTGCATTAATTCTTTGTAATAATTTACTGTTTTCGATTTATTTTCATTTGTAGTCCTGTTACATTACCTTAATGTTGGAGCTTATCTCCCCGGACCTCGACTGAAAATGGACATGTATCCAGGTAGACTAGCCCAGTCAACAAATGTAAAATAAAATAAAAAAAATAGTAAAGCTGCTCGAAAAATGAGTCATCTAACACGTCCCCCAAGACCAGTCCGCATTAGGCATTTAATCCAGGTTCTTTTTAGTGCCAAAGGAGACGGGGACCCAAGACCAGTTTTGGATCTATCCACCTTGAACCTATCAGTGGCCAAGACGAAATTCTGGATGGTCACCCTTCAGTCTATCCTGTTCTTCCTGCAGGAAAATGATTGGATGTGCTCGATCGACCTCCAGGATGCGTGTTATCATCTCAAGATGGACAGGCGCGCTCTAAGGTTTCTCCGCTTCCAGCTGGGAGCCAATCATTATCAGTTCAGAGCGCTCCCCATTGGTCTCACCACAGCCCCCAGGGTGTTCACCAAAGTGATGGCAGTAGTAGTGGCTCACCTAAGACTCCAGGGGATTCAGGTTTTCCCCTTCCTGGACAATTGGCTCCTCACTGCCCCTTCCAAGCATCAACTCTGTGAAGCAAGGGATTCCTACCTTTTACTAGCCCAGAGATTAGGCATCACCATCAATCTCAGCAAATCATCTCTGGCCCCAGTCCAGACATTAGACTTCATCGGGGCTTGGTTAGACACTCTCCAGAAAAAAGTTTTCTTTACTCCAGACAGGATAAATAGTCTGAAGCTGCATGTTCTTTGCATTCTTCAATCTCACTCTCCGATAGCAGTAGTAGTACTACAGGCGTTGGATTCTATGGCGGCCATGATCAGTCTTCTACCCTTGGCGTGTCTTCACATGGGGATCCTTCAGTGGACACTCTCTGTACAATGTTCCCTGTTAGAGCTACCATTGTCTCATCCTCTTCGAATCTGCCAAGTGTGCAGGGACTCTCTTCTGTGGTGGATTCATTCCCCAGACATGGTCTGGGGATGTCCTTTTCTACCTTCATTCCCCAAGGCCACGGTGACCACAGATGCCTCCCAGCTGGGTTGGGTGGTATTGCTTGGGAATGACAGTCCAAGGCACGTTGTCCCCGTCCGTGACCAGTTTGCATATCAACATCCTGGAGATGAGGGCAGTGCTTCTTGCATTGCAGGCTCTCCATGCCCATCTTCCCTTAGGGACAGTTGCTGTCCAGACAGACATGTCAGTGGTCTGGTACATCAACAAACTGGGGGAACCAGATCTTGCCCCCTTTGTCGCAAAGCCATGAGAGTGTGGGAATGGGTGATCTCCTCCAGCCGGTTTCTGGTGGCAACGCACATTCCGGGACAGTCCAACATTCTTGCGGACAGGCTCAGCAGATCTATCTTGATGCCTTATGAGTGGTCTCTGAATCATTCAGTAGCAGAACAGATCTTTCACAAGTGGGGTCAGCCTTGGTGCGATCTTTTCGCAGCTTCTTCCAAAGCGAAATGCAGCGAGTTCTTTGCTCTGAATCCCCCTCAGGGAGAAGCCCCAGAGAGGCTCTAATTCATGCTTGGGCTCCTGGTCTTCTGTATGCTTATCCTCCTCTACCCTTGATAGCAAAGTTTCTTCAGAAAGCTCACAGGATGGGAAGTTTTGTGATCCTCATTGCCCCATTCTGGCCTCAGTAAGTCTAGTTTCCCTCTCTCTGTGGTCTCATCTGGTGGCTCCACCATAAAAGTTGGATCCAGTTATGGATCTCATTTCTCACCCATCCGGGATTCCCCATCCAGACCTGGACAATCTAAAGCTTACTGCGAGGTTGCTCCAGTTCCCATGATTATTAAGACTCCTGGTTTATCTTCTGCCATAAAAAGAATTCTGGTGGCGTCTCATAAGTCTTCCACCAAGAAGGTATACTATAGCAATTCGATATATGGGCTTCGCAGCATGCATTGGAGCCTTTTACTGCTTCCGTTTCTATGGTGTTGGAATTCTTATTAGGAACTTTTCAACAAGGTGCCAGTTCGTCCACAGTCAAAGTTCAGCTGGCCACAGTTTCCAATTTTCATATGGGGGAAAATCTGGTTTCTTTAGCATCTTCTAAGCTTTGCAAGACCTTCCTTAAAGGTACTTTTCTTCTGAGACCCCCGGTGAAGGATCCTACGTCTCTGTGGGATATCTTACATTAGTGTTTCAAGCTTTCAATCAAGGCTCCTTATATGATTTTCCATAAGGACAGAGTGTCTTTGCGTACTAACCCATCATTTCTTCCCAAGATAGCTTCAGAGGCCAACATTAACGAGATGATCAATCTCCTGGTCTTCTTTCCAAATTTTCAAAATAAGGGAGTATATAAATTGCATTTGTTGGATATGTATAGACAGTTATGTTTCTATTTACACAGGACAAAAGCATTTCGTAAATCTGACCAACTTTTCATTTCTTATTCCAAAGCCTTTTTAGAGAAACCAATATCCAAAGTTACTATTGCCCATTGGATTTCCCAATGTATTATCTGAGTGTATTCTGTCAGGGGGATTTCCCCACCAGGTCAGGTAAAAGCACATTCTACCAGATCTATGGCCACTTCAGCGGCTATATATATATCTGTATATGGATTCACTATATAATCTTGCAGTACTGAAATGTTGAATTTTAGTATTTCGAGACTGAAAAGTCGAAAACCCACAATCACGAATACCATTCACACACACAAACCAAGACGTGATCACACACACACACCTACCTAACTAAACAAACATAACACACAGAAACACACCTAACCTACCTATGCCCCCTGCACCACCCCCCCACTTATATATTCTAACTCCGAGGTCGCACTAAACACACAAACACGCAAAAAAACACCACCGCACACACACTAAAATCCCTACCCAATATCCTCAAACAAATAACACTTACCCAGATACATCCGCAAAACTGCACCACATATAATGAACGCGACACCACAATAGCGGCGGATTCGACACTTCCGCATTCGGCATAGTGTATTTTCGAGTCTCGACATACTGAAATTCGATATTTATATATATATATATATATATATATATATATATATATATATATATATATATATGTATATAGATATAGATATCTATATATAGATATATATGGGTTCACTTCAGAAGCTCGAAGTACTGAAATCTCGAATTTCAGTATCTCGAGCCCAAAAAGTCGAAACCCCATAATAGCAAATATTTAGAAGTGTGAAATTCAAAACCTCGAATACCGGAGGTTTTGAATTTCGCACTTCTAAAGTTCTGCTATGGCCATGTATTCAGGTAAGAGTGTGTGTGTGTGTGTGTGTGTGTGTGTGTGTGTGTGTGTGTGTGTGTGTGTGTGTGTGTGTTAAGGGGTTTGGGTAGGGGCTGTGGTGTTTGTCAGTGTGTTTTGTTGCTGTGATGTGTGTGTGCGAAGAGAGAGTAGCTTGTGTGGTGGTGTTTTGTGTGTGTTTGTATGTAGTGCGACCTTGGAGTGAGAATATTTAAGTAGGGGGATGTGGGGGGCTTGCCCTCCTGCTTTCATGTAGTAGACTGATTGTGTGTTTGTGTGGTGGATGGTGTGTGTGTGTAGAAAAGCCGTGAAATTCAAAACCTCCGGTATTCGAGGTTTTGAATTTCGCGTTTTTCAGTTTTCGATGTTTTGTGGATTCAACAACTTGGGCTTGACATTTCAGTATTTCGAGCTTCTGAAGTGAGTCTATATATATATATATATATATATATATATATATATATATATATAGAGAGAGAGAGAAAGAGATAAATGCATATAATCTATGGATCCCTATCCTATGATAGAAAACTCATTTGACTGAGACCATAAGACTGAAATTTCAGAAGACTGAAAAGTCATTTGACTGAAACCCATAAGACTGAATTTCAACATACTAAATTAAAACTGGACCATATAAAATCAGACTAGGTGGGGGCTATGCCCCCACACCCCCCTAACTATATATACTAACTCCAGGATCGCACTACAGTGGGAGGAAAGGGCATAGTAGTGGCAGCATGTAGACTACAGTAAAGTTAAGTGAAAGGTATATGCCATTTTCCCCACTGTAATGCAGTACTGGAGTTAGTATATATAGTTATGGGGGTGTGGGGAGCACAGCCCTCCCACCTAGTCTGGTTTTATATGGCCCAGTTTACAATTTAGTATGTTGAAATTCAGTATTGCGCGTTTCAGTCTTATGGTCTCAGTCATATGAGGTTTCTGTCGTATCATGGATCCCTACCATATGATAGAAACCTCATTTGACTGAATCGCATTTGACTAGTGCATCTCTGAGGCTCTGAAACTCATTTTCTGTTTTGAGCAGTAGAGATGGATAACTCCAAGCTCTTTTTTGATATTCTGGTGTTCTTTACAATTTTGATGAAGTATTTTTCTGTTATTAGTCTGCAGTTACTATTTAGATCTTTCCAGTTTTCACTGTTACTGGTATCTGTTGAAGTTTTGCTAACTAGCTTAATTACTTTAGTCATTCTTTAATTTGGCCACCATCTTGACAGATTCTGGCCGAGTATAGTTGCCAGTTGTTGGAATTCCAGATGTTGTTTATTGCAGGTGCATTTATCTATTCATGATAATTTGTCTGTATGTGTATTAAGGATAAAAACCTCAGGATTTAGAAGGTGTTCCAGATGTGGGAGAACCCCCTAAGGAAACAAATGCACTCTGCACTGCATGCCTGGGATTAGACCATTAGGATACAAAATGTGACATTTGTGAGAAGTTTGGTTCCTGTAACTTACATGAGAGGAGAAACAAGTTCATTCTGGAAGGGGTTTTACTCATGAACTCCAGTAGGGCTAGACCACATAAGGAGAACTAGTAACAATGGCACAAAGAGTGAGTGGAACCCAGTGAAGTAGGTAAGACCCAATGACTAACATTCCCAGGGTGAAGATTTCTCCTCTGGTTTTGTCTAGCCTTGCTCTTAAGATGAAGCAGAGGTCAGCGGGAGTGTCTCAACTTGAACTTTATGTAGTCTGGGAGCTTCCTGCTAGGAGAAGAGTAGCTTCTCGTCATGTAAGGAATTTCTTCTGTGACTGGTATTTTATCTTTTACTTCTGTGTCCATCCTTCCTTCCAGAACTCTTTG